>NC_042622.1:264465220-264768593 GCF_901001135.1 Rhinatrema bivittatum
TTAATCGCAACAGAAAATCGTGGCCTCTCACTCCCAAACTTACAGGATGACTCTGTGATAAATTTCTTATGTAAGTCATTGGACTCCTAGTATTTGAGTATTTTGAAGAAGGGTTGACTTTTGTACCCACTATTAGGTGGGATCCTCAACACGTCAAGATTAGCATCGATAGATGTGTATGGACTTTCAGGCTAAAACTTTTTTTCAGGTCAGACATGGGGAGAAATCTCAGAATGAATCCCTTGGTATTGAATCCTTCTAAGTGTATTCCCCTGAAACTCATCAGGCTATGTTAAAGAAATAGAATGGCAGTTGGCTGATGAACAATTTTATCTACCATTGACCCCCACACCACAGCTTAAAAAGATATTGATCATTGTTTTAGAAAGGTTTTGGATACGGGATGGATCACAACCAAAGAATTTGGCTTTTTGAGTAAGGGGGGGGTCCGGTTACTCCCAGTTTTATACACTCTTCCTAAAGTCCGTAACAGTTTAGTGAACCCCATCAGCAAGACCCATTATTACAGCTAAAAAAATTGTTGCTTCCTAGCGGGTAGCCAGATGGACTCAGGACAAATAGGTTATATGTTCCCCTGCTAGCAGATGGAGATGGAGTTAGGTTTCAAAGCTGCCGTCACCCTAGATACACCCCTGCAGTGCCCTCAGCCCTTCAGTTTCTCTCCATCTTCTAGCAAAGGTGGACGTGCTTTCCCTATGGGGATCACTGTACCCTTTGGAAGAAGGAATGCTACTTTTAAATTGGGGAAAAGATTGAGTCCCGCTCTCCTGCAGTGATACCTAAAGGTTCCTTCCCCAGTTGAGAATTCCTGAGGTGATTTCCAAGATCCCTCATAGGTGGGTCTCGGTCCAGTAGCCTGTTCCTGGCATGGACTTTGCTGCTGAAGCAGCTGAAAGACGGGTGCGGAAACCCTCTCCCCCCCCCCCCCCACAGTCGGAGACCGTCTCTATAGTCAGCCAATAAGTGCTGAGCCCAGGTACGTTAAAAAAAAAAAAAAAAAGCGAAGAGGATTCCTCCTGATTCAGAGACTACGACGGAGGGGTTTCGGTAAGTTTTCCCTCCGGTCTCCTTGCTCAGGCACCGTATGGCGTTCCTGCTCCCGTTGAGGTAAGGGGAAGTAGGCTTCTGAGAGGGTTGAGAGGCCCCTGGTGAGCTAGGCCCCGCTTTAGGCTCTGTAGACACACCGCGTGGTCGGCTGCGGAGGTGCCATCTTGTGCACGTTTTTTGTGCGTCTTCCATTGCTCACATAGAGCGTTGGTATGTGCGGTGCGAGCCGGCTCTGCACACACGCTGAGTGCATATTGCTGCGCACAATGTTGCGTGCACAACTCTCTAGGTGCAGAATTTAGGTAAAGCCGGGTGCTTGGGCTGTGTGTCTGCGCCTCACCACGGCCTGCAAAGGTGCCCGAAATCTGTGTGCATACATTTTTAAGCGCAGGCCAGCTGAACATGCAGCTACTGCCCCTAATGGCTCCAGCAGCAAAGAAACATAAGCACCATTCTCTCTGCACTGCTTGTCATATTCGGGCTACACAATCTGACCTGGATTCTTACTTGTCAGCACTGTGAGGAGGCCCAGAGAGAGCTGGCCTCCCCGGACTTAACTAAGCCTGGCTCCTCCCTATAAGAGGATGGGTTGGCCACAACCTTAACCGGAAGTACCCAGATCCGAGTAATCGCAGGGCTGGGTCTTTCATGGAAAAGGGAAATCCAGTGGCACCTACCCCAGTACTTCCTGGGCTAGGCATGGACCCAGCTGCCTTCTCTTTGGTGGAATTTTTTCCAAGGCCTTCATACAGGCACAGTCTGCTTCACTTGCCCCTGTCCAGATGGAACCCCAGCCAGTAAGACCTCCCTCTCCCAGCCCTATCCGGAGGCCTCAAACCAAGCCATGCCTCGCCTTACCAAGGGTATCCATAGCAGGGTCCCAGACAGCACTGATGAAGAAGGGGATCCAGCTTCCTTGAAAAACGGAAATCCCACTGGGTTTAGAACAACAATAATCGGACCATGTATGTTATTTCCAGAGAGATGAATTGCCAGCCCTGGTTTCCCAGACTTTGAAGATACTGGGAGTTCCTGGGGTAGACTCTATGACAGAACCAAAGAAGAATCCCATTCTGATTTTTCTACGGAAATCCTCTTGCTATTTTCCAGTGCTGGAAGCCTGGAATGGGACACGTCCTGAAGTGAGTTTTAAAGGTGGGCAAGCATTAGAAGTTCTATACCCACTGGATCCGGTGGCAAGAGAATGTCTTTTCCCTAACGTGGATGCACTGGTCTGTGCCATTTCGAAGCGAACAACTCTCCCGGTGGAGGGAGGAGCAGCCTTGAAGGATGAACACGATAGGTGGATGGAGTCCAGCCTTAAACAAACAGCAATGACCTTACAGATTGCTTCTTCTTGTGCACTGGTGGCTCGTTTGTGTCTGCTCCTCTCGCGGGAGGTGGATGACTTGCGGCGAATGCCAGAGAGGTTATGGAACCTGTCTTTTTAGCTGGTGCGGGCTCTGACCTAGTCCGTACCTCAGCCAGAGGAGTGGCCTCAGTGGTAGTGGCCAGAAGACAGCTATGGCTGTGAAATTGGTCAGCAGACCTCACAAAGATGCCCTTTAAGGGATCCACTCCTCTTCTGAAGTGAATTGGAAAAGCTGGCCAGTAAATGAGTTGAATCTCCAGTGCCCTGGCTACCAAAAGATAAGAGAAAGCAGTTATAGCAACCCTCGGCCATGAGGGGTCGATCCAGGGTTTCCCAACACGTTCAACCCTACAGAAACTCGTAGGGCTGAAAGTGTTGGGAAACCCACGAGGGGCAGGTTCGGGCTCAGGTTTATCCTGAGCCCCCCCAATGAAGTTTTGCCTACCAACCCTTGGAACAAGGAGATAGACTGTCCCTCTTCTACCAGCGGTGGGTTAAAATCACTTTGGAGAAACAGGTACTGGATGTCATACCAGAAGGATACACATTGGAGTTTCACAGCACTCCACAGGGCATGTTCATGATGTCTCTTTGCCACTCCCAGCACAAGAAGCAGGCAGTGGAGTCCACCTTGCTAAGGCTTCGCCTCTTGAGGGCTATAATTCTAGTACCTGTGCCCCAGAACAATACAGGGCATTATTCCATCTATTTCATCATACCCAAGAAGGAAGGTTGGAGTTCAGAAGTACCTTTGGCTAGCTCAGATACTGTGGGAACACCTTAGCCACTTTGGGACACTTATCATTCACCCCATGGTGGATAAGATAGTCTCTAGAAGAGGGACTTCTCCACTGAGGTAGAGAGACCATTACTATGCACTCAGAAAACAGTAAAACCTGGATGTATCTGGCCTTTAGAATAGAGGCACCTTGTTTATTTTGCAATGAATCACAGTAAACTTTTATTTCAAACACACACACGGGATTCCAACCTCGCCCTGGGTCTAGAAACATTTTCCTTCCCTAAAAAATCCACACCTCAAGAGCAGCAAGGACTGTGAGGGTAAACAATTTAGAAGTAGCCTTGGGTTGTGAATTGGTTATTTACTCTGTCAGATAATTCCAGGACTAGGGGGCACACCATGAAGTTAGCAAGTAGCATATTAAGCATTGGAATTCATTGCCAAAGGGTGTGGTTAAGGCAGTGTAGCTGGGTTTAAAAAAAGGTTTGGATAAACTTCTGGAGGAGAAGTCCATTAACTGGCATTAATCAATAGGGAATAGCCTGTTTGTGGCTGGCATTAGTAGCATAGGATATATTTAATGATCAGGTACTTGTGACTTGGATTGGTAATGGCCTATGTTGGAAATAGGATACTGGGCTTGAAGGACCCTTGGTCTGACACAGTATGGCATATCTTATGTGCTTTCCTTTCACCCCAAACTGGACCTCAAGTGTCAACTGGTGCACCCATACTTGGACAACTGGTTCATCCGGGCAAAGTCCATGGAAGAGAGTCTCTGGGTGACCAGCAGGGTGACCTCCCTGCTTCATGAATTCAGTTGGGTCTTAAACATGGACAAAAGCAGTCTCAAACCCTCCCAGTCCTTGGAATATCTGGGAGTCTAGTTTGACACCAAGCTGTTCCTCCCATCCACGTGGATAAGGACGTTGACATCCCAAGTGTGTCGGTTGACGAACACAATACGCCTGACGGTGTGGCGCTATCTTCAGCTACTCGGTTTGATGGCAACAACCCTGGAGGAGTCATCGAACAGAGAACATGCAAGAAGTCCTAGACTCTGGTTACACGCACCTTTGACAAGCGCTGACCTTGATTTTGTAACTTGTACACTCTCCTCCATCAGGAAAACCTTGCTCTGCCTAGTGTCGACATGCACCCCCAAACAGTCCAGATTTCTTGGCTAAATTTACCACCCACCTTAGGGATTGCAAATCCGAAGCACTGTCTGTATGGTGGAACAACAACTGTTCTCTGGCTCATACGGACGAAGTCTATCATCAAGATATGGATGGACCAGGACTCCCTGGTGCCGTAGTGTCAGCGCCAGGACTACCATGTCTTTGGTGAAGGTATGAGATGCCATGGCTAGCCCAAATGGAAGCGCCTGAACCTGGAACTGCTGCCCCAAGACCAAAAACCTCTAGCCGAATTGGAATGTGTAGGTATGCTTCTGTCAAGTCCAGAGACACCAGGAACTCCTGAACACGTATGGCCACAATCACGGACTGCAATGTTTCCATGTGAAAATCGGGGAATCTTCAACACTGCATTCACGCACTTCAAAGACCAGAATGGGGCAAAAGGTCCCCTCCTTCTTCGGAATAATGAAGTAAATGGAATATCGAGCCGTTTGGATTTCGTCCTGAGGCACTGGGACCATGCCCCCCCCCCCCCAGCACTGCAACCTGTCTAGTGTTTCCCACATCGTCCAGCGCTTTTACAAACAAGCCATGGGGAGGGGGGGGGGGGGGGGAAGACAAGAAACAGAATTTGCTCATCCCATTCGCGACCTAACGCATAACCATGTCTTATTATGCTGAGGACCCACTGACCCTGGGTGATCTTGGCCCACTCCTCGTAAAAGCGAGGCAGACGACCCCCCCCAATAAAAGGAACGAGTGAGTGGCTGGCCTCGCCTCATTGCGCAGACCAAGGGTCCTCTGCTGGTGGGGGGTTCTGAAAGGCCGATGACCTCCGCAAGAGGACCTTGTGAAGAGAATGATCTCTGCCTCGCTGAAGCCCCCCCCCCGACAAGATCTCCTATTGTCCCAAAAATGCAGACGAGATGAGAAGGCATGTTTGCCCTTTAAGTCTGTCCTCAGGCAATTTGTGAACCTTGTTGTCACTAACTGCTTCACAAGTTGTTCCAGGTCCTCCCCAAATAAGAGACAGCCTTTGAAAGGCAAAGCTGCCAACTGGGACTTAGATGAAATATCTGCTGACCAGTAACAGAACCATAAGAGGCCGTGCGGACACCACAGCCCCTATAATACGGGAAGACGTCCGCACCAAATTATACAAGGCATCCACCATAAACACTACCGTGGCTTCCTTGGGGAACCCACAGGCATCTGATCATCCTGAAGGCAGCGAGCTCTCAGATTAAAGCTGGAACAAATGGCAGCCTGGAGCCAAAGCAGAAACCTCAAAAATCCACTTAAGGTGGACCTCCAGCTTGCAATCCTGCACATCCTTCAGCACCACTGCTCCTGCAACTGGAATGGTCATCTTTTTCATGACAGCCAAGACAGCCACGTCCACCTTGAGAAGTGCAAAGAGCTCCAAGGTCTGTTCCGGCACGGAACAAAGCTAAGCCATTGCCCTGCCAACCCATAAGCAGGCATCAGGAGCACCCCATTCCTGATACACTATCTTCTTTATTGATGTATGATACGGAAACCCGGAGGGTTCCTCATTCTCTCCAGTACGGGATCCCCTCCATCTTTGCTAGAGTCTTCCAGTGGGGGTGGAGCCTTAGCTCCTCCAGAACTTGGGGGATGAGAGGGGCAAGTTCCTCCCTACGGAACAGAGGATTGTGGGGTCAGCCACCTCAGCCACCAGCACCATCGCCCTGGACCACATCCCTGGTCACTGGGTCAACCGAGAGCACTGCTCCCAGGTCCGAGTCAGAGTCCGGCAGGGCCAGACGAGCCGTACGCTGGAGCCTGGTAGTTAAGGTACCCCACGACTGTGGAGACAAAGCCAGAGAGTCCTGACCCTCCAGCTGCAAAACAAGCCCTTCCTGCTGTGCCAAATAGGCCCTATGGAGAAGCAGGATAAATTTGGGCGAAAAGGGATGAAGGGCGCAGGGATAGACTGCAGGCGCAACAACTCCCCTGCAGGTGGGGGACCATGTCCCAGGGAGTCTTCAGAGTCCCCCAACAAGATACAAATGGGCTGGGTAAAGCCAAGGAGGAAAGTCCCCATCGGTCCAAGATAGTATGGCATACCCAACAGGGACTCCAACATGGCAACCGTTCCCGCGGTTAGGGAAGCAGAGGGTAGTACAGGGTCTGAGCCTGCTGAATTCGTGGCAGCTGTGCCGGCCCAGAATCTCCTTCGTTTTGTAGGTACTGGGAGTTTGGAGGATCCCTCCCCCCCAAGAGGCAGGCCGCACAAAGTCTGCAGCGATTTAGACGTGCAGAAGGTGCTCCACACACGCGGCAGCCAACCCCCTCACCATCGACATGTGGTAAGATCGTGAGCCCCAAGCAGAAAGGAAAACTAGCATGGGGGAGGCCCATCCTTACCGCTGCAGGCCCCTCACTGTTACTGCTTGCTCTGAATTTTATTTTTTTTTTTTAAATCAAATTTTAAGTGGCCTCCCTAGAGTTCCCTGCTTCCAAAACTGAAGAGAGTTGACCAGCTCAATTCAGCAAAAACTAAAGAAAAGGAGAGGGAAAGGCCAAAGTGAAAACAGCAAAGTGACCTTGTGAAGGGGAGGGATCTGGACCCCACAGATTTGCACCCTACAGCTAACACTGGACCAGGCTTACAAAAGGGTCACTGACCCCCAGCCTATCCGCCTCAACCAAACAGAGTAGGGATCCCTGACCCCTGGGAGGAAGGCTCAAAAGGAGAAAAAAAAAAGTTAGAAACAAATACTGGGCAGACTAAAGAAACTGCAGGTTTATGCAGCAGCCACCATCTGCTGGAGACAGAGAAATACGGAGGAACTGCAAGTAGCATGAAGTACATGAAGCAGAGTCCATTTTACTATCTGTCTCCATCTGCTGGGAGAGATGAATAAACGCAGGAGTCTGGACTGAGCCGGGTACATACAGGGAATGAGCCCCTCATGATACAGTTTATATATAGCCTATTATGTTTGTTTTAAGACTGTATTTAAGGAGGTATCTTTCTTTTTTGTATGTTAGGAAGGATTAGTTTATCCTATTATATACATGTTCTTCTGAAGAACATGACTAGAGTAAGCTAATCTTTATGACAGGTAGTCCAGAGGAAACAGTAGGGAGTCAGACATGTGATGGATCTTCATGAATGGGCAACAGTGCCTCACAATTCCTGAAGAGATTTGCATCGCAGATGCGCAAAACATTGCCGTCAAAACTCCAGCAGGCTTATGAGAAAAATGGTACAATAAACCTCAGCACATGATTTATTTCAGCCCAGGAACAAGTGAGCCATATTTACCTCTTACATTTTATCCTGTTAGTGATTTTTACTGAATTCTCATATTTTGATTTTAGAACTGGTATAAATTGATCTTGCTCTATTCTGTCTGTCTTATACGGTATTAATTTGATTTTATTTGCTTTTGATTAAATACAGAATGACAGTAGATAAATACAATAAATAAAAATAAGTGTTTATCATAACCGTATCATGCGACCAAAGCACTTCTGTACACCTCTAGCACATTCCTTTACTAACCAAAAAAGAAAATTATTACTTACCTGCTAATTTTCGTTCCTGTAGTACCATGGATCAGTCCAGACAGTGGGTTATGTCCCCAGTCCAGCAGATGGAGTCAGCACAAGCTTCGAGGGGGCGTTCCCATATATACCACTACCCCCTCTGCTGGAGTTCAGTATCGAGAATATCAAAGCCCGAGTAGAAACCCCTTCTGGATCAAGTTTGTAGGAACAGATAATGCATAAGGGTTGCAAACATTCAACGATTAACGAGTAAAGGCAACCAGCTTACCAACTTGTAGGGAGCTGTGAAACCATTGAAAAACTGCATAACTCAGAGCAGAGTAACAGAAAAACGTCGAGTAGAGCCGAGCAGGAAGAAGTATCCAAACGCGGTGGGCGTCTGGACTGATCCATGGTACTACAGGAACGAAAATTAGCAGGTAAGTAATAATTTTCTTTTCCCTGTACGTACCTGGATCAGTCCAGACAGTGGGATGTACCCAAGCGTCCCTAAATCGGGTGGGGTTCTGCGAGGCCTGCTCGGAGAACCTGCTCGCCAAAATGACCCGAGGCCGAAGAGGCGAGGTGTAGCCGATAGTGTCTGGAAAACGTGTGCAACGATTTCCAGGATGCCGCTCGACAGATTTCCTGAGTCGAGACCGAGCGAGCCTCCGCCCAGGAGGCCGCCTGAGAGCATGTAGAATGAGCGACGATGCCCGGCAGGGGCATCCGTCCCGTACCAATGTAGGAAGCGGCAATGCCCGCCTTCAGCCATCTTGCAATCGTCGTCTTCGAGGCCTGCGACCCCTTCTTGGGACCGGACCAAAGCACGAAGAGATGGTCAGAAATCCGGAACTCGTTGGTAGCCTCCAGATAGAGGCGCAGAGTGCGCTTGACGTCCAGGAGTCGGAGAGCCTTCGGTTCGGAAGAAGAGAAGGACGGCAATTCCACCGTCTGGTTCACATGAAATGCCGAAACCACCTTCGGAAGAAAGGAGGGAACAGTACGAAGTGATACTCCAGAGTCAGAAAATTGCAGATAAGGCTCCCTACACAAGAGAGCCTGCAGCTCCGAAATGCGGCGAGCAGAACAGATGGCCACCAGGAAGACAGCCTTGAGAGTGAGATCCTTGATCGTCGCACTTCGCAGTGGCTCGAACGGCGGTCCCGACAGCGAACGAAGCACAAGTGAGGCTCCAGGAGGGACAAGGGTCCCGTAACGGCGGTCGTAAATGTTTGACCCCCTTGAGGAAACGAGCAATGTCAGGATGCTGTAGCAGGGAGCTGCCGTCACGCAACAGCGAGCCCAGGGCAGCCACCTGGACCCGTAGGGAATTATAGGCGAGGCCTTTGTCCACCCCCGCTTGCAAGAACTGTAGAATCTGAGGTACAGAAGCCTTAGTGGGTCTCGTGTCCTGGCTGGCACACCACAGCTCGAATACTTTCCAGACCCGAACATAGGCCACCGACGTCGACGTCTTACGCGCCTTCAGCAGCGTTGATACTACCGCCTCCGGGTATCCCCGGCGCCAGAGGCGGCGCCTCTCAAAAGCCAGGCCGCAAGACAGAAGAGTTCTGCCTGTTCGAAAAATACCGGACCCTGACGTAAGAGATGGGGGAGGTGGCCCAGTCTGACTGGCCCGATCACCAGCTGCAGCAGGTCCGCGAACCAGGGTCGCCTGGGCCATTCCGGGGCGACAAAAATCACGGTTCCCTGATGGCTTTCTATTCTGCGAAGCATCCGGCCCACCAACGGCCACGGTGGAAATGCGTAGAGCAGCAGGTGTGGTGGCCACGGGAGAGCCAGCGCATCCACTCCCTCTGCGCCGTGCTCCCGCCGGCGACTGAAGAAGCGTGGAGCCTTGGTGTTGAGAGCGGAAGCCATCAGATCTAAGTGGGGGGCGCCCCACCGATGGACGAAAAGTTGCATCGCTTCCTGGGATAGGGACCACTCTCCGGGGTCCAGCAGCTGACGGCTGAGGAAATCCGCCTGAACGTTGTCCACCCCGGCGATGTGCGAGGCCGCGATCCGGACGAGATGACGCTCTGCCCATTGCATCAGCAACGCCGCCTCCAGCGCAACCTGCCGGCTGCGTGTGCCGCCTTGGCGGTTGATGTAGGCCACCGTGGTATCATTGTCCGAAAGAACTCTGACCTCCCGGTTCCGGAGAAGCGGCAGGAAATGTCGCAGGGCTAGCCTGACCGCCCTGGTTTCCAAGCGATTGATGGACCACTTTGCCTCCAGCGCTGACCACGTCCCCTGCGTGGCGCTTCGATCGCAAACTGCTCCCCAGCCCGCCAGGCTGGCATCGGTGGTCACCACCACCAATTGTGGCACCTCCAGGGACACGCCGCGCGCCAGGTTAGACTGCTCCAGCCACCAGCCCAGGCTGTCCCTGGCGTTCTGCGGGAGCGGAAGGATCATCAGGTAGTTCTGCGAAATGGGCTTCCAACGGGAGAGGAGCGCCCACTGCAAGGGCCGGAGGTGCGCAAACGCCCAAGGCACCATGTCGATGGTAGATCCCATCACCCCCAGGAGTTGGAGGTAGTCCCAGGATGTGGGATCCGGTAACGCAGAGAACCGCTGTATATGATCCCGCAAAGCCTGCGCCTTGTCCTGACGCAGAAAAACTTTGCCCAGCCGGGTGTCGAAAGTCGCCCCCAAAAAATCCAAGCGCTGCGAGGGTGCTCTTGGAGAAGTTCACTACCCATCCTAGGGACTGCAGGAACTGCACCACCCTGTTTACCGATGCTTAGCCCTGGCTGAAGGACTTCGCTCGGATGAGCCAATCGTCCAGGTAAGGATGGACCAGCACGCCCTCCCTCCAAGCGCCGCCGCCACGACAACCATGATCTTGGTAAAGGTCCGCGGTGCCGTCGCCAGCCCGAACGGGAGAGCCACGAACTGGAAGTGCTGGTCCAGAATCTTGAACCGGAGAAACCGGTGCTGATCCGGCCGAATGGGAATGTGCAGGTAGGCCTCTGTGAGATCCAGGGAGGCGAGGAACTCCCCCCGATGTACCGCCGCGATCACCGACCGCAGTGTTTCCATGCGAAACCGGACAACCCGAAGAGACTTGTTGACCTCCTTGAGATCCAGGATGGGTCGGAAGGAACCGTCCTTCTTCGGCACTACGAAGTAGATGGAATAGTGGCCCGAGCCCACCTCTCCGAAGGGCACGGGCGCAATAGCGCCTATTTCCAACAGCCTGTCCAGCGTTGTCTGCACCGCCCGTCTTTTGAGCGCTGAGCCACAGGGGGAGAAAATGAACCTTGCCTGCGGCGGGCGAACAAGTTCCAATGCGTAGCCGTGTTGTATGGTGTCTAGGACCCACTGGTCCGAGGTGATCTGCGCCCACTCCTGATAGAACAGCGCCAGCCGACCCCCGATTCTGGGAACAGCGGAGTGGGCGAGCCTGACATCATTGCGACACCTTCGGAGAGGGGTTGCCTGCTCCGGGGGCGGCACACGCGGGCCTCCGTCCGCGAAAGGAACGCGACCAGGTCTGAGACCTGGCGACGGCGGGTCTAGAGTTCGGTGGCCTGTAGCTCCTGTAGCGTCGTTGTGCCCTGGCTCTGGTCTGGGAGGCGACATACGGTCGCGAAGACCGATATCTATCCTCCGGCAGACTATGTACTGCGTTCTCCCCCAAGGACTTGATGATCTGATCCAGATCCTCCCCGAAAAGGAACTTGCCCCTGAAGGGAAGGGAGCCCAGACTCGACTTGGAGGAAGTATCCGCCGCCCAGTTGCGAAGCCACAGCAGACGTCGAGACGCCACTACGGACACCATGGATCTTGCCAGGACCCGAAACAGATCATACGAGGCATCCGCCCCGTAGGCCACCGCCGCTTCGAGGCGATCCGCCTGAGCGGCCTCCTCGGTGGGCAAGGACTGCGACGTGAGGAGTTGTTGCACCCAGAGCAGGCTAGCCCGCTGAGCGAGCGAACTGCACATTGCCGCCCGCATACCCAGGGCGGAAACCTCGAAAACCCGCTTGAGAAAAACTTCCAATTTGCGATCTTGCGTATCCCGCAAGGCCGATCCGCCCGTCACAGGAATGGTCGTCCTCTTCGTGACTGCCGACACGGCGGAGTCCACTTTGGGCACCTTGATGAGTTCCAGGAAGTCCTCAGGCAGGGGATACAGCCTTTCCATGGCCCGACTGACCTTCAGGGAAGCTTCCGGGGCATCCCATTCCCTGGTGAGTAGCTGCATGAACGACTCATGAATAGGAAAAGCCTTGGCCCTCGGTCTAAGGGCCGCCAGGACCGGATCACCCTTCTTAGAAGATGTTACTACCGCAGGAGTCACTGGAGCGGGCGGGTCCGGGGGCGGGTCGAGATCCAATTCCTGTATGATCCGTAGGGATGAGATCATCCAGCTCATCTCTCTGGAAGAGACGCAGGGTACGCGGGTCATCCCCCTCAGACGTTCCCTCTTCATGTCCCAAATCGGGGCTCACAGGACCGGGCCCCACCTGAACCGCCGCTGCCCCCCCTGGAGCGGGTGGTAGAGGGACCCGGGGAGGGGCCGGGGAGACCCCCGGCACCCCCGGGTCAGGGGGAGCCGATGGTGATGGCGCCAACCTGGGCATCTTCGCTGGGGGAGGTCCCGCGGGGGCTTCCAAGCCCTGGAGATAGGCCGAATGCATAAGCAAGATGAACTCTGGGGAAAACCCCGGCCTGCCCGGGGGGGTCCCCGTGGGAGGGGGTGCCGCCGTCCCCTGGGCTTGCGAGCCCTGCTGTGGCAACAAAAACGGTGGAAAAATGTCAGCACAGTCCCCATCTCCTTGTTCTGCCTGCGTGTCCTCCTCGCGGCGAGAACTCAAAATGGCCGCCGTTCCCGCCATAATCGGCAGAGTGGCCGGCCCGCGCCGCCCGGGCAAGTCAAGAAAAGAAAATTCACTGCGGGGCTGCGAGGTACCTTCCCCCCCGGGAAGGCACCTAGCGCAGATGCCCTCGCGGGAGATCCGGGACCCCGGCTCGCCGCAGGCCGAACAGAGCGACGGCCGCGGCATCGGGTCTCCCGGCGAAAAATCAAGAAATTAAAAATTAAAGCCTCGGGGGGGGGGGCCCAATTGCAGGGGGGGACAACCGCAGGGGGGGGGGGCCCGTCAGCCTGCGCTGCCCGCCTTCCCAGAGCGCGAGGTCTGTCGCGGGGGGGCCTGCACGGCCGCGCTGCCCGACTGAAAAGTTCCTCTTCTGTCAGCTGCAGCCGACCACGCGGCGCAGGAGACTGTCCGGGTGAGAAGAAACCCGTGGAGAGGCCGGCCCCGCCGGCTTCCGCGCACCAGAAGCTGAAAAGGAAACTTTACACAGCAAAAAAAAAAACCAAAAACAAACTTACCCCCGGCCGAGACAAGCACGCGGGAGCCAGCACAGGAGGAGGAAAGTGAAAGCCACGCCTCCCCAAAAATTGACAGCTTTTTTTTTTTTTTTTTATAGATAAACTTGATCCAAAATACAAACAGACAGAAAGCAGAGAAAAAAATACAAAGGCAGAAGAACTGAATCCCTGGCCAATTAGGGAAGCTCCGATTCCCCTACTCGCATCTGCTGGAGTCAGAAGATACTGAACTCCTGTAGAGGGGGTAGTAGTATATATGGATACGCCCCCTCAAAGCTTGTGCTGACTCCATCTGCTGGACTGGGGACATAACCCACTGTCTGGACTGATCCAGGTACGTACAGGGAACAGTAAGTTAGAGGGCAGCCCTTCCTCACCCATAGGAAAAGGATCCCCCATATTATGGCCTTCTAAAAGCCACAGTACCCTCCGACAATTTCATTTTCATTGTCCTGCCATGAAAGGAAGAGCCTGTGAATCGATAAAGCTGTGCCATACCTTTGCTTTATTAGTACAAAAAAGATTATCTCCTGCATTGAAGAAAAAAAAAAAAGCTTATCTTAGTACAAAGATCTTCTCACCGTTCCACAGAATAATCTGATGTAGGCACCCACTTCTCCCAGGGCCTGTCCTTGGCCACTGGCTCGTTCTAGCCACATTCTGACCTCCAAAGGCCCTCCATGTCTCAGTGAAAAGCCAGTCTGGCTAGATACTGGACAGTTTAGGCCTGAGAGAGGTAGGGGCTCTACTGCCCTAATACACTGAGGTGATCAGTTGGATCCAGAGCTGAAGGCACACACACAACCATATTTCTCACACCTGTTCAAACGCTTCAGCTCACCAATAAAAACACCTTTTGAAAGCAGAAGTAAGAGTAGCAGTGCAGGACGATGAGGATACAGCCAGATCACCAGCAGCTGCCCCCACACCAAGGATATTATAAACGGCACAGGATGGGAACACTAAAACCACCAATATACAAAAGCATTTTTAAGATATCTTCTAATCAGGGAACGAAGCAGGCGATGCCATAGATCCTACAAGAATAAAAGGCACTGCAGCTCCTATGAAACTACAAGGAGTGGTTACCGGCACAGATTTTCTGGGCAAGGAAGGGCAGGCTGTGCCAGCCACCACACACACCGTAGTCTTAGTGCTACAGCCTAATGCGAGTGCATACTTGGGCAGATGAAGTGCATGGTAGGATTTTTCTTTTTAATTTACAGTGGTGCACTGTAAACTCTTTCCCACAAGGATTTCCTAATAGAACTCAAAATGTAAGGGGGCAGCGTTAATAGGTAAGTGGTCATATCTTAAGAGATTACTCTCTTCAGAAATGGTATTAGCAGATACACCCACTTTTCTTCAGCTTTAAAACAGTCTGATACAATTACTCTCGCTGCCCAGCAGGGGTACTGTAGCACTGTACACAAAATAGTATACAGCAGCCCTTTAGACAGATCTATCCAAACAATCGTAGCTTGTATAAAGAAAAAAATATATATCTCTTTAGAAGTTACTGAAAAACACTTCAATCAAAACAAGTCTGGAACCTGCTCACCTCTGAACATCATGCAGTGACGTAGGGATAAGATGGTAGTCTCTGTATTACACAAAGACGGTGTTAAGGTGATTATCCTTCAGTGTATGACCCTGGCTCCCTAGGAATAAGCAGGTCTAAGGCACGGCCGCACTATTTGGCTGAGATTGCTGGCATTTTTAACCTTTGGCATTTCCAGCTCCTGTGGGTTGAGGCAGGAATGCCGTACTGTCCACTTACACAAAAATATTCTTTCAAATCTTAGATTCATTCACAGTGTCCCCTACACACGGGCAGGATCTCCCACACGGCCGCCCTAGTCCACGCTCAGGGTTTGTACGGCCCGATGATTGCATCCGTCTCGCTTGTCGTCCACTCTGGGTCCGAGCCAGACAACGGTTGAAACGGGGCCGGGCGGGACCCAGACACTTTCTTCTGCACAGACAGCAAAAGCAGAACCAGGACCCAAAAGAAAAGATTCACCCAGGCAGCTGCCTACAGAGGAAAAAAAAATAAATCTCACTTTTGATACAATACAGGGAAGTGTAATGATTCTCATTTAAAAAAATTTCCATTAACACTGAAAAGCTACAAATGAGTGACTATTTGTAAAACTGCAACAGCATACATCGACCAATGATGTATAATGGCATAGCTGCATATCCAATCAGATCATTTCTAAAGCAATTTATACATAGCTATTACCTATGAAGCACCGCCAGCATATCCAAAATTAGACAGAATAAGGATTATCTAGCAAGTGTCCCATGTACACAGCACTGTACTCACTACTACGCGAGTGGGCAGAAGAGTCTCTCCCCATCCCTCTGCCCCTCCAGCAGCAGCGGACACTGACCTCAGCACTGTAAAGGTTGGTGTAAAACCTGGAGCCATCATACGGTGACACCCAACGCAATGTCTCAGCTTCAGGGCACCTGCAGATAGAAACCTGTTTAAATCACCAACATAAGCAGTTACAGCAGGGCTGACAAAGTTTAGAAAAGTTGGGCACCAGCTCCCAAGGGTACACACACATGTGGGGGGGAGGAATTTAAAAATCTTGGGTACCAACCCAATGTTTCCCCCCCCCCTCCTTGTAAAACTTTTGGTTTATTTATGGTTTACTTTGCTTTGTAACCCGACTTCAATATGGAGAGGCTTATCAGACTGTAGTAATGTTTGTGAGAGTGTCCTTAAACTTTTGAATGGCTAAACTCTATTCAGCCAGAGTTGGTGTGGATCTAGGCTGCTTGGGTTGGGAGTGGAGGAGAAAAATCAGGACTTTTCATGAAAAGAGAATCAAGGCTAGAAAGAATGGTGATCTACCATTCCCCCCCCCCCCCCCCCCACTTATCTTCGCACCTCCCTTCCCATCAACTTCTTTTCTTCTCTTTCATCTAGTCTCTCTCTCCCCCCCCCCCCCCTTTCCCTCTCGCTAGTTTCCTCCCATACAGCCAAAAAGCTGGGTGAAACAGTGGGCCATGGCAGCTCTGTTTGTGGCAGGCACTGGATTTGAGGTGCCCAAGTGGCCTGATGCCTTAGTATTTTTCTAGTGGTGCACTGTACATATATAGAAAAACTAGCAACTCTACCCGTTCTACGCCCGGGCAGCGAGCCTTTTTATTGGCACATCTGCTCTTGTTCTGAGCAGAATTTCCCTAGAAATTCACATGCACACCCCCTCATACAGGCTCCGGCACAGACCCACATCCCCTCATACAGGCTCCCTCTCTCTGAAACCCACACTCAAGCATCCCCCCATCCACCCTCTCCCCACCCATGCTCTCTCTCACCCTCCTGCTCTCTCATCCTCCCCAACACACATTCTCTCTCAATGGCATGCCACGGGACCCGCGCCATCCGTGGCGAAGATGAAGGCCTTCCATTTTCACCTTGAGCAGAAGATAGCAGCGGAGACCCCAGCATGCCGCAAACGGAGCGCGTCCCGCGGCACATGCTCCGTTCGCGGCGAAGATTAAGGCCCGGGCGCGCACACGGGGGGGGGGCGCCTTCCCTTTTTGCCGCAAACGGCGTGCCGGGCCTTCATCCTTGCCACGGACAGAGCGTATGCGGCGGGATGCACTCTGTTCGCGGCATGCTGGGGTCTCTGATGCTATATTGTGCCTGTCCCGCGATGGCTGCTGTCCTTCATAGAAACATAGAAATGACGGCAGAAGAAGACCAAATGGCCCATCCAGTCTGCCCAGCAAGCTTCACACATTTTTTCTCTCATACTTATCTGTTTCTCTTAGCTCTTGGTTCTATTTCCCTTCCACCCCCAGTTTTAATGTAGAGAGCAGTGATGGAGCTGCATCCAAGTGAAATATCTAGCTTGATTAGTTCGGGGTAGTAGCCGCTGCAATAAGCAAGCTACACCCATGCTTATTTGTTTTACCCAGCCTATGTTATACAGCCCTTATTGGTTGTTTTTCTTCTCCCCTGCCGTTGAAGCAGGGAGCTATGCTGGATACACGTGAAGTATCAGTCTTCTCCCCTGCCGTTGAAGCAGAGCGCTCTGCTGGATGTGTGAAGTATCCGTTTTTCTTCTCCCATGCCGTTTAAGCAGAGAGCCATGCTGGATGTGCATCGAAAGTGAAGTATCAGGCTTATTTGATTTGGGGTAGTAACCGCCGTAACAAGCCAGCTACTCCCCTCTTTGTGAGTGTGAATCCTTTTTTCCACATTTCCTCTTGCTGTTCATACCTGGTGTTGTCACATAGCCGCTGTACAGCATGTTGGAGCCTCCAAGGTGGCCAGGGAGCCGCCTGCGTCATCTATCAGTGGGCTGGGGAACATGCGCCAGCACTGACTGACACTACCAAGCCTGATATATTATGGATATGCAGGCTGCAATTCACCGGTGCACATACACATTGGTGTTCCCATGGCTGGTTTTTCTGATGGGATATTTCTTTATTGGTATTTGCTGTGTACAGACTCAGTATCATCTTTTTTCTGTTTTAGCATTCTCCTTTTTCTAGTACTAACAAATTTACTGCCAGGAGGACTGGCAAGATTGGACATCCATATGGCAGATGAGATTTAATGTGGATAAGTGCAAGGTGCTGCATATAGGGAAAAATAACCCATGCTATAATTACACAATGTTGGGTTCCATATTAGGTGCTACAACCCAAGAAAGATCTAGGCATCATAGTGGATAACACATTAAAATCGGTTCAGGGTGCTGCTGCAGTCAAAAAAGCAAACAATCTTGGGAATTACTAGAAAGGGAATGGTGAATAAAACAGAAAATGTCATAATGCCTCTGTATCGCTCCATGGTGAGACTGCACCTTGAATACTGTGTACAATTCTGGTCGCCACATCTCAAAAAAGATAAAATTGCGATGGAGAAGGTACAGAGAAGGGCAACCAAAATGATAAGGGGAATGGAACAACTCCCCTATGAGGAAAGACTAAAGAGGTTAGGACTTTTCAGCTTGGAGAAGAGACGGCTGAGGGGGGATATGATAGAGGTGTTTAAAATCATGAGAGGTCTAGAACGGGTAGATGTGAATCGGTTATTTAGTCTTTCAGATAATAGAAAGACTAGGGGGCACTCCATGAAGTTAGCAAGTAGCACATTTAAAACTAATCCAAGAATATTCTTTCACTCAGTGCAAAATTAAGCACAATGTTGCCAGAAGATGTGGTTAGTGCAGTAAATGTAGCTGGGTTTAAAAACGGTTTGGATAAGTTCTTGGAGAAATCCATTAACTGCTATCAATCAAGTTGTCTTAGGGAATAGCCACTGCTATTACTGGCATCAGTAACATAGGATCTACTTCATGTTTGGATACTTGCAGCCTGGTTTGGCTTCTGTTGGAAACAGGATGCTGGGCTTGATGGACCCTGGTCTGATCCAACATGGCAATTTTGTATGTTCTTATATACTCTTGGTTTCTCTCCCTGTTAGATGAGAAGCCTACCAAAGATAATTTAATTTTGTTTTTAAATATATCTATTCATTTGTTTTTATATACCGACATTCGTAGGAAACATCACAGCGGTTTACAGTAAATATCAATGCACATTTAAAATACAATGAATTACAAAAATTATAATCTTAATTATAAAAATGCATAAAATTCTTTAAAATATATCAAAAACTTGAACTACAGAGTTTAAGAAAATGTTTGTTGAAAGAGCCAGGTTTTGACTCCCATCTTAAATGTTCAAGTCTTAAGTTTTGCAGTAAAGAGTTCCACATTTGGGGCCCAGCCATGGATAGAGCTCCAACAGGAGTTAAGATGTACTGATTTAGGGGATGGAATCGGTAGTGACCCATTACATGCTAATTCTGTGGCCTATGCAATACATATAATGGTTTAACACACGGGATCCTTTGTTTTTTCACAAATGGCTTTTTTGGAGACACAATCTCTATTAAGTAATAATGACACTTTTTTAAATATTTCCTAATCTTTTTTGACAGATCGGGTGTTCTTTATGCCAGCAGTTCCCCCCTGAGGAAGCCGCCTTTGGCAAAACAAGGGCCTTGTCGGGGCAATTGACACCATACCCCCTTTTTTTTTTTTTTTTTAAGCTTTGGCAATTTGTTTTCTGATTTATTACAAGCACTTTTTGGATAATACACTAGCTTCTCAATTTTTGTATTTTCCAATATTGTCATAATTGTTAAGGTAAAGCATATTTCTTGTTTAAATAGTTTGTGTGTTCATTATTGTTGTAACATACTTAGGTCTATTTGAAATGAATTGTGCTATGATGGCCAAGCGTTGACAATTGTATTAGCATTCACGCCATAGGAGTGCACAATCTGCAATTGATCTATGTTTAACTTATCAATACTTATTTGTATACAGGGTCACATGATTGTTTGTGCTACATTTGTTAACATTAAGGTGTTCATTTGTTTTTATTTTTTTGTGAATGATCAATAAAAAAGATCTGTTAATTAATACTACATTAACAGTACTAGTGCTCTTTTGTCCATTCCTTTGGAAGGTTTTTCTGCTTGTTTATTAAGCACCTTATGATTATTACATATTATCTGGTCTTTTGTATCTTTCTTTTTATCGCTATCTACATGTATAGTCTCTAACTATGCACATACTTATACACAGACATGCTCTCCTACCTTTGCACTTTCTTGGTTTTTGTGATGGAGTCACAGAGTATGTTCATTCCAACCCGGAGAATACAGGCACAGACCAGCAGGAAGAAAAGGATTACAACTGAGATAACCATAGAAATGTTCAGCCACAGGGAACCCCTTGAATAAGAGAAACCATGGGAGTGTAAAATGCTTGCTAATTTTATTTAGATTTTTATATTCAGCTTTTCACACTGTTCAGCAATTCAAAGCAGATTACCTACAGTACCTTAATGTATTTCCCTATTCCAAGAGGACTCACAATCTAAGTTTGCACCTGAGGCAATGGAGGGTAAAGTCACAAGGAGAAACACAGACTGGAAGCCTGGTCTCTATGGGTCACAGCCTGCTGCTCTAACCACTAGGCTACTCCTCCACTACTTGTAGCATTGTTAATAATGGCCACCCAATCTGCTCAATTGAGATTCTCTCTGACTTTTTAACCACTTTGGGTACTTAAGCATATAAAATCCCATCACAAACCAAAATCAGTTTTGCCCACCCTACTCCTTTGATCTTACCTCATTTCTCAACACTGTTCCTTCCACTACCACCCATATCTTTCACAAGCCATGTTCAAAATCTGTTGTGTTGCTGATCACCTCCACTGCTATTCATTTCAGGCCTTGTCTTCCTTTTTGATTCTTAGAATACCAATACCTAAACACCCTTGCTCCCTTCCATATTTTGTTAAATTTTATATAATCCACACAATCACAAAAATGAGTGAGGTTGTTATTCAAAACATCCAGCCTCCTCATACTCATGGATGTTTCAATTTTAAGTGTGGTAACTCCATGCAGGTTACTCACCTTCCTAAATATCCAATGTAGGCATACCACTACTGCTAGGGTTGAAATCTGCTTTCCAATATATAAATTTATTTATGAAACTTTTTATATACTGACATTCATAGGGCATATCATGCCGGTTTACAAATAACTGAAGCAGGTAGAAAATACAATAAATCTTGTGATAAAATAATCTTGTGAGTGATAAAAATTAACATTCAATAAACATAGTACGGTTAATGCTCATCATGTGCCATGATCCAAGCTTACCACAGATGTTAATATTGCCCATATAATATAATCAAACATTACTATGGATGAGATCTTTACCGCACATGTCAAATGCCAACCATGGGAGATGCCATCACTGTGCGTGACCTCATCAATGCTTACCGTGTGACCTCATCAATACAGCTGACGTAGACCCAGTACAGCAGGATGCAGAAACAGTAGAGGGCGATCAGAATGGAGATAACAGATATGAAATAACAAAGGGAGAAGCTGCTGAAAGTGGAGAAGCTGAAGGCATTTTCCGTGGTGTTGTAACTCACTTCACCGTACAGGATGCAGTGGCCCTCAAACTCCCCCTGAAAACAAGTAACAAAAGGAACATAAAAACACAACACCATCGCAAGTTGGGGGGAATGTGAATTAGAAAGGTTAATTTGGGAGAGCACAGGAGCGACTGAAATGGTTACTTGACGAAGATAAGCTGGGGGCGCCCAATGCTTCGTGGTAGGGCAGACCTAGGGATTCAGAGGAAAGAAATGGGGGGGGACGGGGACTAAGATGATGGGGTTAGGATAATTCTTGCTGAAAGGGATTAAAAGGTAAACGGCCGGGGTTAGTAAGTAATAGGAGGCAGTCAGTGATATGGACGGGCTGCTCATTTCATTTACAGAGGAAACCGCTCCACCTTGCCTCTCACCCCCTCCTTGCCTGAGCCACGGCGAGCGCGGCGGCACTCACGATCCCGCACACGAAGGCAGCGCCGTACAGCAGCAGCTCCGCCCGATCCAGCCAGGACAGCGCCATCTTGCCCGCGCCCTGCAGGAAACGACGTCAACCCTCGCCCTTCTATTCGGCACCGTTAGAGCACGTGATCCCGCGAGGGCAAGGGAGGGGGCGGGCGCGCGCGCGCGAGGTCTGCGGGTCACGCGGTGCGGGACACGTGACCTTCTGGCAGGGTTCCCCCGGCTATTATAGCACAGAGGCCCGCAGGTGCATCCAGTCTGCCCACTTGCACTGCCTTGTAAAAGACTTCACACACATATGTACATTTTTCACTTTCTGTTGTTTAAAAAAAAATAAATATCAAAATGCATTAAAGTAGGAGTTCCTTTCCTTGTTATAAATGACATATTCCATGACGTCCTCCTATTCTAGTCCAGGCAACGAATGTGGGCCGTTGCCCCTCTGCCAGCAGATGGCGGCAGAGAAAACAGTTTTCCTGGTGTGACGTAACCCCCAGTACTGAGGGGCGGCGCAGCTCAGGAAAATTCTAGTGGTTTCTGCCTCCAGCACATGGTAGGGTCCTGGGGGTGCAGCAGCTCGGCCTTGGATCTTGATTTCAATCAGACCTGGGGGCCCAGAGGGGAGTAGGTAGAGCTTGCAAGGGGAAGGACTTCTTTTAAAAAAAACAAACAAACCCAAAAACACAACTCTTTTTGAGTCTGAGCAAAGGACCAAGTGTTACACGCCCCCGCCCTGGATCGAACTAAAGCAAGGCGTCCAAATAGTTAACCAACCCCAATACCCCGTGTTCTGCAGGTAAGGGAAAGTGGGTGGGACTGGCCTTGGTTAGGAGCCCATGCGGGATTTCATTTTCCCACCTCGCTCAGCTTTGGGAGAAGGGCCGGGCCTGAAATAGTCTGCACCTGAATGCGGTCACCGTTGCCCAGCTTGCCATGGCAGAAGCGCTGCATCGCTTGGGGGAAATGCACTCTGCTCTCGCAGCACTTTTTTTTTTGGGGGGGGGGGCGAGAATTTGTAACTATTGGATCCCTTTCTCTTAGTGTGGGGAAAGAGCCCTGGCTGGCACTGGGGCTGATGCAATACAGTGCGCTCAGTTGGACACGGTGAAGGGGTCTGAACGCTTCAACCTGACAAAGGACTTCATGTACCAGAATTCCCTGCTTCATGACGGGTTTACTTACAGTCTGCAATACAGCTGTAATTAGGACATTGAGAAACTCTCTGTCAGCACATTGCACATTTTCATTTTTTTGGCTTCGCTGTTCTTATTCTCTGATAAGCTTTCACTGCTGTAACCTAGATTAGAACAATGGATGTATTATGTGATGGGCTGTATTACTGCAGACTCGCGAATTCCTTTCCAGAACTGCAAGTCCCAGCAGCCTCTCCTGCAGAACATGGGAGAAGTTTCACGAAAGTTCCAGGGTGTCTAGGGAGGGGGTCAGTAGCCCCTTCAGCCGGAATATGCTTGCTCAGCAATGCTTAGAACGCATGTGTAAAAGATAAGAACTGTAAAGTGCATAAGAGTCTGCTCCTGGAGGGGAGGGGCATGCAGTTGTACTGAGCCTTTGTCTTAGACTTTTATTGCCAGCAAGATGCAGCTATCTTTACGGATCAGTTGTCTGGACCTCCTTACTGACTAAAAAGAGACGGTTACATTTGGCGAGCCTCAGCCAGGAGGTACCGGGGACGCTATTTTAGCCCCCCAGTTGGTCCAGGGGATTTTGTGGCGGAGTGATCCCCCAGACTTGCCTGGTGAGTGGCCACCGCTGAGTTCAGTGATCAGGTATCTGAGGGGGTCATTCCACGGAGATCCTCTGAGACCTTTGGGCTGGTGATCCGGGAAGAAGGCTTTCATGACGTTCGGAAGAACCCTGCAGGCGAGTATTATGGGAATGATGGGAAAAGTGAAGAATAGCTAAAAGAGTAGCAAATAACCGGTCCATCCGTGAGGGGACCGAGGGGGCTTTGATCACACCCCAAGCGGTGGTTTGGTAGGAATTGCATTCCGAAAGCCACGCGCATAAAAAGAGGAAAAAGAAGTAACGCGTACGATAGTGGGAATAGGTTTCTTGTTGTGTGAAAGAGAGTGAATGGCCTCGCAGTTCTAGGCCGGGCTGACCGCGTCCTAGTCGGGGCGATTGTGACCCTTTTGTGTCTGACGGGTACGGACCCCTTACCTATCCGTCTTCCCTTCCCTCCTTTGTCTGTGAATTCTATCCTGATGGGAGGGGGCGGTTCGACTCCATTAAAAGCCATGACGGAGCACTATAGTGAAGTGTTTGATAGACGAAAATGTACAAAACCCGGAATGATTCAACGATGCACCCATAGGTGGCCCAGTTTGTGTGTAAATTGGCCTCCGGTAGGAACTTTCGATTTCCAAATGGCCACGAGGGTCCAGAAAATAGTTAGTGAAGAAGGGAATCCGGGTTGCCCTGAGGATATACCGTACATAACTGCTTGGATTGCAGTCATTGAGAATCCTCCGTCGTGGGCAAAGAAGTTAGTGGAGGGAGCCGCCCTCGTAATGGTGGCTCAGGCGCACAAAATGGGGAACTGGAAGTCCCCATTATTAATTAAGGATTGTAATGTATGTAACTGCTATCTGTGAATTGCAAGCACATGTACCAGGGATTTTTTTAATTGTTTTAATTGTTTTAAACCCTAATAAGAAGAGATTTTGGTTTACAGATGCTGCACAAGACTACTATACAACAAATTAATTTACAGTGTTAAGTTAAAATACTGATTTGATTGCTGGAGAATGCATTTACTGGTGTTGAAGTTTAGAACTTGATGGCAGTTAAGGGTTAACGGCAGAGATAATTACAGGAGAGAGGAGGGAATCGAGCCAGAGAAAAAAAAAAAAAAAAAAAAGACGTTGAGCCAGTGCGTAGTGCGTAGGCATTCAATATGGCTGTGCGTTTCAATGCTGACGTTATTAATCAGAAGCTTTCAGTTTTCTCATATCTTCTATCCCAGTGTCCTCCCTATGCTTATCTTTCTATTCTCTAATACCATGTTAATTATTGTTCTTACTTGTCTCCTATATATTATCTGTTATTTAAAAGTTACATTGGAACGCATGATAAAGTATGAACTCCCTTTTGCTGACGCAGTTTATTTTGAAGCTGTCTCTGGGAAATTTAGAGAAATGATTAAGAATGGGTTCTTTGTTAAAGTTTTTCTTGTTGCTTCTTTGGCTAGCAGTAGTTAAATATGCAGAGCTACTCCCTGTTTTAAGGAACTGGCAAGATAAGACAGCCAAGCATGTGCAGCGCTGACTGTGGGAATTACAGGATGCCGTTTGTAAAAAAAAAAACAAAAAAAAAACGGAGAAAACAAAGACTTAATATTAAAAATTTTGATTCAGTGGCAGGCGCAAGATAAGGATTATTGGAAGTTGTGGGCAAGAGAAAGGGCCACTATGCAAGATTAGGAACAAGAGCAAATATGAGTCGGCCCAAATGATAAAGTAGTGGCCCCCACACACATATATATATATATTGCAATTATGTTCTTTTACCACTGGTGGGGGCTGGGCTCTGGCTATTACCATATGTTCTTAGTGTTTGCAATGTAATTGATACAAGGCTTCCAAGGGTTTGATCATCACTCCTGCACACCTAAAGCGCCCCCCTTGGATCCTTGCCTGCAGATCCAGGTTTACTTTATTGAATTAACCCAATGCCAAACTTACAAGTATGAAGGAAGCAATGTTTTGCAGCTTCTCAGCCTCGTCAGAACTGATTTGCCTCCAGGCGCAGGTCACCTATTCAATTTCCAGATGGACTGTGATCTTTTCATCATATTTTGAGGTGTATTGGAACAGGGATCAGGAAGAGAAGAAAAGGGCCCGTCCCTGCAACCAGGAACTTAATAATAGAGACCCGACATCCGAAAGAAGCTGCAGAAGGCCGAAGGCTTTGAGGGCATGAGCCTCAGCCAGTTAAAAGCTATAGCAGACCAAGTATGTGGAAATAGAGAAGTGGAAGAGAAAAGAGAGAAGCAAGTAGAGACATGAAGGAGAAAGTGACTGTTAGCCACCGCTCTCGAGGACACGCGGACGGGAAGGAGCCAAGACAATGGCAGACCGCGAAGAGGAGGGGGAACAAGACCCCCCCTTTGGGAAAGAATCAGTGTGCGTACTGCAAAAATGAAGGCCATTGGAAGAGAGACTGTGAAGAATGGCAAAAGAAATACGGGAGCCCTGCAGTGAATACTAACGACAAAAATGGACCTGCACCGACACAAAGGGGCCGAGGAGGAAGGAGATCGGACAACCCCCACTGGCAGATGGCGGGGGAGGCGACAAGGAGCATACAGCCTGAAGAGACCGGGAGGGAAGAATCCCCACTGACCCTCTGGTGGAGATCCACGAGGTAACACAACAAAAATCAGG
Source organism: Rhinatrema bivittatum (assembly GCF_901001135.1). NCBI lineage: Eukaryota > Metazoa > Chordata > Amphibia > Gymnophiona > Rhinatrematidae > Rhinatrema > Rhinatrema bivittatum. The sequence continues at coordinate 264,491,243 of NC_042622.1, forward strand.
GGCCTGTTGGACTCAGAGGCCAACGATCTGTCATGACTGCACCAATCGGCCCCCCCGACGAAAGAGACTGTTTCTATAGTGGGTGCCTCAGGTCAGGTACTCACTGCCCCTCTGCAGAAAGAATGAACTATACAAGTAGGCGGGACCATGGTATCCCTTATCGGATGGAACCTGCTGTGTAAGCCTCAGACCACATTGAGATTTCAACCAACAGGGGAAGTTAAAGCCTCCTTCGGGGACCATCCAGTGATACTCATCTGTCCCCTCCAAGAAGAATGGAGACTACATCTTCCCATAGTCGAACGAACCATCGAACATCGATATGAAAACAACACCCCCCTCAACAAAAACGAAGACAACTGATGGATAGTGTACCCCAAGTATGGTTCGAACAGAACCCGGGAGGAATAGCTATCGACGCTACCCCCATATGGATAGAGATGAAACAGAATGCACAGGTGATTAATCAACCTCAATACCCCATTCCATATATGGCCAGACAAGGAATCCAGATACACCTGCAAAGACTGTATGATTTGGGCATTCTTCGGCGAATCCGATCTGCTTGGAACACCCCTTTGTTGCCAGTAAAGAAGCCTGGATCTAATGACTATCGACCAGTACAAGACTTAAGAAAAGTGAATAGTCAAGTAGCAGATCTAGTAGCCCTCGTCCCAAATCCGTATTCAATCTTGGCTCAAGTCTCTCCTGCATCAAAGTGGTACAGTGTCATTGATCTCAAAGATGCCTTCTTCTCCGTCCCGGTGGCGGAGGAATGTCAAAAGATTTTTGCTTTCACATGGGAAGATGCAGATACTGGAGTAAAGCAGCAGTACACATGGACACGGTTGCCTCAAGGGTTTAGGCACTCACCTACGCTGTTCGGTGAGCAACTGGCAAAAGATTTAAAGATGTATCAAGTAAAGTATGGGCCAGTCATACAATACGTGGATGACCTTCTGTTGTTTCGAGAGACGTACCTCGAATGTGCGGTATCCACTCTTCAGCTGCTAAAGACGTTGTACTCAAAAGGGTATCGTGCAAGTAAAAAGAAAGCGCAAATCTGTGAATTGGAAGTAGAGTATTTAGGCTTCCAAATACGTGGAGGAACCCGATGTCTGGGGATTTCTCGCACCAGTTCTATAAGAGATCAACCTGTACCCACTTGCAAGAAAGAGCTCCGGGCGTTCCTTGGAGCTGCAGGATACTGTAGGCTGTGGATTGCTAACTATGCTGTTATGGCCCAACCCCTGTACGACAAGTTGCGGGGTAAAGAGGCAGAATCTCAACCCTTCCAATGGGAAGGAAACGAACTGGCAAGCTTACGTCAACTAAAAGAAGCCTTAATTGAACCACCTGCTTTAGGATTGCCAGATGTAATGAAACCATTCCATCTATTCGTCGATGAAAAGAAAGGAATGGCCATTGGGGTATTGACTCAAACTCTAGAATCATAGGAACGACCTGTTGCATATCTGTCAAAAGGAATGGACAATGTTGCAAAAGGATGGCCAGGTTGTCTTCGAAGCATTGCGGCTGCATGCTTACTAATTCCAGAAGCAGTCAAATTAACTTTTGGACAAACCTTGAACGTAACAACTCCTCATACTATCCAAGGACTACTAGAAACTCATGGGCCAAAATGGATGACTAATTCACGTCTTGTAAAGTATCAAGCTCTGTTATGTGAAACTCCTGAAATTCAAATACAAGACAGCAAAAACTTGAACCCGGCCACTCTTATGCCGGCACCTGAACCAGTTGCCCATGACTGTGAAGAAGTCATGACAATACATTCCAGTAGACCAGACCTGAGGGATCAACCCTGGCAAGGAGCTTGGACTTTATTCACTGATGGGAGCAGCCAAATCATTCATGAGATACGTTCTGCTGGATATGCTGTTGTATCCGAAGATGAAATCATTGAGGCTCAACCTCTTCCCCCAGGAACGTCTGCACAAAAAGCTGAACTAATTGCCCTTACTCGAGCTCTGCAGTTGGCAGAAGGACAAACTGTAAATATCTATACAGACTCTAAATATGCCTTCCTTACAATTCAAGTGCATGGAGCATTATAGAGGGAAAACAATTGAACAATGCATCAGAAGTACGTGAATTACTAGACGCAGTTTGGCTTCCTCGCAAGGTGGCTGTAATGCATTGCAAAGCACACACCAGGAAATCAAACCCTATTGTCAAGGAAATCAGAGAGCAGATGAAGCAGCAAAAAGGGGGCAACTCGGGAACCCTTCCAAGCAGTATTAATTGCATCGAATCATCAGGCTTCAGGCAGTCCTGGAGCTCATCACCAACGACTGCTTTCGCTCTTAAACTCTGGGCAAAACAAAATACCAAAATTATGACTGCAGTGTACCAGAATAGATTGGTTTTAGATTACCCTCTGGCCCAGGAAGGAGGGTTTGTGGAACATTTAACCTCTCCAATTGTTGTTTACAGGTAGATGACCAAAACAAGGTTATCCAAGACATCACTGATCGCATGGTCAAGATGGCACACGTCCCTGTCCAGCAATGGAATAGTGCTTGGGACTGGACCAATGGATTCCGTGGTTGGTTTTCCATGATCGGTGGATTTAAGAGCTTGTTTGTTATCCCAGCCAGTTTAATTCTGTTTTGTTTTTTAGGACCCTGAATTATTCCTTTCTTGCTCAAACCGCCTTCGTCGGGTGATGAAGGACATTGCTGAACGCAAAACAGCCACGCAGCTTCTGTCACTGTACATGTATTCCTCTGAGCCTATAGAACCTGTTTAACCATCCTCATGTTTTATCCTGGGCCATCTTCCCATACATGACAAGTTCGGGCTACAAAGGGGGGTGGAGCCATTAGGGCCCATCCGTCTCAAACCCGTGAAGAAACCATCGGACTGTTTGGGAAATTAGGGCCCCCTGAGAACTCAAATTGCTAATTTTCCTTGTTTCTGTTTCTTTCAGCTCCACAGTTGCGTTGTGATGGTGTGATACTTTTCATAAAGAATGATAAGTATCAAAGGGGGGAATGAAGGGGTCTGAACGCTTCAACCTGACAAAGGACTTCATGTACCAGAATTCCCTGCTTCATGACGGGTTTACTTACAGTCTGCAATACAGCTGTAATTAGGACATTGAGAAACTCTCTGTCAGCACATTGCACATTTTCATTTTTTTGGCTTCGCTGTTCTTATTCTCTGATAAGCTTTCACTGCTGTAACCTAGATTAGAACAATGGATGTATTATGTGATGGGCTGTATTACTGCAGACTCGCGAATTCCTTTCCAGAACTGCAAGTCCCAGCAGCCTCTCCTGCAGAACATGGGAGAAGTTTCACGAAAGTTCCAGGGTGTCTAGGGAGGGGGTCAGTAGCCCCTTCAGCCGGAATATGCTTGCTCAGCAATGCTTAGAACGCATGTGTAAAAGATAAGAACTGTAAAGTGCATAAGAGTCTGCTCCTGGAGGGGAGGGGCATGCAGTTGTACTGAGCCTTTGTCTTAGCTGCATCTTGCTGGCAATAAAAGTCTATCTTTACGGATCAGTTGTCTGGACCTCCTTACTGACTAAAAAGAGACGGTTACAACGGGATAAATAGGCGCTAATCCACCCCCTAATGCAATAGGGGGATTAGCGCCTATTTAACGCACATCCAATGCAGAGTGAATGAGATAGCTCTTATCAGATGCAAATGCATGTGAATGACCCTATCACTCATTCACTCCGAATGCAAAAAGATAAATGTGCGTCTCAGATGCACACTTATCGCTCAGATATTAACGCCTGCCTGGAGCAGGTGTTAATAGCTGAGAGCATTGAAAAGAAGTACAAAAAAGCAGGAAAAACTGCTTTTCTGTACTTTTTTAAAGTAAAATACAATAACTCGGCAGGTTGCCGAGTTATGAAGACCGACGCCGGTAAACTCAGTCTGCCAGTAATGAAAATGGCCGAGTTTACCGGCGTCGGTCTTCATAACCGGCAGCCGCGGTGGGTAGCGTTAGGAAGGAGGCGCTAAGGTCAGTGCCTGCTTTCAGCGCGCATAATTGCATCGGCCCCACTGTGTCTTTTCTCTGAATGTTTTTATTTTGGTCGGCTGGTGGCCATGTTTTCTTCTGCCGCAGCTACACTGGATTACGGCAACGTTCTCTGGAGGCCGTGTGGAGACTTTTCAGGCTCCCTTCAGCTCTGGTGCCTTTGAAAGCTGAAGTTTTTGAGGGGGTTCTTTTAGTCCCTGAGCAGTTTTGTGCCAGCATTCTGTAAAAGGCTTGGTTTTGCTTTCTGGCCATAGCCATGCGTTCAGCTTCCTAACAAAAATGTAAAAAAAACCAAAACTGTTCCCTGGCCCAGAATTCACACGGGAGGAGCCTAAGGCTCAAACTGATTCAATCCAGTGTTTTCCCTAATGGAAGGTACAGTGCTGTCAGGGAAGGCATGGTTATTTGCCCCCTTTTTTTATGAAGATTTTAATACTGCCCTTGTTGGGCAGGTGCAGTCTTTGCTTAGCATGGCGGATGCAACAATGAAGGACTGTTTGGGAGCCCTTTCTCACAGAGGCTCATATGTCTGCACAGGTTTTTCGTTATGAGAATTAGTGCTTGGGATGGGAGTCCACGAGGCACAACCTCAGACGTGTGAGGACCTGTGTCAAGTTGTGTCCGCTTTCTCAGGCAGCAGATCAGCATTTATTCCGGAAGCCTTGGCTGTCCATTCTCTCTTAACCTCTACTTTATGAACTCCTGTCCCAGTAGAAAGTAGTATACTATGGGTAGCCAGGAAGAACGCTTCTGCCTGCGCCCGTCCCTTCACAACAGATAATAAATACTCGCACAACAGAATTGGGGATCAAACAGGCCGCAGCTTTATTACCAAACCCCCATGAGCCTGAGCCAGGTAATCATAACAAATCCCCCACCACCGCCCATCCGCCATGGACCAGCAAGACGGGCACACGCAGGCTAACCCAGCCTGTATGAAGTGACATCAATGGAGTGCATCCCAAAACCCCCGCCACCACCCAGCAAGGAGCCGATCATGTCGACCCCCGCCACTGTCCAGCAAGGAGTCGTACCAGCAACAACTGCACCCAGTTCTTCTGCCAGGAATCCCTGACATGACTCCTGTCAAGTCAGACAACTATTAACCAAGGCTTAATCCCCCAATCGGCTCAGGCTACCCACCACAGGCAAAGTAAAAATTACCTGCGACCCCCAAATATGCAACTAGAACCCCCTTGAAGAATGTATTCCAAGGCCTCCTGCAGCGAATTCAAGAATAGGTCCAAACCAATAAAGGACAAGTGGACCCCATCCCCCCTAAACAGACCACCCTCCAGGTGCCAGGACCAATCGTGTCGAATATGAAAACCCCCCATCACTGCCAGCCACAAACCAATCTGCTGGTGGCCTTGGCACAACAGCGATGCCTTGGAATTATGTTGGACCAGCAGAGCACAGTAGCAGGCAACAAGAAGGAAATGGACATCAAATCCCTGCGAACCATGCTAATGAACTTACAGCCAGACATCTTGCCCTAGTCATTTCCACCAAGATGGATGATTAAAACATGCGGGGGGGCTGAGCCAAGCAAGAACCCGTTGCAGGAAAGGCAGCAACTTCCCCCAACGCATTCCCCTCTGCCCCAGCCAGCAAACGCTCACTGTCTGGCCCTCCAAGTCCAAGTGTGTCCCATACGGGTGCCCTCGAGCGTGCGAATGGGCCCAGGCAATGTAAGAATGTCCCACAATCCATACAACAGTCCCTTGGCATGCAGCACCTGCAAGGAGAAAACAACATCATGTGCAACTAAGGAGCACCAGTACACACGTACCCAGTGAAGGCATCCGATTTCCACCTCTCAATTCTTTGAATTACTCCGCCCGACAGGCCAGTTGATGCCGCAGATGTTGCTGCCCCATTCGAAATGAGTGAGTTCCAAACCTTGACGTATCCAATCCTAAAGCAGACAAACAAGTCCACAAAACCACCTTGAACTGGTATTTTGTCAATGGCTGCAAGGCGCGATGAACTAGGAAATGAGAACCCCTCTCAAGGCGAATCCGCCCGAAGGCGACTGCATTAGCCACAGGGCAGGTCCACAAACCTGGAACCGAATGAAGCACCACCGATGACCCTCTATCCGCCTGATCCATTTTGGATCTGTGGATAAAAAGAACCACCGAATCTGTTCTGATGCTCACGTGCTGAAGTAAGAGGTTGGAAGCCTCAGAACCTTTAGTAGCTCTCGCAACCAACTTGCTAATGCGAAAGGCACAGAAGAAAGCAAAAACGAAGGCAAGACAGAACAAACAATACTCATAATCACCGTCACAAATACTAGGTAACAACTCCCACAATTTGTTCAAAATCTTGTGGGTAATAGGTAAATGTTTATCTGACTCAAGAGCGTACCCACCCCAACATTAAGTGACGAATCAAGAACCTCCCCATGGGAAAACCCCAACCATGGGCCCTCATGAAGAAGGAAAACCCGGAAATCTGTCTAAAGACCAACACCCTCAAAGCCCCACTCACTCTAGCACTTTCAGTAAATTGCACGTGTCCATCTGAAACAGGACCCCAATGCCAACCCAAACTTGCAAGAAAGGACACAACCTTGTTTGCTGACTTCACATAACTGTTCCAGGTGGACGGAGTTAAGGATGCCCGGAGCAGCTTCCATGCTTCCAGGAACTGAAGCTCCATAGGAAAGGCGGCACCAGCGCTCCATGCTGATCCACTTCTGGTGTGAGCTCCCGAAACAAGGCCCACTTGCAACGAGAAAGAGAATAGTCACAGAGTTAGATACCCCGGGAACATGACGAGCCCATATAGTAATATTCAACCCCATACAGTGCAGTACAAACTCGCGCAACAAGTCCGAGACTAGTAGACACTTCACAGATCGCTTATTGATGACTTTCATGATGCTAAGGTTGTCACACCAGAACACTACCCTCCTGTCCCGGAGACGTGCCCCACAGGAAAACAGAAATAACAATGGGGAGCAATTCCAAGAAAGTAATGTTCTTGGTAACACCAACATCCTTCCATTCCTCTGGCCAGGGCGCCACACACCAGGCGACCTGGAAATAGGCACCAAAGCCAACCGATCCTACAGCGTCGGTGAACTATTCCAATTCGCGGTTCAAAACCGATTCATTTTGCCACAACCACCAACCATTAAAGTCAGACAAAAACGGTCCCAGATCCGCAAGTCTTCTTGTATCCGCTGAGTTATATGAATATCATGATCATTCTTTTGCATGCCGGTTATACCAAAACTCAACCTGCGCAGAAAAACCCTGGCCATAGGGATTACTCAGCAAGCAAAGTTCAGGCTGCCCATTAGAGATTGAATTTGACGTAAAGTTAGCTTTTTTGCAAGCAGTGCCCTGGACACGAGATCTCTTATAATTGCCACTTTTTCCATCGGCATCTGTGAAATCATTTTGACAGAATCCAACTCAATACCTAGGAAAGCCAGACAAGTACAGGGTCCCTCTTTCTTAGCCTCAGCTATGGGAATACCAAAATCAGAGGCAGTCCTCTGAAAACAACACAGCAACTGCAAGCAAGTCGACAAAGACGAGTCGCTCACAAACAGAAAGTCATCCAGATAGTGCACAATGTTTGCCTCACCAGCCCTTTCGGCAACCACCCAGTGAACGAATGAACTAAAGGCTTCAAAGTAAGCGCACGCAATTGAACACCCCATGGGCAAGCATCTATCAAAATAAAATGCATCTTGAAAATGAAAACCCAACAAGGAAAAACACTCAGGGTGTATAGGGAGCAGCAGGAAGGCAGACTCGATGTCCATCTTTGCCATCAAGGCCTCCACACTGCAATGACGGATCATAGCCACCGTCAAATCAAAAGAACATAAGAACATGTCATACTGGGTCAGAACACGGGTCTATCAAGCCCAGCATCTTGTTTCCAACAGTGGCTAATCCAGGCCATAAGAACCTGGCAAGTTCCCAAAAACTAAGTCTATCCCATGTTACTGCTGCCAGTAATAGCAGTGGCTATTTTCCAAGTCAACTTAATTAACAGCAGGTAATGGACTTTTCCTCAAAAGAAGCATACCGTATGGTGCAAAGATCTCTGGGAATGTAATCGTTGACAGAATTGCCTTCCGGGAACAAAAGATTATGAATTAAACTGAACTTTCCTGGTTCCTTCTTCGGCACCACCGATAAAGGCGATAAAACCATATCAACGAATGAGGGAACCAGGAAAGGACCCACAATTCTACCCAAGTCGATCTCACTTTGCAGCACCACATGAGCCAATTTCTGAACCAATGGACAGTTCTGTCATCCCCCCCCCCCCCCCAAACCCCCACTGGACCCGCAAAGGGAATGTGGAAACCATGTTCAAAACCGTGAAACAAGAGAAGCGCAGTCCCTTCTTTTGGGTACCTCCCCAATCATGGCAGCATGGCCGCCAAATGGATGGGGGTAGAAGCCCTCAACTATTTCATTTCAGGGTGCTTTTGGCAGAAATTCCGCCGCCACTCACAACGCTGGATTGCTTCGGACATTTAGAGGCAGGGTGACCCAACCCACAGCTTGAATTTGCAATCAAGGAAGTTGCAGGCCGAGCGATTGTACCTCCAGCACACATCCAAGAAACCAGCCCCCGCTCAACCGCTGCTCGCCAAACCCGCTCCAGCCCGAAAGGACCACATGCCGAACCTGCTGGAAATTCCGCCAATGTTAGCCCTGATGGAAGACCCCGCCTTAGCGTTCATCTCAGTCAACCACAACCCAACGTCCCTGGTATCCCAGGTCATGAATTTGTTCTCCTCCATCTGAACCTTGAAGTGCTCATTGTAATTGAGCCATGACCACCCTTCAAACACACGCCTAGCAGCCAGAATGGCGTCAGCATTCATGAGAAGAGGTCCATACTGGGCAGGGTCATGATGACCCACCACGCTGGGCAGCCGAAGAATATTGAGGACATTGTGAGCAACCCTCCTTTGAGTACCTGGAAATCTATCAACCCCACCCGTTTTCTTCTTCTCTATTCTCTTCCCCCTGCGTCCCTCCAACAGCTGGAAAATTTCTATATACTTATGTTGTCTGATCTTCTTTCACAGGGACTTAGGAACATCCTTCCACAATTCAGACAAGTTAACTAGCGCAGGCGACCCCCCTATCATGCCCTTTCCCACTGGACCCACCTTTCTCACTGGAGCCCACCATCGGAGACCCAAAAGAGGACGAAGAAGAGGAAGAAGAATCCAAAGAACTAGACCGGGAGCATTTCTTTTTACGCCGAGACTTCTCCCACTTCTTAGAGGCAGAAGAACTAGAAACCGATGGCTCTGACTCCCACCTAGGAAGCTGAAATCTGTTCGCTCGAGCTGGCCACCCCACCGCTGGGACCAGCCGGTACCCCGACCTGGGAAGGACCCGATACCCCAGTACCAGTAATAGCGGATAACTCACCATGCTGCCCGCTGGCCGGACCGACCTCCCTGGAATTTGGAGCCATGGGACCAGACATAGTTGCCGCCGCAGAGACTGGATCATTGCGTCATCCTTCCCGTTGCAAAGGTCCAGGGCCATTTACTGATTCCCCAGCTGAATACGTCTGCAAAAAAGAAGGAACAGCAGCAACCACAGGCCCAAAAGACCCAAATACCACTGGACCCCCAGAAGGACCATCAGAGAAAAAGGGCCCATACCAAAAGAGGCTGGAGCCGGGGCCCCCCACCAAGGGCGGAGGTGGCACCCCAGGAAACCTCCCCTGAGGATAATAACCAGACCAAGGGGCCGGAGGGCCCTCTCTCCAAGGTGGAAAATAAGGACCCCAATTGTCCCCTGAGCCCCGGAAGTACTCCGGGACCCTGCTGGCACCAAGCCAATCAGTCACAAAATTGGGACCAAGAGGGAATAGAATCATCAGTTCCCGAAGAGACCTCCCCTCTGGACGAGGAAGGCCCCACCCAGGAGGCCCACACCACTCAAATCGACCACTGGGGCTGCTGCAATCCCAACCCAGCATGCCCCCTGCCCCCCTGGGCCCTGGATCTGCCCCGGGAACCAGCCCCAGCTGAGCATTCAAAGACACTGCTCCAGGAACTGTACTACCCCAGCTTCAGCACCGGACAGCTCAGTATGCGAAGCTATAGCAGGCACAACCACCGGCAAAGGCCTGGGAGAGCCGCTGCAAGACCGGGCGTCGGGGACCAGAGAGGCAGCCGAAGCATCCACCTTCCTCCTATCTGCCGCGGCCTTGCCACTGCGCACCTATGCCCGCGAAGCCTGCTCCCTGGAACTGCCCGCCTCCAGGAGAGCCCGGCAAACTGTCTACCTGACCACCTGCAGCCGCTGCCGAGCCCTCGAAACTCACCACTGCCAGAGCAGCCTCGATGCCCACACCACTGTGAACCTCCTCCAAAGCCACCACAGTCAGCTCCCACCTGGCATAGCCGCTTCCTTGGACTCCATTGACAAGGCCCCAAACCATGGTAAGCCGACAGACTGGGGATGCAGCATCGGCGCAGCAGCAGGCAAGTGAGGCTTGCACAGCTGCGTGCCAGGGAGTCCACCAAGAGTCCTCCCACTCCCAACTACTCCAGACAGGCTGGATCCAATCGGTTCCCCTGAAGCCAGTGGTTTAAATTTAAATCACCGAATCTCTGACTTACAGGCTGCAAGTAGCACAACAGCCCACAGGGCGCAAACGCCTGTTACGCTTGCCATCCGCAGCAGACATGAGGCATGGCCCCCTCACCTTTCTACAGTGACTCCAGCTTCTGGTTCCTCCTCACTGGCGACGGTGGGCCGTCAGCTCCGTCCTTAGGTCTCCCCCAGTGCCTCTGGCTCTGCTACACTCCCCCGGAGCCTCTGGCTCTGCCATAGTCCGCGTTCCCGGTCCTGCTACCACTTCTCATCGGGCCTCTCCGTGTGGCCCGCGGAGAGACGCTGCTACTCGCGCTGCGCCCCTCATTAAGCGCGTGCACCATTGATCCTTAAGTAGGGACCGCAGCGTGAACCTATCCGCGGCCCTGGATGATGTCAACTTAACTACAGTATTTAAGCTCAGGCTCCGCTCCCTAACATTGCCTTTGCAATAGGTCTCCTCGCTGGTCGAGTACTCGTTGCCTCCTAGAGATTTGTCTCATCCCTGCGCTCCTGTCCCTCGTTGTTCCTGGTTCCTGTCTCCTCATTCCTACCTTGCTTCATACCTTGAATTGACTACACGGACTTTGACTTTGCTTTGCCTGACTTTGCCATTCATTCTCTCCAAGCCCGGACCTTCTCTTCGCCTGACTATGCTACTGCCTATCTCCAGACCCAGACCTCCGCTTTGTTCTTGACTATCTCCATGATCAGACCTCAGCCTTGCTTGCCATTGCCTCCGGATAGCCGCCAGCCCTGACTCAAGCCTGCCCTTGGACGCCTCTCCAGCTTATTCCTTGGACGTGGTTTCTTCAGGCTTTAGCCTGCTTTTGCTCGAGCGCCCTCTGCCTCCATTCCATTGGCGCCCGAGTTTCCAGGACATCACCTGCTGTCTCTGGGCTGAACCAACTCTTACTTCGACTACACACAGAGGCCCACCTTAGTCCTGCTAGCCCCGGCACCAAAAAGGCTCAACCCGCGGGGAACGAGGGCTGGTATAGGTGAAGCTCCAGCGGCCTCTGTCTATCAGCCCACTCTGCCTGCCGATGGTGGGGACCCGTAGGTCCTCACCTACGGGTTGCGTCAACCCCACCTCGGCCCAAAGGTTCACCTCCGACGCAACAATGCCTACACCCCCCTCCCCCCCACACACACACACACAATGAACCTGACCTGCCAGGCTTGCATAAGTGAGCCTGGCACCATATTACAATGGCCAGGCAGATACGGGACCTGCCTGACCTCTTATTACCTCAAGAATCCTCACAATATGCAGATTGTTTTACCAGTTTTTCCTGTTTTTAATCAGCATTCCTGTTTCAGCCTGAAATGTTTGTGGCAGGCTGCTGTCACAAGCACTCTTGTGAAAATGACATGCCTCACATTAGTGGTGGCATTCTTTTCAGATATTTATTTTATTTTATTTATTTATTTATTTAAGGTTTTTATATACCGGCAATCATGAGCACATATCTTGCTGGTTTACATGAAACGGGAGTGCATTAAATACATCAACTAGAACTGTGGTGATCGAAGGAGCAGTTACAAATAACAAGGGTAGCAGAACTTGGATAAGAAGGAAGAGATAGGAAAGAATAAAGGTTGAACGGTATACAAATAAATTAAATGCTATGTAAAAATGGCATGATTAATGGCTGAAAATTTGAAGTCCTTGGTTTGTATCTATGACGTGATATTAGATTGTGTCTGGGAAAGCTTGCTTGAATAACCAAGTCTTAAGTCCTTTCCTAAAAGTTAAGAGGCAAGGTTCCAGTCTGAGATCTGTGGGAATGGAATTCCACAGAGAAGGGCCAGCAGTGGAGGTGGCACAATCTCTTAGAGTGATGTGTTTGGTCATTTTCGCAGGGGGAACTTTGAGGGCGCCTCGGTAGACATTTCTGGTAGGTCTTGTCGAGTTGTATACTTGGAGGGGGATTTGTAGATCGAGGGAGATGCGTTGATGAATAGTTTTGAAGATGACACAAATGGCTTTGTACATGATACGGAAGTGGACGGGTAGCCAATGTAACTCTTTCAGAATGGGGGATATGTGGTCTCTCTTTCTTGCGCCTGTTAGTAATCGAGCTGCTGAATTTTGAACCATCTGTAGTGGTTTGGAGTAGGAAGAGGGCAGACCTAGCAATAGGGAATTGCAGTAGTCTAATGATATGAGTCTAAGATATGTCTTGATTTTATTTTTCTTAGTGGCTCCGAGTGGCTGCAAGACTTCTCTGGTTCTACAACAGGAGCATATTCTACTGAGAGAGCTCAGAGATGTGCTGGCGGGTCCGCTGTGTGACCTGTTCAATAGATCCCTAGAAACGGGAGTGGTGCCGAGTGATTGGAGAAGAGCGGTGGTGGTCCCGCTTCACAAGAGTGGGAACAAAGAAGAGGGTGGTAACTACAGACCAGTTAGCCTCACTTTGGTGGTGGGAAAAGTAATGGAGTCACTGTTGAAAGAGAGAATAGTGAACTATCTACAGTCGGGAGAATTGCTGGACCAGAGGCAGCATGGATTCATCAGGTGAAGATCCTGTCAGACAAATCTGATTGACTTTTTTGATTGGGTAACCAAGGAATTGGATCAAAGAAGAGCACTCTATGTCATCTACTTGGATTTCAGCAAAGCTTTTGATACGGTCCCACACAGGAGACTGGTGAATAAAATGAGAAGCTTAGGAGTGAGTGCCGAGGTGGTGGCCTGGATTGCAAACTGGTTGATGGACAGAAGACAATGTGTGATGGTAAATGGAACTTACTCTGAAGAGAGAGCGATTTTAAGCGGTGTACCGCAAGGATCGGTGTTGGGACTGGTCCTGTTCAATATCTTTGTGAGCGACATTGCGGACGGGATAGAAGGTAAGGTTTGTCTTTTTGTGGATGACACGAAGATCTGCAACAGAGTGGACACGCCGGAAGGAGTGGAGAGAATGAGACGGGATTTAAGGAAGCTGGAAGAGTGGTCAAAGATATGGCACTGAGATTCAATGCCAAGAAGTGCAGAGTCATGCATATGGGGAGTGGAAATCCGAATGAACTGTACTCGATGGGGGGAGAAAGGCTGATGTGCACGGAGCAGGAGAGAGACCTTGGGGTGATAGTGTCTAATGATCTGAAGTCGGTGAAACAATGTGACAAGGTGATAGCTAAAGCCAGAAGAATGCTGGGCTGCATAGAGAGAGGAATATTGAGTAAGAAAAGGGAAGTGATTATCCCCTTGTACAGGTCCTTGGTGAGGCCTCACCTGGAGTATTGTGTTCAGGCCTCACCTGGAGTACTGTGTTCAGTTCTGGAGACCGTATCTACAAAGAGACAGAGACAAGATGGAGGCGGTCTAGAGAAGGGCGACCAAAAAAGTGGAAGGTCTTCATCGAATGACTTATGAGGAGAGATTGAAGAATCTAAATATGTACACCCTGGAGGAAAGGAGGAGCAGAGGTGATATGATACAGACTTTCAGATACTTGAAAGGTTTTAATGATCCAAAGACAACGACAAACCTTTTCCGTCGGAAAAAATCAGCAGAACCAGGGGTCACGATTTGAAGCTCCAGGGAGGAAGACTCAGAACCAATGTCAGGAAGTATTTCTTCACGGAGAGGGTGGATGCCTGGAATGCCCTTCCAGAGGAAGTGGTGAAGACCAGAACTGTGAAGGACTTCAAAGGGGTGTGGGATAAACACTGTGGATCCATAAAGTCTAGAGGACATGAATGAAGAGTAGATGGCTCGCGGGAATGACGGCTACTACCTGGAGAAAATAACCTTATTCAATAAACATACACAAGGTTAATGTGACTCCAACATTGCTCTAAGACTCCAACATTGCTCCAAGCTTCAACGGCAAGAGGAAATGTGGAAAAAAAGGATTTGCATTCACAAAAAGCGGGAAGTAGCTTGCTTGTTACGGCGGTTACTACCCCAAACCAAATAAGCCTGATACTTCACTTTCAATGCATATCCAGCATAGCTCTCCTTCAACGGCAGGGGAGAAAGACTGATACTTCACGCATATCCAGCATAGCTCTCTGCTTCAACGGCAGGGGAAAAAGTCTGATACTTCACTTTCAGTGCATATCCAGCATAGCACTCTGCTTCAATGGCGGGGAGAAAGACTGATACTTCACTTTCAATGCATATTCAGCATAGCTCTCTGCTTCAACAGTAGGGGGAATGAAGAAAAGTGGATCTATATATAGACAACAACCAACAAGGACTGAATTACATAGTCTGGGTAAACAAATAAGCATGGGTGTAGCTTGCTTATTGCGGTGGTTACTACCCCTAACTAATTAAGCTAGATATTTCACTTAGATGCAGCTCCAACACCCCTGCTCTCTACATTAATGGTGGGGGTGGAAGGGAAATAGAACCAAAAGGTTGCTAAGAGCGAAGAGTAACAGATAAGTATGAGAAAAAAAAAAGTGCGAAGCTTGCTGGGCAGACTGGATGGGCCGTTTGGTCTTCTTCTGCCGTCATTTCTATGTTTCTATGTTAAGTATCGGCTAGGCAAGCTCCATGTTAATAGACAGGCTTCTATTAGGACTGGAACTACTGGTCAAGAATCTGCTCCAATACTGCACAGAGTGGAGATGGAGCACTGGTGGTTCTTGTGGTTGCAAATTGTTTATCATAAGGAAAGGATTGAATGTGTGCGACGTGGTTCTTGTGGTTCCAGATTGGCCAAGAAGGCCCTGGTATGAGGATCTGATGCGGTTAAAGATGGATCTTGATTTCCACTTAAACTTCGGCCCAGACCACTGGCTCTGGCCAGCAGAGTGAGCCCTCTCTATCAGCTCCCAGTTACAGGGTTGACTTGGTAGAGTTTGAAAGAGTGGTCTCTTCTAGCAATTGTGTATCTGTATGTATATATATATGTGTGTGTGTGTGTGTGTGTGTGTGTGTGTAAAATATTGAAAGCGTAAACTGAACCACTAATCCCTACAATAGTATGCAAACAGTTGGTGATGCTAAATTGTTTAATGCAATGATTCATCAATAATTAGCAAACAGATTGTCTAAATAAGGAGTGAGACCTGGAACATTCATATCAAATACTGCAGTTTAAGCAGAAAGGAATCGCCACTATTTATTTATTTAAAACAGATTTATTTCCTGTCCTTCCTACGTTCAGAGTGGGGTACAATGTAAAGCATATACAGATAAAGATGAGGGGGGGGAAGAGGTAAATGCATATATCTTAGGATGAGGAGAAGGAAATCACAAGCATCTATGAAGCGGGATCATTAGGGAAAGGGGGGAGAAGTTTGTTTGAAGAAATGGGTAGGGGGATAGTAGAAGAGGATTAAGTAGTATCCTCCAAGAGGGGCAGGTTGGGGTAGTCCATTGTCATTTAGGTTGGGGAATGCTTTCTTGAAGAAAAAGGCCCTTTCTCTGAGACATCTTACTTCGTTTGGTAGGCTGTTCAATTACGGTAGGAGTGGTCCTGCGGAGAAGAAGGCGCGCATTCTGGTTTCCACAGGGCGGGTGAGCTTTGGATGTGGAGTATCCAATAGCATTCGGTTAGACGATCTGAGCGGTTGGGAAGGGGCTTGCATTTTTATAGTAGAGGACAGCCATGGGGAGTCTAGGTTGTGTATTGAGGAATGAAGAATCATCACTAGCTATTTACCAATGACCCACAAATGATATACATGTGTTTTGTGAAATACGCCTCTACCCTGCAACCTACATGTATGTAGGCTTACACATAAACACATACAATGTATTGAATGTGCATATTGTTTCCTACCTATTTAAAAAATATAGACATGTATATTTTACATGTGAAAATAAAGTAAGACTTATGTAAGTCGCGATTTTATGTGCCTAAGTTGGCCAATTTAAAAATATAAACCAGTTTGTCCAGTCCTTCTCCATGTCAGCAAGACCTTCCTATTTCTTCAGCCTGAACTCCGCAGTTCCCTGTACATCCCCAGATCAGCTCCTGGGTTTATGCATCCCTGCCAGCAGATGGAGACAGAGAAAGTTTAACTGACACTGCTTCATATTCCCTAGTGCCACCTGCAGTTCCTCAGTATTTCTCTGTCTCCAGCAGATAGTGGCTAGTGCATAAACCTGCAGTTCCGTAGTCTACCTATTTCTTTTCTTTTTTCTTGCAAGCCTTCCTTCCAGGGGGAACCCTTCCCTGTTTGGTCGAGGTGGACGACTGGAGGTTGGTAACTTTTTTGTATGCTCGCTCCAGTGTGATCCATGGGGGGTAAATCTGGTAGTCCAGATTCCTCCCCTTCACGAAGCCACTTAGGCAGCTTGTTGGCTCTGGTCAGCTGCTTTTTGGGTCTCTATCTCTCCTTGTTATTGTTACGCCCGTCGGTCACAGACGGCTGTGACCGCTGTTGCTCACCTCCTTCTTTGCAGCTTTAACTTCGTGGGGAAGACATGCGGCCTCCCCCAGCTATCGCCGGCCTGCCTACTGCTCCAGGGCCTCCCTGGACGCCGCAGATGCTGCCGACCGCAATCTTGCCCTCGGAATCCCCTAGGCGCGCGCGCAGACCAGTCTTAAGCACATCATAGTGGGATCCTCGGGGGCGTCTCCTCCGGATGACATCAACCTTCCAGGATATTTAAGCCGGCTGGCCCTGCCTACCTACGACTTGGCAACGAGTTCCCTCTTTGCTGAATCCGCTTCGCTCACTACAGACTTCCCGTTCCAGTTCCTGCTACTTTGGCGTGAGATGCTCTGGGTACCCGTTCCTCAGGGGCCCTTCCTCATCTCTGGCTATCCGCTCCTCAGAGGGCCTTCTGCCTTGGACTACTGCCTGCCCCATTCCCGGGGCTTCTCCTGGAACCTTCACTATTGTGAGTACCTCCGCTCTACGGGCCACTACCGTACCATCTCTAGTGTGGAACCCTCATCGGGCTCCTCCTTGTGGGCGATACCATCTCTCACCTCGGCCCAGGGCCCACATACCTACAAATCCTAACAGTTATTTTAGGCTGGGCTGAGCTGGACAGCTCCCCTCAGCTTTAGAAGAGGGAAGATCCTTAGTGTTTAATTAAAATTACAAGAAAAACCCAAAATCCCGACAGGGGAAGCAGCTGGAGCTGAGCGGTAAAGTTTTCAGGGCTCTGCAGGGCAGCTTTACTCCCTTTATGTGAACGGCCGGCTGCAAGGGACAGACTCTTTGTTCCTCTCGGATTTTCGGCAGTGCGTGTGCTCGGCGGGGTGTGATCGGTGTCCCGCTGCGTGGTCATGGTTTGCAGCACGGCCTGCCGCGCTTGTGACGCGATTCCAGCACGCCTTAGGCTGCCTTGGGTTGTGTTCGGTGTGCATTTCGGGGGGTGAAGGGCCATCGCAGCTTCCAGTTCCCACGAAACGCAGAAAAAGCAGTGCTGGCTCTGCCACGATTAGGACTCCTGCCGGGGAAAGCTCATCCTATGTTGGGCCCTCAGGCTCCAATGAGGAGGGAATGGTGGCCATTTTAGGTTCCCCAGTGTTTTTGCCCGGAGAGGGGATGGGATTTTCCCCTGAGACTTTCCCTGATCCACCCGGGCCCAGTGGAGGGGCAAGGGAGGCAGTTCTTGTGGACCTGCCAACTTCGGGAAGCGGCAGGACTCGGGTGCCGCTTTTACAATTGGCTCCCCACTCTTTTTCCCTGGAATTTATTCTGCCCCTCCACAGCGCAGATTTGGCTCAGCAGGAGGGGCTAAGGTACCAACAGGCAGGGCTAGTACCCCCAGCTTTGTCCCTGGGGGCTCATGAGTTGGTGGCTGGGCCTAGCTGGTCCCAGGGGAATCTGCCTTCCGGGGTGCAGCATCTGTTGGGTCTAGCTCGGGCAGATGACAATACCAATGACTCAGTTGGGTCCCTGGAGACCCCCAGGGATTCAAGGGCGGCGTTGTCAGGGGCTCAGAGTGCTGATCCAGATGTGGTCGACTCGGCTTTGGGGAATGATGTGGAGACTGTTCCGGTGTCCGAGGGGGCGACCCCCAAGATTCTCCGTTTGTTTCGGAGGGAAGAGTTAGGTCCTCCAATTCCTCAGGTTCTTGGGGAGCTGGAGCTAAAGCTCCCTCAGGAATACTCGGACATGGATGGGGCGGATCCGGTCCTGGATGGGCTTCATGGCCCCCTGTTGGTGTTCTCTTATCATAAGTCTGTGAAAAAGATGGTGGATTGGGAATGGAGTGCTCCTGATGCTGGCTTGAGAGTGGGAAGGGCGATGTCGAAGCTTTATCCCTTGCCTGAACAGACCTTAGAGCTATTGTCTATTCCAAAAGTGGACGCAGCATTGTCGGCGGTCACTAAGAAGAGACTAATCCTGTGGCTGGTGCCGCAGCATGTTGCGTCCGTTGGTCTCAGATGGCTTCGACCTCTGTGCCTCACCTTTCTTCCTTCTCTCTCCTCAAGCCTTGGGAAGATGGCTGCTGCCGCGTCTTCATGCCGCTCTCTCCGGTGTCCCCGGATCGGCAACAGCGACGGTGTTCACCATGATTTTCCTGAGGGCCTCCTGGGGTACGTGTGCGCACGCCACTCACATCTTTATCCATGTCATGGTGGGAACCTCAGGGGCGTTTCCTCCGAGTGATGTCATCACATCCTGGTATTTAGCCTGCTCTTCGTTTGCTAACAAACTGAGTTAGCAAGGATTGGATTGTCTCCAGTCTAAGCTGCTCTGCCGCTTCCCAGCTGCCATGGGAAGCTCTCTCTGCCCTTCGGGGTATTTCTTCACTAACCTGGGTACCCGCTCCTCGGGGGCCCTTCTGCTCTATTTCAGGTACCTATCTTGGGATACTGGGTACTCGCTCCTCGAGGGCCTGCTCTCCCTAATCTGGTGCCTGCCAGGACCTTCAATGATACAGCTTTCTGCTTCAGTGAGTACTAACCCTTTCGGTCTGTCTCACCTTCACCTTCAGCGCTTTGTGTCTACATCCGGGACCTGTCCCTGCTACGCCGCGCTGCCTATCACCTACTCGAGTGTGAGACTGGTCTCCTCTGCTGAGGACCCCTGCACTACTTCACTGGGTTACCTTCACTGCTGCCCGGGCAGTACCATCGAGCTGTACAATAAATACAACTTCTCTGTTTCTGCATGTATAGAGTCTAGCCTAGTACTGCGGTTCTTCATGAAGCTCCTCCCCGTGGGAGTGGCCATCACCGCAGTACCCAAGAATCCACTCCAACACCTCATAACCATAACATAGCATTGAAGGATGTTCAGGATCTGTAAGCTGGACATCCATCTCAAAAGGATTGTTGAGGTGTCCGCTTTGAGTTTGCAGGCAGCCTTTTGTTTCAGCTTCATGCAGTGGGCCTGTCTGCACTGGGTACAGCAGCTTCAGGTTGGACAGGCAAAGTCAGGTGATGAAGATAGTAGCACGGAATATTTGGAGGCATCAGTTGTGTATGTAGCAAACACTTTGTATGATTTGGTGAGGACTTTGTCTCATATTATGGCCTTCGCTGTGTCTGCCAGGCGGTTATTGTGGCTGCGTAACTGGTCAGTGGATGTGTTGTCCAAGTCCCAATTGGGGATGCTACTTTTCAAAGGACATCTTTTGTTTGGGGAGGACATGGAGGAAATGATCAAACAATTGGGGGACAATAAGGTGCCCAAGTTGCCGGAGGACAAACTTAAGAGTAAGCAGTCCTTTCTGTCCCGTTCGCATTTTCAGGAAGGCAGGAAGCTTCGCAGAAGCAGAATTCTGTCCAAGGTCAGGCCTGGGGGCAGTCCTTTCATGGCGGTTGTAGGCCCTTCAGAGCTTCCACAGGAGGTGGGGGCTACAAGGGTGAAACCCTCCCAATGAGACGAGGCTGGCTGGCTCGCCCACTTTATCATTCCTTTTATAGGGGGTCATCTGGCTCGATTCTACAGGGTGTGGGTCAAGATCACTCAGGATTAGTGGGTGCTCAGTGTTATAAGATACAATTATGCATTAGAATTTGCACGTGTTTTGGGAGACTTTAGACATGTTGCATGTTGCAGAACTTAGGGGCCATGGTTCTGGTCCTTCTGGAGGAACAAAGCAAAGGTCAGTATTCCATTTACCTCATGATTCCAAAGAAAGAGGGCACTTTTCACCCCATTCTGGACTTGAAATGGGTAAATGCAGCGTTAAAGGTTCCAAGATTTTGCATGGAGACCTTGCAGTCAATAATTGCGGTGGAGCGCAATCGAGAATTCTTGGCTTCGTTGGGCTTGACTGAGGTGTACCTACATATCTCCATTCGTCGGGATCACCAGCGTTTTCTGAGATTTATGGTTCTGGGTCAGCATTTCCAGTTTCAGGCTTTCCCTTTTGGGCTGGCCACGGCGCCACGTACTTTCATCGAGGTCACGGTGGTAGCGGGTGCAGCCTTACGGTGTGAGGCAGTGTTAGTACACTCTTATCTCGATGATTGGTTCATCAGGGCGAAGTCAGAGACCAGTTGTCGCACCGCAGTCCAGAAGGTGATTCATACTCTGGAATCTCTAGGCTGGGTGGTGAATTTGGCAAAGAGCCATCTAATCCCATCTCAGAATCTCGATTATTTGGGAGCTCAGTTCGATATGACACTTGCTTAACTTGCTCAGTTCTTGCTTAACACTAACAAGACAGAACTCCTGCTCATCACCCCAGAAGGTAGTCCCTTCCATCAACAGCTACACACCAACACACAAATTTCCCACGCAAGAGACCTTGGAGTCATAATAGATAGTCACCTGAGCCTAAAGAAATTTATAAACCACACTACGAAGGAGTGCTTCTACAAGCTACAGGTACTCAAAAAACTCAAGCCGCTTCTCTTCCATCATGATTTCAGATCGGTCCTTCAAGCCATCCTGTTCTCTAAGGTCCATTACTGCAACTCCATCTTGCAAGGTCTTCCTGCTACCACAATAAAACCCCTCCAGCTGCTTCAAAATGCAGCGGCGAGAATCCTGATGAATACTAATCAGAGAGAGCACATCTCTCCTATATTAAAAGATCTTCATTGGCTCCCAGTAAACTTTGATTCTCCATAAATCACTTACAATTATTCACAAAAACATTCACCATCAGATGCCTCTTGACCTGCTACACCCTCTCAAACTTCACTCTACAGCCAGACCCTTAAGGGAAGCCTACAAAGGATCCTTACACGTTCCTCCAGTCAAAGCAGTGCACCACTCAAACATCAGAGACCAGGCATTCTCAACAATAGGTCCCTCCATCTGGAACTCCATGCCCCCGGACCTCAGGCAGGAAACCTGTCTCCTAACTTTTAAAAAGAAACTGAAGACATGGCTTTTCGGTCGAGCCTTTCCCTGTTCCTAGTCCAATAGCTTGACTCAGAATTGTTCCCATCTCCACTGTAATTAAACAAGCACTAAGGCACACAAATACGTCATAATGAGGTTGGCTCCTCTGCCTCCCTCCCACACCCTCACCTGTATATAGTATACTATTTCTGTTCTCCCCCCATTATTTTCCTATCCCCAGTTTTTGTGCCCTTGTTATAATGTAACTTTATGCTTCATCAAATTTTGTCTCTTGTTAATTGGTTACGGTTAACCGCTTAGTTCGATGTAAACCGAGTTGATTTGATTTGTATCAAGAAAGTCGGTATATAAAAGCCTTAAATAAATAAATACAATAAATAAATGAAAAAAGGCAAGATTTTCCTGATGGAGGAGAGAGTTTGCAAGTTACAGAAGCAAGTTCAGCGCTTGTTAACGTTGCGAGTACCCAGAGCCTGGGATTTTTTTGCAGGTTCTGGGCTCGATGGCTTCAACACTAGAGTTGGTTCCCTGGGCATTTGCGCATATGAGACCATTACAGAGGACTCTGTTGGTGAAGTGGAATCCGTTGTCGGGGGCCTTTCATCAGCCTGTGTCTCTCGATGCTCCTACGCGGGACAAGCTGCAGAGGTCCAATGTAGTACACTGTGTTGATCGGAAGGTCCAGGATTGGGTAATTCTCACTACCAATAGCAGTCTTTCTGGTTGTGGGGCAGTATGCCAGCGACAATCAGCCCAGGGCACTTGGTCGGTAGAAGAGGCCTCCTGGTCTGTCAGTTGCTTAGAGGTTAGTGTTACTGGCCTTTCTGCCTTTGGTTCAAGGACGCTTGGTGAGGGTCTTGTTGGACAATGCGACGACCATAGCATATATCAATCGGCAGGGCTGAACCAAGAGTCAAATGGTGGTACAGGAGGCTCAGGAGTTAATTCTTTGGTCGGAACAGCACTTGGTCCAGATAGCTGACCGGCACATTGCTAAGACAAGTTAGCAAGGAGTTCTCTCGTTGTTAAATCCGCTCCATGCTTGGATCTCCTGTTCAGTATCTCCTCGTGGCATTGGACGCTCTGGGTAACTGCTCCATGGGGCCCTTCCGCGTCTTGTCTATCTGCTCCTCGGAGAGCCTTTCTGCCTTGGACTTCACCTGACCTGCTCCTTGGGTCTCTCTCCTGGAACTTTACTTCTTCAGTTTCCTATGATACCTACACATTGCTGAAGTCTCTATAGTGTACCCCGTACCTCGGGCCGCTACAGTTCTTCAGCATCATCGCTTCTACATTTCCTGAGCTACAGGGTATTGCTGCAGTCACTCAAGATCCTCTGCTTGGTTCCTGTATCTCAAGACCTCATCTACCTCGTCACCTACAGTACAGTAATCCTCGGCATACCCCACACTGCGGGCCACTACCGGATCTGCACTTCTGAGGTATCTCCACCAGCCTACAGGAACCTCCTGGTGTACCCTGCGCTGCGGGCCACTACCAGATCTTCTCATCTACAGTACCACCCCTGGGTATATCTTAGTGCTCCAGAACAGTGTTATTGCATTTTCCGCTCCTCGGGTTATGCCTTATCTTTTCTCTCTAATAAAGTCTCTCTCACAGCTGTGTCCTACGTCGCTGAGACCACGCCCACTGACGGTGAGGCTCACAGGGCTCCTCCCTGTGGGCGGCGACATCTCATCTCGACCCGGGGTTCACAATTTCCTACAAAACCATAACAGAGAGTTTGTCCATCCTCGAATCTTAATCTTGTCCTCAGAGTTTTATGTGAGCCACCCTTTGAGCCTCTCCGCAGAGCGACACTTAAGGATTTGACCTTGAAGGTCATGTTCCTGGTAGCCTTTTGTTCTGTGAGGAGAATTTCTGAGTTGCAGGCTTTATCTTGTCGCGATCCATTCCTTCAGTTCTCAGACTCAGGTGTGTCCTTGCGGATGGTGGTATTGGCTGTTCATGTTAGTCAGATGGTGGAGCTTCCGGCTTTTCAGGACTTAGATGCTTCTGCGTTTCATGTGGGGGAACCTAGGCATTTGGACGTCCGTAGGGCTTTGCTGATGTATCTCAAGGTGACGAATGATTTTAGGAGATCTGATCATCTTTTCATTTTATGAAGTGGTACGAAGAAAGGTACCCAGGCTTCCAAGGCTACTATTGAGTGGTGGCCTAAGGAGGCTATTGGGTCAGCATACATTCTCAAAGGTCATCAGGTGCCTGAAGGTTTGAGGGCTCACTCTATACAGTCTCAGGAGGCCTCATGGGCGGAGACCCAGTTGGTTTCGCCACAGGAAATTTGTAGGGTGGTGACTTGGATGTCGCTGCATACTTTTGCGAGGCACTACCATCTAGATGTCGGGGATCCAGAGTCTCAGTCTTTTGGTGAGAGTGTCTTATGAGCAGGACTCTCCAGGTCCCACCCTAAGGAGGGAGCTTTGGTACATCCCAGGAGTCTGGACTGATCCGGGTACATACAGAGAAAGGAAAATTGGTTCTTACATGTTTTTACCAGTGTTTTTGCAAGTGTTTTTTGGCTTTGGTACTGCGGTGATGGCCACTCCCACGGCGAGAAGCCCCATGAGGAACCGCAGTACTAGACTAGACTCTATACACGCAGACACAGAGAAGTTGTATTTATTGTACAGCTCGATGGTACTGCCCGGGGAGCGGGCAGCAGTGAAGGTAACCCAATTAAGTAGTCCAAGGGTCCTCAGCAGAGGAGACCAGTCTCACACTCGAGTAGGTGATAGGCAGCATTGCGTAGCAGGGACAGGTCCCAGATGCAGACACAAAGCGCTGAAGGTGAAGGTGAGACAAACTGAAAGGGTTAGTACTCACTGAAGCAGAAAGCTGTATCATTGAAGGTCCTGGCAGGCAGAAGTTGTTCAGTGGTAGGCACCAGATTAGGGAGAGCAGGCCCTCGAGGAGCGAGTACCCGGTATCCCAAGATAGGTACCTGAAATAGAGCAGAAGGGCCCCCGAGGAGCGGGTACCCAGGTTAGTGAAGAAATACCCCGAAGGGCAGAGAGAGCTTCCTGCGGCAGCTGGGAAGCGGCAGAACAGCTTAGACCAGAGGCAAATCCAATCCTTGCTAACTCAGTTTGTTAGGAAACGAAGGGAAGGCTAAATACCAGCATGTGATGATGTCACTCTGAGGGGACGCCCCGAGGTTTCCGCCATGACGTGGATAAAGACGTGGGTGGCATGCGCGCACCCTAGGAGGCCCTCAGGAAATCATGGCGAACACCGTCGCCGTTGCTGATCCGGGGATACCGGAGAGAGCGGCATGAAGACGCGGCAGCAGCCATCTTCCCAAGGCTTGAGGAGAGAGAGAAGGAAGAAAGGTGAGGCACAGAGGTTGAAGCCGTCTGAGGCCCGACGGACGCAACAGTTCAATACTGAGGAACTGCAAGTGGCACCAGGGATTATGAAGCAGTGTCAGTTAAACTTTCTCTGCCTCCATCTGCTGGCAGGGATGCATAAACCCAGGAGTCTGGACTGATCCGTGGTACTACAGGAACAAAAATCAGCAGGTAAGAACCAATTTTCCTTTCACCCAGTCCTCCTACCCAGTCAGTATTACACAATAAACATGTTTATTATCATGCCAAATAATTAGCAACTATAAAAATATACGAGTAAGTGTTCAAATGTACACACATGAGTGTCTTAAGATAGCAACTTACCGTATGTGCGTAAGTGTTGGTTCCAACCTGGAATACCCCAGCCCACGCCTGTTTTTATGCGAGCATATGTGTGCATGAAAGTGAAACTGCGACTTTTATAAAATATGGAATGCATAAGTAGAGGCTGCTTACATATAGGCTAACTTCTATGTGCATAAAGTTTTGAATATTCACCCCAGTGACTCCTCACCCATTCATTCCTTTCATTATGATAAACAATTTGCAATTAGCAATAATAAATGGACAAGTAATTCAGATACAAAAATCAAGAGTGAAAGCTGGGACTGCTATAGTGCTATTAACATTGAAAATACAATCAGTTTACAAAATAATATCAGTTTAGTCACTAATTGAATAAGCAAAGGTAGGGTCATGGTAAGGAACCATGACGTGTCCTCCAGCTAAAACTCACTGTACCTGGACTACTGGCAAGGCCAGACTGTTCTGTTGCTCAAATAGTACATGCAAGAACAGTAACAAAAAATTCATTATAGTCCATGTTTAAAAAGGATGATGCCAGGTGCCTCCAGTTGGTAGTTAACGTTTCTTTTTATGTTGTTATTTAAGTTTTATTAAGCATATTATATTTAAGTAACAGTATACATGCTTATGCAGGAATATATCAAACAAATAAACAGCGGTGTTGTATATTGTATGCTAAAAATGTCTAAGTGTCATTATTTCCACTCGCCGAAAGTAGTTTTTGTCTCTGGGTCACAGTTGTCACTGAGGATGAACTCCCCCTCCATTGCAAATAAGGATTCCACACCTGATTAAAGCGAGGTATATTGTGGCATTTCTGGGCCGTTATCTGGTACAAGACACCTCATATTGTCCAATTTGTGTATCAAAACGTCCAATGAAGGCACCAAGGCCTGCTTCCAGGTTGCCGCCAGTATGCACCTTGTACCCAAACATATTTGAGTGAATAACAAATTGTCGCGCCAAGAGCCCTTAATTGGGACATTTAATAAAGCCCGGTCTGGTGACAAAAGAATGGGTCGACCCATAATACATTTTATAATATCCGACACTTCCTTCCATAGTCTTCCCACTTTAGGGCATATGAATAAAAGTTCCCGATTGTTTCAAAGGGTTACGCGCGTAACCCCCGAAAAGCTGCCCCTGCGAGCGCCGAGCCTATCTTGCATAGGCTCAGCGGCCTGCGCAAGCCCCGGGACGCGCGTATGTCCCGGGGCTTGCAAAAAGGGACGGGGAGTGGGCATGGCCTGAGCCGGCAGGCGTAAATTCTTCAACAAAGGTAAGGGGGGGGGGGGGTTCTAGATAGGGCTGGGGGTCAGGAGGGAATGGAGGCAGGCTGTGCGGCTTGGCGCGCGCAAGTTGCATAATTGTGCACCCCCTTGCGCGCGCGCCAACCCTGGATTTTATAACGTGCGTGTGGCTGCGCGCGCACGTTATAAAATCAGGCGTAGATTTGTTCGCGCCGGGTTGCGCAAACAAATTGCGCCCGCGCGCAGGTTTTAAAATCTGCCCCTTAGGTTTCACCGCAGGAGAGCAGGGCTCTGTCTTCTTTAAAGTAAATTTTCTTTTTCTTTCTTCTTTGCTGTATT
This sequence comes from Rhinatrema bivittatum, assembly GCF_901001135.1. Lineage (NCBI taxonomy): Eukaryota > Metazoa > Chordata > Amphibia > Gymnophiona > Rhinatrematidae > Rhinatrema > Rhinatrema bivittatum. The sequence continues at coordinate 264,518,331 of NC_042622.1, forward strand.
TGTTAACACTATTCTAGTGTGTGGGATAGTGTCCGCATCTGCTAGAAGACCGAGAGATACTGAAGAGCTGAGGTCATTGCAGGGGTATATCTAGGGTGACGTCAGCTTTGAAAGCTGACTCCGTCTCTCATCTGCTAGCAGAAGAGCACATAACCCACTGGTCCTAGCTACACGCTAGGAAAAAGGTTTGAAAAATACCTTTTGAAATTAATACTTTTCAGGTATCTGAAGGTCTGTAACATATTTCCCACTGCACTTCTCCTCTAGGGAATACATAATTAGATCTTTCAGCCTCTCTTCATAAGTCTTCCGCTACAGTCCCCATACTATTTTGGTTGCCTTTCTCTGGACTGCTTCTAACCTTTCTCCATCTCTTTTGAGATAAGATTTCCAGAACTGAACACAGTATTCCAGGTGAGGTCTCACCAAGGACTTGTACAAGGGCATTATCACATCACTTTTCTTACTTGTTATCCATGCATTCCAGCATCCTTCTGGCTTTAGCTATCACCTTGTCACATTGCTTTGCTGCCTTCAGATCACCAGACACTATCACCCCAAGGTCCCTCTCTTGGTCCATGTACAGTCTTTCGCCCTGCATTGAATACCACTCTTTTGGATTACCACAGCCCAGATGCATGTCTCTGTACTTCTTGGCATTGAATCCCAGCTGCCAAACCTTAGACCACTTTTCAAGCTTTCTTAAATCACTTTTCATTCTCTGTACTCCATCAGGCATGTCCACTCTGTCGCAGGTCCAAGTATCATCAGCAAAAAGGAAACTTTACCTTCTATCCCTTCTGCAATGTCATTCATGAAGATACTGAACTGAATCTATCCCAAAACAGATACTTGAGGCACTCCACTAAACATTGTTCTCTCCTCAGAGTAAAATCCACACTTGTCTTCTGTCAGTCAACGAATTTGTAATCCACTCCACTATCTGGGTGCCCAATCCCAAGCTTTTCATTTTATTCATGAGCTTCCTATGTGGGACTGTATCAAAAGCTTTGCTAAAATCCAAGTAAATTACATTGAGTGCTCTTTCTTTGATCCAATTCTCTAGTCACCTAATCAAAAAAATAAAACCGATTTGTGTGACAGGACCTTCCCTGGTAAATCTATGCTGCCTCAGATCCAGCAACCTGCTGGATTGTAGATCATGAATTTGTAACACCATCCCTACACCCCAGCCTGCATCGCCTGATTTTCTCACCATCATACATGAGAAAAACCAGATTCAGACGGAAATGAGACTATCTTCCAAAAAAGAAGTGCATTGGTCACAGGGATACCCTTTCCTTTAAAATTATCAAGACTGTCTTCAACAATAAGAGATGATACCTACGAAGCTCAAGAGGAAGAGATGCCAGATGCCTTAAAAAATAAGCTCTCTTCTCAGTTGAGACCTCTGCAATAGAGGACTTGTGTTCTTGATTCCGCAGAAGAAAGTATCTACTCTGAAAGAATGAGAAAGCTTCTGTGACTGTGCCCTCTGCAAGATTTGCGATTTATACTTTCATTCCAATTTTCCTTGGTGGAAGGACAAGCTTGAAGAAATGGATCCCTCCAAAGGGAAATATTGTCTCCTCATGTAAACTTACCTCTTAGAGGCTCAAAACTCTCAGGTCTTTTACATGGTCCTCTTTCACATTACCAAAGACTGTAACCGCCGACCTTAAGTATCCTTGCTATGTAGCCTGGTTCTCTTAAAAGCTAAGATTGTAAAAATGTCTCTCTCTCTCTGTTCCTGTGCTATTTCCTTCCCATGCAACTGGCAGGAGATGGCAGAAGGACAGACAGAGACAGAATCGCAAACCTTCAGTTGAACCTCCAAATAATCATAAGAAAAAGTATTTGTACTACTTTATTACAACTATTGCTTTTTCTATATCTGTATATCACCTTTGCTGCATGATGAGACATTGATCCTGAGTCTGCTCCTTGCTGTGCTGGAGCTGCTGTGTCGTTTTCTGCTTTTACACATTTGACCTTGTGTTTGCCTTTCCTGCTACTTCCCGACCTAATGTCCATCAGACTTGGTCCCTCCCACTTGTGGTGACATCAAGGGCTGATCTGTTTAAATCTCCTGTACCAATGCCGGAGGTGCTCCATGCCAGAGGAACATGCGCAGGAAGGAGCACAACAAAGGAGTGTGCTCCTTTATTCATGTCTGTGTTGGTTTGCAAGAATATGGGGTTTTGGTTTGAAACATGGCTGCCAACTGTATGTTTGTATCAGTACATTTGTCACAATGGCTCAAAGTATTTCTATGGTGTATTTTCATGGATGTTATGATTTAGCGATCAGTTACCAGGGTTTCTACAGCAATCAAATATATGGTAGGATAGGAGAATTGATTCACCTGTCTAGAGCTTATTTGAGAGATGATAGTATAGAGCTGAAGTTGGATATATGCTTAGTTAATGGACAAGCTATTAGGAAAAAGCTGCCAGTGTTTGTAGATTTGCTGAAAGAGCAATGTCCCGATCTTTAGTGCATAATAGAAATGTGGCTGTTAGCTCTGATACAGTCTTGCTGAATCAATTGAGTGTAGCTAATTATACAGTTCTTGATAAATTCCATGGGGATAGACGGGGAGGTGAGCTATTAATTGTTGCTAAAGAAGCCATGCAGCTATCAGTACCTGTGTGGGAAATCCCTTCTGTGGAGTTTTTATTAGTAGTTTGTGAAGGGGTGAGTTGTGGACTTAGTTTCTAGCCCACTTGGGGTCTTATCTAACCATTATTCTTTATTTATTCAGATGTTGGATGCTAAGATAGATGTTAACGCCTGTTGATTGTGAGAATGTTGTTGCCAGTTGGTCTGATCATCTATGGGCAGTTTCTCCTTTAAGACACTTGCAGTTACGACATAGGGTTTGTGTGCAATGGTTTACCAATGAGATTAGAGAACGTAAGCATGTGCTGAGAAGAGTAGAGAGGTACTGATGGAAAACTAAATCATCAAAAGACTTAGTGAGTTATCAGGAACATCTTGTTTTATATAAATCTACAATAGAGAGGTCTAAGATGGCTTACTTTATTAGACATATTCAGTCTTCTTATCACCACTATATGAACTTTTATATGTGGCAAAGAATCTTATTGCATTGCCTAGTACTATTGGGTTTTGTCAGCTTAATGATTTTTGTGACCAATTTGCAGATTACTATAATAGTAAGATGCAAAATAGTATTATGCCTACAACACAATTAAGAGTTAACATCTAGGAAGGACTGTGGGAGATGGAGTAATGTGGTATCTGTTTCAATCAATGATTGCAGATGAGATTGAGGAAATTATAGTTGTTATAAAAACCTCCTTATGCCCTATGCATGGATGTTCTACTACATTAATGAAAGCTTTGCATAAAAACTTGAGTAAATGTATTGCTGTGTGCATGAATAACTTCATCAGAGGGAGTTGTACTCCTTCTTTGAAAATTGTGTCGGTCAGAGCTGTATTGAAGAAAGCCACCTTAGATCCATCAGAGTTGGCCAATTATCGTCCAATTTCATCTTTACCATTTTTGGCTAAAAGTTATGGAAAAAGTGGTGTTAAAGCAGCTAACCAACTACACTGGTAAACAAAGTTTTTGTTTCCTTCAGGCTTTTTGATGTTCCAAATAGATTTTTTGATGCCGATCACAGATATTACTTCAAAATGTGTACATCACGTAAGGTTTTTGAGAAATGGCCAATTTTGTGTTACAATAATTGTGAAATTTTAAAACAATCTTGTGTACATTTTCTTGCTGGACAGTAGTTTTTAGGATTTTTAAAATTCATGTCATATTTTTGACAGCCATAAGCAACATAACATGTAACAGAGACTAACTTTTTTAAAAATACACCAAGAAACTCTGCCTGATCATGCCAGAACTTGATCGGGCACGCCCCAGCTCGGCTGAAAGATTCCAACTTGTTTCCACGTATAAGTGATGCCAAGATAAAAGAAGGTGTTTTCGTTGGCCCACAAATCCGAGCTGTGAGGAAGAATAGCCACTCTGATGGTCTTCTGCAAGGTACAGAATGTGTTGCTTGGACAGCCTTCAAGAATGTCGTTTGTAACTTTCCAGGCAACTATAAGGCAGCAGACTATGTTGAACGGGTTGAAAATCTGCTTCAGGCATACAAATTGATGAAGTGCAACATGTCATTGAAGATACATTTTCTTCATTCCACTTGGACTTCTTCCCAGACAACCTTGGCGCTGTGAGTGACGAACAAGGTGAAAGGTTTCATCAAGACATTGTCAAAATGAAGAAACGGTATCAAGGCAAGAGGAACCCCTCCATGCTGGGCGACCATTGTTGGACTCTGATCCGCGAAGCGTCGGACAGTGATTACAAATGAAAATCTGTGGCAAAACATTTTTAGTTTTGTTTTCTGGTGCCAACATTGCCATTATAGCTTATGCCGCTACAGACATGTAACAATGCTTAATGTATATCGCACTTTTCTGGCAAACGGTATGTGATACAGACATAATAGATGCATATTTGTGTTCAGCTTGTTAAAATCTACTTGTTTCACCATAGGTTGTGGAGGAAACAAAATGTTACCAGAAATTTGTTTACCAATGTTATTTAGATAAACACCATTTGCTTGACTATTTCCAATTTGGATTTTGATTTGCCCATAACTATTACATAACCTAAGTTTTGATACAATATGGGGAGTGTTTGATAAGGGAGTGAAATTTTTCTTGGTTTTGCTGAATATTTCTGCACTTTTGATAGTCTTAGTCATGAGCTTTTATTAGATCATCGTGCCAGTTTTGGATTTTTCTCTAAGGTTTTTGAATGGTTTTCTTCATTTCTATGGAATTGGTTTCAGCAAGTAGTGATGGGAACCCGAAGACCTGTTTTGTGACTTATGCATTGTGGTGTGCCTCAAAGATCAGCAATATCTGCAATCCTATTTAATATTTACATTCACTGGTTGGACTTGGGGTGGAATATAAGGTGTATGCAGATAAGGTCCAGTTTTATTGCCCAGTAATTGGCACAATTCAGGATGCATTATGTAAGATCAGAAGGTGTTTTTCTATAATTTGGGATTGACCATTTACACGAAAGTTGCAGGTGAATTTTAAGAAAACAGAAATTGTTGCTTTCTTGAGAATTGGTGATGGATACGCCCATGAGTCTGAATTTTTAAGGTATATTTATTCCCATCGTGGGTATATGCCAAAACTTGGGGGTTATTTTTGATTCATCATCATCTCTCTGTGCTCATAGTCACGGCGTTGTAAAATTCATTTTGGAGATTGCATAGGCTCCAAAATTTGAAACCCTCTTTCAATCCCTCTGATTTTTGAGCAGTCATACAGGCTCTGGTGCTGACTCATTTGAACTAGTGCAAGATCTTGTTGGGTTTGCCAAAGACAACCCTATTGTCATTTTAGTTAGTTCAGAACGCAGCAGTTCCCTCACTCACAGGCCATGTGACACCAGCTTTGATGCACTTGCAACCAATCCAGTAGAGAATTAAATTTAAGATGCTGATATTATTCTATAAAGCTAGTACCAGAATGCTTTTCTGCATTATTGACAATATCTCATTAATCTAGAGTGCTGAGCTCCTCCCATAAAAATCTTTTCAAAGGGTCAGCTGTTAAAGATGTTTGTTGCAGTCCAGACAGGGTATATTTGGAGTCACAGGACCAATACTGTGGAATGCTTTACTAGAGGAGATTAAGAATAAGGCAGTGTTTTTGTGATTTAGGGAACAGCTAAAAGCACATTTGTTTAGACAAGTGTATAATTATGATCTGACAATCTGCTTGCAACCCTCAGAGGGTCTTTGGTCTCATGATGTTGAAATTTTTTTTTTATTTTTTTTTTACAGGGGGGGGCAGTTGTTGGATGTTGTGATTATTTTGTTTTTGGATTTTAATATGTATTGATGTATTAATTTTATATATGATGTATTTTATATTAGTTTACTGTGATTTATGTATGTTTAATTTGTAAACCCTCAAAAATATTAGATTGTGAAGGGATATTCTCATCACCCTTTCCTTTTACTACAAGAAAGGGTGAAGGCGCACCCTTACTTGCACCTTCACAACTCAAACTAGGTGGAAACACATGGTGGAAACACATGGTGAAGACTGAATGCTGGTCATGGTTTTACCAGGATATCTGAACCTCCTGGTTCCTGCTTTCCTTTTTCAGCCAAAGAACTTGCTTGTCTTTGAGCTCCACCAAGCTGATCTGAAATCCACTCGGAAGCGCACCCTGACACTTTTGAGACATTGAAGTGTCAACTCAAAAACATTTGTCTGTATGATGACAATGTAGGCCATATGAGCTGCTGCTAGATCCTGCAGGGGCAGTCCTCCAGACCAAATCTGATTCACTTACCAGAGTACCCGAGGCTCTCTCGTTCCCTCAGTTTGTTCACATCAACTAATGGTGTTACACTGACCTCTACCACCTGGATTGCCTTCTGAATTAGAAACCAAGATTTTTGGAATGCTAGATGGTTGGTTCTGGCCCTTGCCTAGACCTGTTGGTTCTGCACTAGTTTGATTCCTCACCTCGCTTCAGCTACCCAGGATCATAACTCCCATTCGCGCCCATACTACGAAAGAACCATGAAGGAGACTCAAGATCCATTCCCTGCAGGAAACAACTGTGAAAAAACACTGCCTCAGGCTCCTTTTAACAGCTCTAGAGAGAGTGAAAAATAGCCTTGTGACCTTAGGCACTGAGAGGAGAGCGAGATACACTTGGGTCTGTACCTAAAGGTACTACATTCAGGTCCAGTGCCCTGGAGCCTAGGACCTGCAGAACAGACCATATTTTGGGGGGGGGGGGGGGGGTTGTAAATGTGGAAATGGGAGAATGGGCATTAGGAAAAAGGCTTTGAGCCTGTGACATCCAAGGCCACAAGCCCATTTGAGACTGGGAAGTACTCATTGCTATTCAAGATAATCATCAGTCAGCATAAGGTTTCCACACCTGCATAATCATGAGCTTTCCTGCTCCACTTCATCCCTGAATAGTCAAGACGTCTGACCAAAAGAGGAACAAGATGCCCTCTGGAGACTTTACTATACCTTGAACAACAGGTATCTGGAGTCCTGGTTAGCACAGCTTGATAACTGCCAGGATAAGGAGAAATTACTACTTACCTGACAATTTTGTTTTCCTTAGTGTAGACAGCAGATGGAGACGGAGCAAATGGACATCACTGTATACATACTCCTGCAGTGACATCAGCCTGTCAGTATTTTCTTCAAAATCAACTGTGGACAGACTAGCAACAAACTTGATTAATAACAGATAACCATTTCAATACTCAGCCAACATGAAACACTGAGCTCGGACAAGAAGTACAGTAACACTAGTATCCAAATGGTGCTGCCCAAGCAGAGCACCCTGGCATTTTTTATTTTTTTTTTTAACAGGCTGCAGTCATCTTCTGCATCACAAGTCTAATTTGGTCTTAAAAAGCCCCTCTAGGAAGCCTCATTTGTTTAAAGGGGAGAAAGACGGCTCTATCGGCTGCTCCCTCAATAGCTCTCCTAGCAGAGAGGATCTCTAACATGCCCGGAAGTCAGCTGTTGTAATAAGGAGAAATTACTATTTACCTGATAATTTCCTTTTCTTTAATAAGGACAGGTGGATCCAGAACCAGTGGGTTATGCACCTCTACCAGCAGATGGAGATAGAGCAAAACTAATGTCACGCTATATATACCCCTGCATAGACATCAGCCCACCAGTATTCTCTGCAAAAGCTGAGGACAAACTAACAAAATTTGATTATTAACAGATTACCATTCCAGCACTTAGTCAACAGGAAAGCACTGAGCTCAGACAAAGAGTGTAATAACACTAGACTAGGAACACCTGTAACCCCTGGGACACGCAGCCATGCAGAAAGACAATTGCGCAAACCTACGGCAGCCAAGAGCAGGAAGGTGGATCCACCTGTCTTTATTAAAGAAAAAGACATTATCAGGTAAATATTAATTTCTCCTTTCTTATCATATGGACAGGTGGATTCAGAACCAGTGGGATGTGCCAAAGCTGCTTCTGAACAGGGCAGGAGGGTCTGCGTGGTCCGATCAACACGTGCACAAAGGCTGTGTCCACCCAAGTGTGCATATCCATGCGGTAATGCCTGGATAAGTGTGTAAGGAGGACCATGTCCTAACTCGGCAAATGTCGACGGTGTTGCGCTGGAGGTGGACCTTTGGGCCAAGGTGCGGTTGACGCTACCCATAGGGGGGATCCTACGGGTCCCCACCGTCGGCAGGCAGAGTGGGCTGAAGGACGGAGGCCGGCTGGTGCTTCAATACCAGCCCTCATTCCCCACGGGTTGAGCCTTTGGGTACCAGGGCCGGCTGGACTTAGATGGGCCTCCGTATGTTGTCGTCAATGGAGAGATCGAGAGCTGAGCCCAGAGGCAGCAACAGTGGAGAGAAGAAATCTGTACTGGACGAGGCGGAGTCCCGGAGACTCAAGCACCAACAGAACCAAAGTCAGACAGGGGGGCGCCCGAGCAAGAACAGGCTGAAGCCTGAATAGGCCAAGTCCAGAACATAGACTGAAGCAGTGTCGTAGGGCAAGCTGGAGTCAGGGCCGGCGGCAATCTGGAAGCAGTGGCAAGTGAGGCTGAGGTCTGTACGAGGAGAGAGGCAATAGAATAGTCAGGCGATGCAGAGGTCTGGGCTTGGAGAGAGGCAATAGAGTAGTCAGGCAATGCAGAAGTCCAGGCTTGGAGAGAGGCAATCGAGTAGTCAGGCAATGCAGAAGTCCAGGCTTGGAGAGAGGCAATCGAGTAGTCGGGCAGTGCAGAGGTCCAGGCTTGGAGAGAGGCGATAGAGTAGTCAGACAAAGAAAGGTCTGGGCTTGGAGAGAGTCAACGGCGGGATCAGGCAAAGCAGAGGTCTGGGCTTGGAGAGAGTCAACGGCGTGGTCAGGCAAAGCAAAGGTCTAGGGCTCGGAGAGAGTCAACGGCATGGTCAGGCAAAGCAGAAGTCGTCGAAATCCGAGAAGGCAATCCAAGAGTAGGTTAGGGATCAGGAACACAGGAACGAGGAAACCAGGAACAGGAGTCAGCGAGGATCAGGAACCAGGAATGAAGGAGAATCACCAGGAGGCAACGAGTACACGACCAGTGTGGAGACCTGTTGCAAAGGCAATCCTTATGAGCGGAGCCTGGCCTTAGTATCGGAGCTCCGCGGACATCATCGTCCAGGGCCGCAGCTAGGTTCCCGCCCCGGGCCCTACTTAAGACACGATGATGCACGCACATGCGCCTAGGGAGGGGCGCAGCGCTGAGTGGCGGCGTCTCTCCACTGGCCACACGGAGAGGACGGACACAGAGCACAGGGGGATCTGCAGCTGAGCCGGAGGCACCAGGGGTGGCCCGAGGATGAACCGGCAGCCCACCGCCGCCAAGGACAAGGAACCAGGCACTGGATTCATCTGAGAGAGGATAGGGCGCCAGGCCGCAGGTCTGCTGCGGCCGGCATGCATAACAGTAACCCCCCTTTACAGGTCTGGGTTTGCCTGGATGGGCACAATAAAATTGAAGGAGGTTTTTATCCAGGATGTTACGAGCTGGTTCCCACAAGTTATCTTCGGGGCCGTAACCCCTCCAGGAAAGGAGGTATTCCCACCGGCAGCCCCTACGGCAAACATCAAGGATTTCATGAACCTTGTAGGTAGTGTCGGTCTCAGCAACCAACGAAGGTGGTTCAGGAGCTTTTCGCGAAGGCCAGGAGAGGACTCCTGGCTTCAGAAGTGATATGTGATTCCCAATATAGGTGGCAACCGAAGCTGGTATGTAACTGGTCCAACACGACGAATGAATTGGGAAAGGTCCAATATACCTTGGTGAAAACCTTTGGGAAGGTATCTTAAGCCAAGTATACTGAGTGATCAACCAGACTTTCTGGCCAGGAAGGAACTCAGGGGCCGAGTGTTGATGGCTATCCACAGACGTCTTGGCCCGGGATGCGGCTTGGTGTAAGCAAAGATTCGTCTGATTCCAGAGTGCCTTGAGGGCATCAGCAGTAGCTTGTGCAGCAGGAGAGGGCACTGATAAGGGTATGGGCAGTGGTGGTCGTGGTGGTTTCCCATAGACGATAGAAAAGGGCGACGTACCTATAGCAGCTGCAATATGGGAGTTGTGGGAAAACTCCGCCCAAGGAAGGAGGTTCAGACCAGTTGTCTTGGTGGTCGTTTATATAGGCGCGGAGGAACGACTTTAAGGAGTGGTCCATACGCTCAGCTTGTCCATTGGCTTGTGGATGGTATGCTGTTGTTAAACTGATGTTTATGCCAAATTTATTACAAAGGGCATGCCAGTATCGGGCAACAAATTGTGGACCCTTGTCGGAGACAATGTCCTTGGGCAAGCCATGTAGTCGAAATATATGGAGAAAGAACAGATGTGCCAATTCGGGAGCAGATGGTAGGCCCAGTAGTGGAACAAAATGGGCCATTTTAGAAAATCTATCTATGGTAACCCATATGACTGTGTGACCCTTAGATGGCGGTAAGTCCACGATGAAATCCATGGAGAGCTGTGTCCACGGTTCTTCAAGAGATGGAAGTGGCTGGAGCAGATCCCATGGTCGACTGACTGGGGGTTTCAGTTGAGCGCAAATGTTGCAGGAATCAATGTACGCTTTAGCGTCAGAGACCATAGTGGGCCACCAGAAGAACTGCTGGGGCAACACTAGGGTTCACGCTCGCCCTGGGTAACCGGCGAACTTAGAGTCATGTGCCCACTGGAGGACTCTTTCACGGAGTCGATGGGGCACAACAGTCTTCCTGGTGGGAAATGGGCGAGTCGCAGATAAACACATACAAGCTGGGTCAATAATGTGACCGGGTTCTTCCGGAGTATCTTCTGGTTCAAAGGAATGTGATAGGGTGTCTGCCTGAAGATTTTTTCCAGCTGGACGATAGTGAAGTTCAAAGTTGAACCTAGAGAAAAACAGGGCCCATCGAGGTTGATGGGCGTTGAGATGCTGGGCATGGCTCAAATGTTCCAGATTCTTGTGATCAGTGAGTACAGTGTTTTTATGTTGAGTGCCCTCTAGCCATGGGCGCCATTCTTCTAAAGCCAATTTAATGGCGAGTAACTCGCAATCTCCAATGCTATAGTTTTGTTCTGCTGAAGAGAACTTGCGAGAGTAGAATGAGCGCGGGACTAAGGATCCGGAAACAGAACGTTGGCTCAAGACCGCCCCAGCCCCAATAGCGGAGGTATCCACCTCGACCAAAAAGGGGCAGTTTGGGTCTGGATGGTGAAGGCAAGATATGGCTAGGAGGCGCTGAAAGGTTGTAATGGCTTCCAGGGTCCAGTTCCGGGTATATTGACCCTTATGGGTCAATGCGGTAAGAGGAGCCGCCAGTGTAGAGTAATGTGGATTGAAATGGCGGTAATAATTCATGAATCCTAGAAATTGTTGTAGCGCTTTAAGACCCACGGGCTGTGGCCAGTCTTGGATTCCTTTGAGCTTTTCAGGATCCATAGAGAATCCCCATTGTGAAATTATATACCCAAGAAAGGCAGACTAGACTTTTCAAACAAGCACTTATCCAATTTCACAAACAGATGGTTTTCACGGAGACATTGAAGAGACGTTGAAGAACTGTGCGAACATCAGTACGGTGTGTATCCAGATCCTTGGAGAAGACAAGGATGTCATCAAGGTATGCCACAACATTAATGTATAATAAGTCTCTGAAAGTTTCATTAATCATTCATTGGAATACTGCAGGTGCATTACAGAGGCCGAAGGGCATCACCAGATATTCGTAATGCCCGTCTCTGGTGTTGAAAGCTGTCTTCCAGATGTCATCAGGGCGAATGCGCACCAAGTTGTAAGTTCCGCGTAGATCCAACTTGGTGAATATAGAGGCTCCATGTAGTTGGTCAAATAACTCAGAGATTAAGGGCAACGGGTATTTGTGATTGCGGGTGATAGTATTTAAGCTGTGGTAATCGATACATGGCCTTAGAAATCCGTCTTTCTTCATAACGAAGAAGAGTCCTGCACTGGCAGAAGATGTAGAGGGACAAACGAACCCCCTTCGCAAGGTTCTCTTGGATATATTCCGTCATGGCCTTGGTCTCAGGAAGGGACAGAGGATACATGCGCCCTCAGGGAGGCGTGGTCCCAGGCAGGAGTTCGATGGGACAGTCAAACCTCCAAAGAGGTGGCAGAAGGTCCGCTTTTTGCTTTGAAAACACATCTTCAAAGTCTGCATAGGGAGCTGGTATGCCTGAAGAGGTGGTCGCCAGAGGAATCGCAGGGGGTGGCATCACTCTTTGTAGACAAGTCTGATGGCAGGTGGAACCCCATTCCACCAGCTGGAGTGACCCCCAATCAAATTGGGGGGAGTGATGTTGGAACCAGGGTAGTCCTACGACTACTGGGTGGATAGATTAAAAAAGGATTGGATAAGTTCTTGGAGGAGAAGTCCATTACCTGCTATTAAATTCACTTAGAGAATAGCCACTGCCATTAGCAATGGTAACATGGAATAGACTTAGTTTTTGGGTACTTGCCAGGTTCTTATGGCCTGGATTGGCCACTGTTGGAAACAGGATGCTGGGCTTGATGGACCCTTGGTCTGACCCAGTATGGCATTTTCTTATGTTCTAATACCAATAGTTCAATTTCTTCGGTATGAATAGCGCCAGTAAGAAGTTGAACTGGCTCTGTGGTCAGGGAAATTTGACTGGGTAACGGTTCTCCATAAATTGAAGCAATGCACAAGGAGGTCTCCAAAGGACAGGTATTTATACCAAGAAGTTGAACTAGATCCTTGAGGATAAAATTGCCTCCTGTTCCGGAAACCACCAGAGCAAGAACTGGAAATGACCAGGAGTCCCAAATCAAGGTGAGAGGCACGGATAACTGAGGGGCCGGTGACGTTGCGCCCAAGTTCAGGACCCCAACTGAACTTAGGCCGGGTAGTTTCCTGGACGGACTGTGCAGGCCTGTAGGTGATGGCCAGGTGCTCCGCAGTACAGACACAGGCCTGTTTGTCTCCGCTGGAGGCGCTCTTCCATGGACAGCCGCCCACGGCCCAGCTGCATGGGTTCTTCTGTCTTGGCCACGATAGAGACCCTACCAGAGGCAGGGCTGATGGCTGGTGGCGAGCGGGAGCGAACCCGAGAGGGCTTCTTGGGCATCCGATTCTCCCGGTAACGCTCTTGAAGACGATGATCAATTCGGCCAGTTAGATCGATAATATCCTCAAGAGAGGAGGGGAGCTCCCGAGCTGCCAATTCATCCTTCAGCTGTGGGGAGAGTCCATCCAGGTAGATAGCTCACAGGCAGTCTTCCTGCCAGGAGAGTTCTGTGGCTAAGGTCTGGAATTCAATCGTATAATCAAATAGGCTTCTTTGGCCTTGTCAAAGGTGCAGCAAATTAGTGCTTGCCACGGCATGCCGCCCGAGATTGTCAAAGGTCCACCGGAACATGGCCACGAATTGAGACAGTTCCTGTAGGAAAGAATCCAATCGCTCCCACAAGGGCGAAGCCCAACCCAGCGCCTTCCCTTCTAGATGAGACAAGATAAAGGTGACCTTCGTGAGTTCATCTTGAAAGATGGAGGGCTGCAGAGCAAACTGCATGTAGCATTGGTTGATAAACCCTCTGCAGAGCTTGGAGTCACAATTGAAACAAGGTAGAGCTGGTAGGGCCAACAAGGCTCTAGGAGTGGAGGGAGATGGCTGTTGATGAGAAGAAGCCAGTACTGGAACTGAATTGTTGGATAGGGCATAAAGCCGGTCATGTAGACGCTCAAGGGGATGCCAGTGCCTCGAGAAACTGTTACTGTTCTTGTACCTTTGAAACCAGGCCAGGAATAGCCTGGAAGGCACACGGCTCTGCCGAGTCCATGGCCCTTGCAACCTGTTGTGCCGGAGATGGACCCTTGGGCCGAGGTGGGGTTGATGCTACCCATAGGGAGGATCCTACGGGTCCTCACTGTCGTCAGGTGGAGTGGGCTGAAGGATGGAGGCTGGCTGGTGTTTCACCAATACCATGCCTCGTTCCTTGCAGGTTGAGCCTTTGGGTACCAGGGCCAGCTGGACTTAGGTGGGCCTCCGTATGTCGTCGATGGAAGGATCGAGAGGTCAGCCCAGAGGCAGCAACAGTGGAGAGAAGAAGCCTGTACTAGACGAGGCAGAGACCTGGAGACCCGGGCACCAATAGAACCAAAGTCAGATAGGGGGCACCCGAGCAAGAACAGGCCAAAGTCTGAATAGGCCAAGTCTAGGACGTAGACAGGAGAAGCGTCGTAGGGCAAGCTGGAGTCAGGGCCGGTGGCAAATCTGGAAGCAGTGACAAGCAAGGCTGAGGTCTGGACGAGGAGAAAGACAATCGAGTAGTGAGGCGATGCAGAGGTCCGGGCTTGGAGAGAGTCAACAGCATGGTCAGGCAAAGCAGAGGTCTGGGCTCGGAGAGAGTCAACAGCATGGTCAGGCAAAGCAGAAGAAGTCGAAATCCGAGAAGGCAATCCAAGAGTAGGTTAGGGATCAGGAACACAGGAATGAGGAAACCAGAACAGGAATCAGCAAGGATCAGGAACGAAGGAGAATCACCAGGAGGCAACGAGTACATGACCAGCGTGAAGACCTGTTGCAAAGGCAATCCTTAAGAGCGGAGCCTGGCCTTAAGTACCGGAGCTCTGCTGATGTCATCATCCGGGGTGCGGCTAGACACAATGATGCGTGCGTGCGCCTAGGGAGGGGTGCAGCACTGAGTGGCGGCTTCTCTCCGCTGGCCACGCGGAGAGGCCCGACACAGAACACAGGGATCTGCAGCTGAGCCAGAGGCACCAGGGGCGGCCCGAGGACAGAACCGGTGGCCCATTGCTGCCAGGGACGAAGAACCAGACACTGGATTCGTCTGAAAGAGGTGAGGGGGCTGGGCCACAGGTCTGCCGCGGCCGGCACACGTAACAGACGGGAGACAAAAAAAATCTGATCTTTGCCCATGACACTGCCTGAGCCCTAGTGGAATGAGCCCTAACTTGACCAGGTAACAGCTGCTTAGCATCCACATACGCGGCTGTGATCACCTCCTTAATCCAACAGGCTATTGTAGTTCCTGACAGCGGCTTGCCCTGTTTACTCTGCCAGTGGAGAACAAACAGGCGAGGAGAGGTTTCCAAACCTCTTCCTGAGAGGTTTGGAAACCTCCAAATACCTCAAGATATGCCTCTTGTCACCAAGGGCCATAACAGGCGATATTCCTCCGCATCTCTTTCCCTGTCAAGAGACAGCAGGGAAATTGACTGAGCAAGGGAAAATCCGAGACTACTTTTAGCAGCTGTAAGGCCCCCGGAGTCACCTGTAGACGGGCTCCTGGCAAGACAAGGCCTGCAGTTCGGATACTCTACATGCAGAACAAATTGCGACAAAAAGTACTGTTTCAAAGTCAATAACCTCAAGGAGAGGCTATGCAGCAGCTGAAAAGCAGGGCCTGCCAAGAAATCTAAAACTAGATTAAGTCTCCACAAAGGTACTGGTAACGGCAAGAGAGGACAAAGATGCTTCACTCCTTTTAAGAAACGAGTCACATCTGAATGAGTCGACAATGGTCCACCATTCACCAGACCTTGGAACAGGCAAGAACCACCACCTGTACCTTTAATGAATTATGGGCCAACCCTTTACTCAATCCATCCTGAAAAAATTCCAACATGAGCAGGATCTTAACTGAACAAGGAAGAACCCCTCAATCTTCACACCAAGCCTCAAATGCTCGCCAAACCCATACATAGGCTACGGAAGTGAAGAACTTTCTCACTTGAAGCAAGGAATAAATCACTGCAGTAGAATATCCACACTTCAGCAGTCGAGCCCTTTCAAGGGCAATACCTTAATACAAAACAGAGTTGGATCTTCGTGAAGAACAAGCCCCTGCTGTAACAGATTCCTGTGATCCAGAAACTGGAGGAAGGAGTCCACCAGGAGCCTCCGCAAATCTGCATACATAGCCTCCTGGATCAATCTGGTGCCACCAGAAGCACCATTCCTGAGTGACTCAATACTTCAAATCATTCTGCCTAACATGGGCCATGGGGGAAAGGCGGACAGCAGCTTCCCTCCGGTCACTCCTGCATGAGGGCATCGATTCCCAAGGACTTTTGATCTCTCCTGCGACTGAGGAAGTGAGGAACCTTTGCATAAGAACATAAGAAAATGCCATACTGGGTCAGACCAAGGGTCCATCAAGCTCAGCATCCTGTTTCCAACAGTGGCCAATCCAGGCCATAAGAACCTGGCAAGTACCCAAAAACTAAGTCTATTCCATGTTACCATTGCTAATGGCAGTGCTAATGGCAGTGCTAATGGCAGTGGCTATTCTCTAAGTGAACTTAATAGCAGAACTTCTCCTCCAAGAACGTATCCAATCCTTTTTTAAACACAGGTATACTAACTGCACCAACCACATCCTCTGGCAACAAATTCCAGAGTTTAATTGTGCGTTGAGTAAAAAAGAACTTTCTCCGATTAGTTTTAAATGTGCCCCATGCTAACTTCATGGAGTGCCCCTCAGTCTATTATCCGAAAGAGTAAATAACAGATTCACATCTACCCGTTCTAGACATCTCATGATTTTAAACATCTCTATCATATCCCCCCTTAGCCGTCTCTTCTCCAAGCTGAAAAGTCCTAACCTCTTTAGTCTTTCCTCATAGGGGAGCTGTTCCATCATCTGAATCTACAATGAGTAGTGGAGAAGGGTCCCTTGGCCTTTTATGTCATCGAGTGTTTCTTAGGTTTGGCAGTAGGCTGCATCGGTAGCTTCGGTGTGAAAGGCACTGTGTCGGGTTGCGTTGAAGAGGGCCGCAGAGGAGTCGGCAGTGCGTCAATGGAACCTGACTTCGAAGCAATTTCTTCCGTGCGTCGGAATGCCGACGCTCCCTTGGTGTGTTGATGTTTTGGAGATGTGTCGGTGCGCCGACGCTTTTGACGCAGTGTGTGGCCGTGGCGCCGCATCATGCGTTGATCCCGATTGGGCCTGTTTCAGCGCTGGATGTGATAGGCTGGGGGGGGGGGGGGGGGGGGGGGGGGAGTCCTCAGAAGTGACCCTACATGGGAGGGGGCCTTTGGTCTTCAATGTGGTCCCGGAGATGATCTGGCAGAAACTTAAGAGGGGGCATAAGAGCCTGATGGTTCTCCTCTGAGCTGGGCTATTCTGGCAGCTCTCTGCCACTGTGCCCATGGGGGATATGCATCCACAGTTCCTGCAACCTGCCTGGTTGGGACCCAAGCAGATGTAGCAGCGTTCGTGCCCATCTGTGACAGACAATATTTTACCACACTCACAGAACTTAAAGCCCGGTAGACGAGGCATTTTAAATCTGTATAACTTTCCCTGTGGTATGCTGCTGTTTTTCCTTCTTTTTTCCGTCAGAAACATTTTTCTTCTCACAGAGGAGGAGAGCACCGCATACAGTCAGTTGCACGGAAAAAAACGGACCGAGGAGACTCAGGGAAACGCAGGAAGAAACAAGAAGGAACACCTCCCTAAAAGACTTTAGTGATCATTGAGAGTTCCATCACCTAGTGGCACGGAGGATGTACCCAGACAGCATGGCTAATTCATGCTGCTTTATCTACAGGAAAAATAATGTGATAGCAAACGAACTGTGCAGGCTCTGCTGTACTATAAATATGTACCCCCGTAGAACTTCTCCATTTGACTATCAGAGGGAAGAGAGAAGTAAAGTCTGGCATGTGCACCAGAGCGCAGTCTTGCACGATAGAGGCCAGGGCTTGACCTGGGGAATCCATCCAGTTTTGCTTTTGGCAGAGTGCCAGCCTGCCATGGATCACACCTTCTTGCTACGTGCTTGCTTGCAAGCCAGGCAGAATGCACCAGTTGACATGCTGAGCCATGCGTGATTTACTTCTGGTGCCTCACCTTTTTTTTGTGTTCACAGAGAAACCAGAAGCTAGGAGGAGGTAGGGAAAGGGGAGAGCGATCATCTATGAGCCCTCTGCCAGAGTCCAAATCTAGTAAGCACCATAAGAAACCAGGTTGCAGTATAGGAAAGAGAATGCACTGTAAACCTTTTTATTCTTTCCTTTTTAGGATCCGTACCAGGGAAAATCAGCCCAAAAACGGTTGCCATAGGATCCCTGCTGCCAGAGTCACCAAAGGAAGAGAGTCATTGCTTGACACACTGGTGCAGAACTTAGACCCCCAAACGAGTTGGTCACAAGGGGGAAGAAATCAGTCCCAAGGCACCATCGTCCGGCACACCTCCAGGACTCAGCCTATGCTCCATCGGGAACCTGAGCCTGAAGCCTCCCCGGGAGCAGCCTACTCCTAGCCGAAGCACCAATCCACAGGTCTGTACCATCTGCTGGAGACAGACAAATAATGAAGAGCTGATGACAACATCAAACCTTTATGGGGGGAATTGTCAGCTCTTTTTTCTGTCCCCAACGGCTTGAGGGTTTAACTCACTTGTCTAGACAAGTATGGCATGGTTGGTAAGGAATCTTCAGTTCCCTAACTCTTATTCTGTTGGATACTGAGATTCTGAGCTTTAGGTTTTCTCATGCCTAAAAAGCCTTCCTGTTCTGCCACACTAATAGCCTTCTATCTATTCTATATGTTCAGAATTAAACAAAACTACAAAACTTTAATCACTTCATTTACCTCTAGTTTCTTACCCTGTTCCAACTTTCAAGTACAACACAAGCATTAGGGTCTACCATACTTAGTCCTGGGGGAATTCTGCACTACTGCGGAGCAGAATGCCCCCCCCGCGCAGAATTGCCAAATTCTGCACAGAAAATGGCAGAGGAAACCCTGGCATGCCACGAATGCTATTCGTGGCAAAGATGAAGGTCCCGGCCTGCCATGAATGGCGTACACACCATTCGCGGGGAAGATGAAGGCCCCAGCGGCACCGTTCACGGTGAAGATGAAGGTCCCAGCATGCAGCGGAGCGCTCTCCACTCGCAGCAAAGATGAAGATCCTGGTGAGAGTGTGTGCAGAGAGGTAAGTGTGTGTGAGAGAGAGAGAGAGAGAGAGAGAGGGGTGTGTGAGAGAGTAGGGCAGTGAGCAGGAGGGTGGGCTTGAGTGTGGGTGCCAGAGAGAGGGAGCCTATATGAGATCGTGAATGAGTGAGAGATTGGGAGCTGGTGTGTATGAAAAAGGGTTCATGTGTGAGGGTGCTAGCCTGTGTGAAGGGATTGTGTGAGAGATAGACTGCCTGTGCTGTGAGAGAAAGACATGTGTGAGAGAAAGACATAGGTAACCTGTACGGGGTGTGTATGCAAGAGAGAAAGGGAACTTGTATGGGTGTGTATGCAAGAGAGAAGGACCCTGCTATGAGGGGATGGGTGTGTACATGAGAGAGGGGGACTCTGCACGAGGGTGTGTGTGTGAGAGAGTGAGGGAGCCTGAATGAGGGTGTGTGTATGTGTACTAGAGAGAGGGAGCCTGTGTGTGAGAGAGGGAGGGACAGAGGAAACCTGTGTGAGGGGCAGTACTGAGAACAGGGTCAAACTCTGGGACTGGCAATAGAGTGGAAGGGGTTGAACCTAGAGGTGGAGGGGAGAGCTACTAGCAGTTGGAGGAGTTGGGGCCTGAGAGGGCAAAGTGGCCAGGGAGTAGGGAAAGCGAATCGAAGAGACTTTTTTACAGTGAATTTCTAGGGAAATTCTACTCAAAATATTTAAAATTCTGCATCTAAGTAATAACTTTTTTTCTGTATTAATTTAAAATGTAACTTCTTAAAGACTGTCATGTAAATTGTTATTTTGACCAATATAAAGTATGCAGAATTTTACATTTTTTTGAGTAGAATTCCCCCAGGAGTACATACTTATTTAGCCAACCCTTCCTCTGTCTTACTGTGAACTAAACAGTTTGAATACCCCCTTCCTTCAGCAGCTTGGATTTATGATCCTTTTATTACAGCTTGCACAGGCATAGCTTTGGCTGTCTTAGCAGCATCAGGGACCTACAGGAAGCTTGGAATGGCCAAGATTTGCACCTGTCAATAATGCAGCTTCTGCTGTAAGGCCTACATTGCCTTGTGCTAATGGGCATGCTCTGTGCTTTCACTTGAGACGGAAGGCTGTAGGATTAGTTCTTTCACTAAATGTTTTAACTCTTGCACTGGATTGCTGCACTCCAGGTATAAGCCAGTCTGAGGGACTATTGTAATAAGGTGTGCTCAGCAGAATGTAGTTTAACCCGTTATACGTACATTTTGGGACCTATGCAAAACAATCTCGTTGAAAGAGGACACTGAGTGGTCAGCGCTCGCTTTCCTAGTGCGCTCCCGGGCACCCCTCCTGGGGGCACCATGCACTATTCAAATTAGGGGTCGCGTTGTCAAGGAGGCGCTTGTGCGCCCCTATCGCCTCCTTGACAGTGGGAGCCCGCGAGCGGTCGGCTGTCTGCCGGTTAGGAAAACGGACGCCGGATTTATTGGTGTCCGTTTTCCTATTCGACACAAAGCCAGGGGTTCGGGAAACAGACGCTTGTTAACTGTGTGTCCGTTTCCTGAACCTGCCCGCCGGCACTTTTTTTTTTTTAAAACTTTTAAAAAAATATTTTGTTCCTCCTACTTAGGAGGGTGTACAGAAAAGCAGTATTTTCTGCTTTCCTGTACAACTTTTGGTTGTGTTCAGCAATTAAATGCCTGCTCCGGGCAGGCGTTAATTTCTGAGCGCAATAATGTGCGTATTGGACGCACATTTTTTTTGCATTGGAAGTGAACAACTAATAGCTTAATTCACATGCATTTGCGTGTGATGAGCGCTAGGGATGTGAATCGTTTTTCAACGATTAAAATTATCGTCCGATAATGTTTATATCGTCTTAAATCGTTATAGAACACGATACAATAGAAATTCTAACGATTTATCGTTAAAAATCGTTAAATCGTGTTAGTGCGCACTAACTCGAGTTAGTGCGCACTAACTCCCCGTTAGTGCGCACTAACTCGATTTAGTGCGCACTAACTGAAAATGATACAAATAAACACTTTCCAGGTCACTGGAGGTCAGTTAGGAATGAATATGTGTTCCTATTGGCTGGCTGCCCTCTTATCTATTGATGTTACCAAGGTTACCACTGAGGTGATGGTTGGGGGGATGGGAAATGGAACTGGAAACTAACGAACACCAACAGAAAATGAAACAAAGTGTTCACACTTCCCAGGTCAGTAAAGGTCACTTAGGAATGAATATGTATGTATGTATTCCTATTGGCTGGCTGTGCTCTTATCTATTGATGTTACCAATATGGTTGGGGGGATGTGAAATGGAAACAGTTGGAAGCTTGACAAAAAAAGTAATGTAATGATCAGCACTCACGTGACTAGAACTTGTTTGTTTATTATTTTTGTTAGCAGGCACCTGAAATGCTAGTGCATGTTGAATTTGCCAATCACTGTGCATTTTAGAAAGGTGGTCCTGGCTGGAACTGTACACAGTTCAAATATATGTAATTGATTGTTGGTAAGTGTATTTTTTAAGTAGCCACACTGGCACCAGTATGTTTACTTTTCCTCCTACTTAACTCACTAGCTCAGCTTTGTAAGAAGGGCTTCTCTGCTTGTGTGTTGTTTTTGTTTGGTGTGAGGAGAGCAGAAACATCAGATCTTTATTCAATCTACTACAGTCATCTCTTACAGTGCCCTATCCCTATTAATACCAGGAGTGTTGTGATCTTCCTGCACACAGTGCCCTAACCCTGATACCAGTCTGAGACAGCTCCCTCCCTGCATTACTAGTGAGAGGCTGGCTTCACAGACAGGGGGGAGCTGCCTGACCCTCACTCCTGACTTCCCCCCATGTCCCAGCTAGTGAATGGTGTGTGGGTGAGGGGGGGGGGGGGGGAGGATGGTGAAGTCTGAGACAGCTCCCTCCCTGCATTACTAGTGAGAGGCTGGCTTCACAGACAGGGGGGAGCTGCCTGACCCTCACTCCTGACTTCCCCCATGTCCCAGCTAGTGAATGGTGTGTGGGTGAGGGGGGGGGGGGAGGAAGTGAGAGGCTGGCTTCACAGACAGGGGGGAGCTGCCTGACCCTCACTCCTGACTTCCCCCATGTCCCAGCTAGTGAATGGTGTGTGGGTGAGGGGGGGGGGGGGGGAGGATGGGGAAGTCTGAGACAGCTCCCTCCCTGCATTACTAGTGAGAGGCTGGCTTCACAGACAGGGGGGAGCTGCCTGACCCTCACTCCTGACTTCCCCCATGTCCCAGCTAGTGAATGGTGTGTGGGTGAGGGGGGGGGGGAGGATGGTGAAGTCTGAGACAGCTCCCTCCCTGCATTACTAGTGAGAGGCTGGCTTCACAGACAGGGGGGAGCTGCCTGACCCTCCCTCCTGACTTCCCCCATGTCCCAGCTAGTGAATGGTGTGTGGGTGAGGGGGGGGGGAGGATGGTGAAGTCTGAGACAGCTCCCTCCCTGCATTACTAGTGAGAGGCTGGCTTCGCAGACAGGGGGGAGCTGCCTGACCCTCACTCCTGACTTCCCCCATGTCCCAGCTAGTGAATGGTGTGTGGGTGAGGGGGGGGGAGGATGGTGAAGTCTGAGACAGCTCCCTCCCTGCATTACTAGTGAGAGGCTGGCTTCACAGACAGGGGGGAGCTGCCTGACCCTCACTCCTGACTTCCCCCATGTCCCAGCTAGTGAATGGTGTGTGGGTGAGGGGGGGGGGGGGGGGGGGATGGTGAAGTCTGAGACAGCTCCCTCCCTGCATTACTAGTGAGAGGCTGGCTTCACAGACAGGGGGGAGCTGCCTGTCCCTCACTCCTGACTTCCCCCATGTCCCAGCTAGTGAATGGTGTGTGGGTGAGGGGGGGGGGGGGGTGGATGGTGAAGTCTGAGACAGCTCCCTCCCTGCATTACTAGTGAGAGGCTGGCTTCACAGACAGGGGGGAGCTGCCTGACCCTCACTCCTGACTTCCCCCATGTCCCAGCTAGTGAATGGTGTGTGGGTAAGGGGGGGGGGGGAGGATGGTGAAGTCTGAGACAGCTCCCTCCCTGATTTACTAGTGAGAGGCTGGCTTCACAGACAGGGGGGAGCTGCCTGACCCTCACTCCTCCGGGGTATTGTGATCTTCCTGCACACAGTGCCCTATCCCTGATACCAGGGGTGTTGTGATCTTCCTGCATGCAGTGCCCTATCCCTATTAATACCAGGAGTGTTGTGATCTTCCTGCATGCAGTGCCCTATCCCTATTAATACCAGGAGTGTTGTGATCTTCCTGCATGCAGTGCCCTATCCCTGATATCGGGATGTGTGCAAGAAGATCACAACACACTCCCACACACTCCCACACACTCCCCCCCCCCTCACCCCGGTATCAGGAATAGGGCACTGTGTGCAGGAAGATCACAACACCCCCAGTATCAGGAATAGGGCACTGTGTGCAGGAAGATCACAACACCCCTGGTATTAGGGATAGGGCACTGTGTGCAGGAAGATCACAACACTCCTGGTATTAATAGGGATAGGGCACTGTGTGCAGGAAGATCACAATACCCCTGGTATCAGGGTTAGGGCACAAGTTCTAGTCACATTGACTGATCACATTACTTGTTTTGTCAAGCTACCAACTGTTTCCATTTCCCATCCCCCATATACTGTCAGTAGGAAACTTGGTAACATGAATAAATAAGAGGGCAGCCAATAGGAATACATATTCATTCCTAAACTGACCTTAACTGACCTTAACTGACCTGAAAAGTGTCAAATTGTATCATTTTCAGTTAGTGCGCACTAACTCCCAGTTAGTGCGCACTAACCGGAAAAAACGATTTTTAACGATTTTTTTAACTAAAAAATCGTGCCTAAGACGATTTTCTTGCCCTGCCACACGATTTCTATCGTTAAGACGATATGGAAAACGATTCACATCCCTAATGAGCGCTATTAGTTTTGCCGCGCGTTGGACGCGGGTTGTGGAGGTGCTAATCCCCTTATTGCATAAGGAGATTAGGTAGCGCCAACACAACCCGTGTCCAACTGCGGGTTAAACCGTGCGCTCGGCTGAGCGCACTGTATGGCATCGGCCCCTTTGTGTGTGTTCAGACTAGCGCCCTTTCATGCAAATCCCATGCTAATAATGACATTAGCTATTATCCCTCAGTGCGGAGAGGTGCACTAGCTTACCTCATATCTTCTTAGCGCTGGAGACTTAACTCCTAGTCAGAGGTGGAGTTAAGGTTTCATGGCTAATATTAGTCTATCAGCAGAAGCTGAAATTCTGGTGCTGGGGTCTGCACATACAATGATTTATGCACACAAAAATGATATCTGCACTGAAAGCATTTTTGTGTGATAAAGCCTATTTTATGGGTAGAATCCATGCTCTGTGCACATGAAAGTGCTTAAGAACAGATAAAATGCCATGCCGGATTATACCCAGGTCCATTAAAGCCCAGTTCTCATCTCCATCCCAGCAGCAGGTACTGGGTTTCCCAGGGTCACCCTAAGTTACTAATAGTTTACTGACTTTTCTTCAGGAACTCATCCAAACTCTTTTTAACCCTTGCTATGCTAGTTGCTGTCACCTCTAGCAACAAATTCCACAGTTTATTCATGCCGTGAGTGGGAAAAATACTTTTTCCAATTTGTTTTAAATCTTAGTATCTGTGCACAAAGATCAGAAGTCAGAGAGACTCCTTTTTCCCCACCAGAGACAAAATGTGTACTCAGGTTATGCAAAAGGCCGAGCACGTATTTTAACTCGCGTGTGCTTTTTAACTTCTGATGCGTTAGCATATCATTTGCATACTGCATCAGGAGTTAATTCGTTTTTCCATGCAGGTTAAAAACAAAACCAAACCGTGCACCGAATGTCAGCCCACATTGCTTCTTAGCCTACTGCGCTTCTTACATCAGGCCTCGAGCCTGCATCTGATAGTTCTGTGCTCTCCACAGCTCTGTTTGCTCTTAGAAATTCTGACTGGTAATGTGAACAGGTATTCTGTGTGATTATAAACTATTTCTGTTCTTGTGCTTTAATAAATACCTACTCTTTTGCTTCTAACTCCTCTTTTAATTTTGCATTTTCTTTAAAAAGCTTTTACAAAATGGACCATATTAACCAAACGCATACAGCATTTTTTCTTACGATCTGATTTTACTGTGTACAAAGAACAATTATTTAGTTAAGTTACATTCGATTACACTCATCTTTTTTTTGCCCAAGGTGAGTTACAATAGACATATTCACCAAAAGGGTGGTCTATATCACAGACAAGTTACAATTTTAAAAAAAATGTAACAATTCTCACTTACAACGCTCTCCAGTTCCTCCTACTCCCAACCTATCGAC
The DNA here is from genome assembly GCF_901001135.1 of Rhinatrema bivittatum. NCBI lineage: Eukaryota > Metazoa > Chordata > Amphibia > Gymnophiona > Rhinatrematidae > Rhinatrema > Rhinatrema bivittatum. The sequence goes on from NC_042622.1 coordinate 264,543,654, forward strand.
TTCCAACCCCCATCATCCCTTCCTCGCTCCTCAACACTTTAGTTTCAAGATCAGTAATGTGCGGTCATCGTTAGTCAATTTAAGTCGTCCATGGCTCGGGTCTCTAGGACACCACCAGTACCTTAAACAAAGCAAGATTAGCTACATCTGTACCAGAGCGGGTGAATGAAGCATCCTCAGAATCTAGAGAGGAATCAGACTTGTATTTGTTCGGTTTGTTTTTTTTTTTTTTTAAATACCAAAATATGGTCATGTACTAAAAACCATTGATCTATATGTTGGCAGAGGGAGGAGCCTCACCAGGCTCTGTCAATCAGAAACATTTTCTTTTATGGAGAGGAGAGATTTCACATGTAAAACGAGTACCCAAAAACTGTTAGGGCCAAAGCTGGCAGAGATCTGGTCTCCAGGGGCCAGAAAGGTGCAAGGGATGCTCACAGAATGAGAGAGAGATAGCCCTGAGGCGACTGTTTACTTTGCTACCAACGGGGGAAACTAACACGGGATACGCAGTACCAAGATCCCCTGATCTTTAGCAATACAGCAGAATACAATAATTCCAATCCTACTCTGATTTGATAGGAAAGTGTAAATTCATGAACTTTACTTTCCTCTGTATTTTTCAGGGAAATGCCCTATTCTCCAGATTTAATGCACATGAAACAATACTTGTAATTCATAATACTTTTTCATTTTCTTTTGGGGAAAAAAAAAAAAACTTTGACTCTCTTGTGCATCACCTTCCTCCCATACTCTCCACCAGTAAAGATGATCTAGAACAGAGGTATTTAAATAATAACCATTTTTACATTTGATAACTACAGTTCCTTGCATTAAGGGAGTGTAGTGACTGAGTTTCTCACTTCAAATCATTTCAACCACCACTAAGTGACAACAGCAGGTTAAAATTTATTTATAGAAGATTACAGGCCAGATGGTCCATCGGCAATTTACTGTAACAATTATAACAATGTAGTTTATCACAGTTTCTGTTATAGCGCGGAACACTTTAATATTACTTAAATGCCTGCAAAGTATCTTTTGGGATCTTGAGGAAAGATAAAACCAGGGTAATGTTTTGGTAAGGGAAATTGTTTCTGAGCTGGAAATAAAACTTACTTCTCCCGGGGATTTTGTACCCGACGATCAGAGGTAACTCAGACCAGGTATCAGCTAACTGCTTCTTCCAGAGGATGAGATCGTGCACAGAAGTAGCTGAGTCCTTGGCTTTTCACGATTCGGAGATTAATTAGTCCTCGGACTAATTAGTCCGCGGACTAATTAATTAGTCCTCGGACTAAGTAACTGCCAGGTCCCAGGGCAGTTACTGTCTGGAGACTACGGGTCATAGCTGGACAATCCTGAGAAGTGCCTCAGGCTTCTCTCTGTTTAAGCAAACGACTAAATCTTTATCTGCCTGCATACTTCTGTTGATGGGTTTGGTGGCAGTCAGGGATCTCACAGTTTTTCGATATTCAGCTTTCCCGCTGTGACACAGTTCTTCAGCAATCTCTCTAGATCTCAGAACACACAGTCAAATGTTGAGGATCTCCCTTCATAATTCAGCACAACACATCACTCACCTTACAGCCCCCTCAAGAAATACCAACAGCTCTTCCCTCCTGCAGACGCCGCAGGCCTACGCACAAGTATTCAGTCCACGTCACGGACCTGTGAACCCTGGCCCGCTCCCGCACGGCGGTGGCTGCAGTGTAAACTGAGAACGCCTGGATACTCTTCCCATCCAGACACTCAAATATACACACACACCCCCCCCCCCCCCACCCATGGGGACAGCTGGCAATGTAAAAGTGGAAGAAGCAAGCCCTCAGAATGACCACGTTACGGGTGCTCACGGGAGCATTCTTCCAAGGTCCGGGGCCGTGCACGTGAACAAGTCACCGCATGGCTTACAGGGAGGGTGAGTGGGAAGGCGGTGCCTGTGCCTGCAGCGGGGGGGAGGCGGGAGCGGCACAGGGAATGAGGACATGAGGCCTTCGGACAGCAGCAGCAGAGAAGAAATCTCTTTTCTAGGTACCATTTCTTTAGGGACAGGGGCCACCCACGGACTGAACACCAGTCAGCCGCTTGCACATTCAGGTTACTCTGCTTTTTGATCGCCCAGGGCTAATCTTTTTTTTTTTTCTAAGCAAGAAAGTTGCAGGCCCTTTATGAACACTGCCTCAGAGACCTGGTGGGCCCCCCCCCCAGAAATCAGGGGCTCCTTCTCCCGGACACGCGAGGGCAGGGCACTGAGCCTGCAGCAGCCCCCCCTGCTGGTGTCTCTGGGCATCATCGCACAGTCTGCAAATGTGAAACTTCAGACACTTTTTAAAATGGGAAAGTCATTAAAAAAGTAAAAACTGTACCATCAAAGAAAACACTTAAAACTGTCCACTGGAGAGGTGACCATCCTTCCCTGCCCTAAATAAAGGAAAACCCTTCCTACCACAGTGACAAACCATTTAAGAACTGCCCCCTCCCCCCTGCTGTGAGAGCTGCGGGATGGGTAGAAGGAGCCCCTGAAAGTAATTAGTGTTCAATTGGTTTGACACCGCTTGCTCTCTTTGTGCAAAAGCCTTCTCCAAGCGGAAGGTGAAAGAGAGCGAGCGTCACCCCCCCAACCTCTCCGAACAAAAGCCCCCCTTTTTTACTCCACGTCTGCCCCAGAAACCAGGGCTGCTTTCCGGACTGCACGCCAAGGCGGACAACTTCCCTAGGTGGTCTGCGAGCCCATTGTCTACCACCCAGCGGGGCAGCTGCCCTGGCAGGGAACGCCCGGGTGGCCTGGGAGCAGATGTTTGCCCCAGCAACCCGTCTTATCAAGCAGGGGGAGCCTCGCCAGCCACCCACACTTGGAAGCAGCACTGCTGCGGTACCCTCTGTCCCCTTTATCCCCCCTCCCCGGGGTATCGTCCTTTCCTCACGCTATCATGCCCCTCCCCCCAATCCCACACTATTACAGTACTCTCCCCCCCCCCCCCCCATCACATAATTCTTAAAACCATTTATTAACTGACTAAAGTAAAAAAAAAAAAAAAAAACACACTCCCCAGGGGCTTCTCAACCTTGCAGAAGTGCAGCAGAGCTCGCTGGCACAACCAGTCGGCACCGTTAAAACCAGTACCACACTTAAAAACACCAACCTGCACCAGAGGGGGGGGGGGGGGGCGGGGGGCAGTTCCTGGCCGTGCGCACTATCATTCCCCCCCCCCCCCCCCTCTCCCAGACGCCTCCTCTCTTAATGTGGCTGAAGGGACGACAGCTGTCAGGCAGCCGGTTATAGCGGGGCTTACCCGCATAAACCGCTTGGAAAATTGTCCCTCTTAGCATCGGGAAATGTTCCGCCCGCCGAGGACTTGTTTCCCCCCATTAGAAGCTAAACTGTATCTGTTCTGGTGGTTTTGGAAAAGAAAGAAAAAAAAAAAAAGGCATTGCAATGACATTTTAGTAAAGAGAGGCAGGTAAACTAAATCATGGCCTGTCTAGGAGATTAAAGGGCCGGCGTCCTGGCCAGGAGGATGGCTCAGGTTTGCATCCCCGTCTGCTTTAGCTTCTAGCGCTACTGAAGAGACTTCAAAGGCTGCTCCAGCCTTTCATTTTAACATTTTTTTTTGACCCCCCGCTGAAGATTATCTCCCTCCCCCCCCCCGCCCCTTGTCCCAACAACTGGAAACTCTTTTTCTGGGCAAGGGCGGGAACTGGGTAAGAGCAGAGCAAGGTGACTGCCAGGGCTGCACAGAGACACTTTCCCCTCTGCAGGGGGGGGGGGGGGGCGGGCGGGCAGTCCTGTCCGGAAAGGCAGAGGGAATTTCAGTCCACTGGAGAAAAAGACAAAACAAACGGCCGGGGTTTGTGGAAAGAGCCAGACAGAACCCTGCCCGGTCCAGTCCCCTTACAAGGGACTCTCCTCCAGGTCCGGCTTTGGTTTTTTGCTCGCCAGGTCCTCGTTGTGGGCTTTGCGGATGTGCCTGTACAGGTCCCCCGACTGCGTGTAGCTCCTCATGCAGTAGCGGCACTCGTAGGGGCGCTCCCGCGTGTGCACGGTGGCGTGCCGCCGCAGCGTGTAGGAGCAGGAGAAAGTCTTCCCGCAGGTCTTGCAGGTGGGCACGTCCTCCGTGAAAATGCTGAAGTTGGGGTGCCCCTCATAGTCCTGCAGGTACATCTGATCGTGGAGCGGGGGCGTCGCCATGTTGGCGTAGGGCTGCGTGCCCTGCACGGAAATCATGTGGTAGGGCATGTGCTCCTGGGCCATGAAGCCTTCCTGCGAGGGTCCCTCCTCCATGGCCGCGCCCTGCTCAAAGCCCTCCACTTGCCTTCCGCAGCTGCCCCCCGAGGCCCCTTCCCCTCCGGGGGGCTGGAAGATGCTCTCAATCCTCATCTCCATGTTCCTGTAACGCAGCTGCTCGGCCGCATCCAGCTCCTCATCGGAAATCACGATGGCTTCCACTTTAACCTTAATGGGCTCAGGCTCCAGCTCCTTCTGGTAAAATTCTTCCGCGCGGCGTGGCCTGCTCTCTGCCGCGGAGCTCTCGGTAGCGGTGTCTGCGCCGGGTGGCGTTTCCTCTGGGTTCAGGGGGGGGAAATAGTTGGGGGCGACGGTTTCGGTGGAGCTGCTGGGGCTGGGGAGCGAGACCTCCGGCATGGCAGGGAACGACGCTCGGGCGGCAGGGATCTGAGGCGGGTCGCCCTCCATGCCGGGCTGGGTGGTGTCCGCCGCATCAGCGGTCAGCACCGCCAGCCCTGCCTTCTCTGGAGAGCGGGTGCTTCGGGCTGCCTCCTTCTGCCTCTTGAATTCCTCACAGGACGGCTGCGCCGGGTTCTGCGTCTTGCACCGGGACGTGCTGGGCAGGACCTCCGAGCTGCCCGCCGGCTCCTCTTCCCGCTTGGTGCTGTCGGCCTCGGCCATGGCTCGAGCCTGCAGCTTCTTCTTGCATACTTTAACTATGTCATTCATGTGCAGGTAGCTGGCTGCGGCCAGCACATCTTCCACAGGAGTGCTGTGAAAGGAGAGCATGCCCTCGTACATGAACTCCAGCAGGAGGCCGAAGGCCGGCGCGGTGACAATCTCGCTGTTGATGAACACCAGGTCTCTCTTGTCCAGCCGCTCCTTGTAGAACATGTGGAAAAAAGTGCTGCAGGAGGCCAGGACAGCCCGGTGAGCGAGGAACTGAGTGGTCCCGACCAGCACGGTGCAGTCGCACAGGAAGCCCTGATGCCTCTGGTCCCGCAGGCTCTGCAGCAGCTGCTTGCTGTGGTCAGGAAACTCCATGACGGACGGCCGCCTTCAGACGTTCAGGCCCACAGCCAGCATTGCCTCTGCTAGGCAGAAAGAGAGAAAAGCAAGGGTTCAGCAATAGACAGGCGCATATGCTTCCTGATCCTTTGACTAGATTTTAATTCAATAAACCCCTAAATCCAAAATTGTTCTAGCATGTAGATTCCTGACACAGAGAGTGGGATTGCCTTGTTGATACCTTGTATATCCCCCATCCCCTGCAAAGGCTGTAACAACCATCACTCTTCTGCAAGGCCTTGACATATAACATTGGTTTCCCCCATTTTGAAATGTTACTTTTGCTTATATTTTAATTGTATGTATGAATTGATTGATTGTATGTTTATGTAGTTATAATTTTATTTTCGTCTTTTCAATTATATGAATGTGATTTTTTATTTTTTTTTGACTTATATTTACTTATATTGTACATTGTCTTGGTTCTTAATGGGAAGAAAGGCAATTTTATTCCATTTAATAAAACCAAACTAACTAAAGGGCATCTGACCTGACAAATCCAACTGGGACCATTCCCGGGATCTTGGATGACAGGTGACAAAGGTTAAAAGTGGTGGGCGGCAGAGGGGACAGGGTCCTGGGTTTAAAGATAATGGGGTTCCCCCAAGTAATAATGAAGCCCCCTCCAGGTTCTGTGGCCCCCCCACTCCCAGCGATGCCCTTCCCCTCGCAGGGCAGTGTAGACCCTCTGCCCCTGCTGCAAGAATGCTAGGGAGGTTAGCTCCTCCCACCCTCCCACCCCCTCCAATGCAGAAGCCAAATCTTCACCTGCACAAAGCATCTGCAGTGGCTCCGCCCCTTTTTTTTTTTTTGGTTCACTGCTGAGCCTCCATGTTCCCCTCTGATTGGCAGATGCTCCCTTTTCAATTACCCGCTGGCGGGAAGCTCACGGGACCAGGGGGAGGGGGGGGGGGGGGAGCAGGCAAGGGCACGTGAGTTGGAACAGACCTGAGCAAAGCAGTGGTGAACACGTCGCATCTCGTGAGCACAACCAATGTGACGTACTTATGACGAGTACTACAACGACGACTTTTAAAAAATACGTTTCATTAATAAAGGCTACAAAAGACAGGTATGACCCGAGGCGGCCAATGCAGCTAAGTGACAGAGCCAGGATCAGGTATGTGATCCATGTGCTTGGTAAGGTGGGGAGGGGTGGAGATTCAACATGGCTGTGACAGACTGGAACCCAAGCCAGATCCATTGTGTGACATGGGAGGGAGGTGGGACCAAGGCACTGTTACCAGACCTATGTGCTGGTCATATTCATGCAATAAGTTTAACGTTAGCACAATCTACGATCAATAATGTTGAGATTACTTACCTGATAATCTCGTTTTCCTTAGTGTAGACAGATGGACTCAGAACAAATGGGTATAGTATGCTCGTGCTAGCAGTTGGAGACGGATCTGACGTCAGCACGGGTATATATACCCCCACAGGAAGCGTAGCAACTTAGTAATCTTCCTTGCAAAAGCTGTTATGGATGTGTGTACTGACGCTCAGTGAAATAGTGAAACAGGATTCCCCTGACCGATTGATAGTAGCTGGAGACCGCCAGCATTCCCAACCGGAAGGCGTTGACACCTGGTAGAGTGTACGCTCTTATGGAAACAGATGACATGGCTTACCTTGAATCGGTGAAACCCATGTACACAGGCAGCTGGGTGGAATGCTGAGTACATTTTATTTATTTTTAATTTTTATATACCGGAATTCCTGTATGCAATACAAATCAATCCGGTTTATAAGTAACAAAAAGGTTGCCCTGGTCTGGGAGGTTAGACCGGGGTTTTTTACATAGAACATTGAACAATTTTACATAGAACATTGAACAATAACAATCAACCAATGAACATTTTTACAAGGAACAATGAAAGTATCAATAATAATTAACAAATAATAAATAACCTTGTTTGTGTTTTGAATAGTATGTGTGTGTTCCCCTTTTTTTTTTACAATGGACTTTAGTAGCGTATATCGACTGCAGTAAACGGTTATATAATATGTCCTCTGTTAAATGACTGTTAAATAGGCATTGCGAATGAGCAAGTACGTGTAAGAAATTAAGTGTCAAGCTATTCGTGACACCCTACAATGGTTGGATCTGAAATTCAGGAGGAGGTGCTTAGTTACACTCTGTGAATTGGAATGCTTGCCTGAAGAGCCAGGTTTTTAACCTTTTTTTGAATTCTGGTAGATTGGGTTCGAGTCGTAGGTCTGGTGGGAGCGCATTCCATTGGTGTGGTCCTGCCGTGGAGAGTGCTCTTTTTCTTAGTGTTGATTTGGCAGGAGCTGCGACTAATGTGCCTTTGTAGGCGCTTCGGATGGGTCTGGAAGATAAGTGTGGCTGAAGTTGAATTTGTAGAGATATAGGTGCGGCGTTATGGATTGCTTTGTGAATGATGGTTAAGGTTTTACATAGGATTCTCTGTTTGATGGGTAGCCAATGGAGGTTGCTCAAGATGGGGGTAATATGGTCTCTTCTATTAGGGTTAGTTAGGATTCTGGCTGCGGCATTTTGTACCATCTGTAGGGGTTTGATGCTGTTAGAGGGGAGGCCAAGTAAGATTGAGTTGCAGTAATCAAGTTTCGAAAAAATAATGGATTGAAGAACGAGGCGAAAGTCATTGAAGTGAAGGAGTGGCTTTAGCTTCTTTAGGACCTGTAGTTTAAAGAAGCAATCCCTGGTGGTTGTGTTAATGAATTTTTTTAGGTTAAGTTGGTTGTCAAGCCATGCTCCTAGATTCCTGACGTCTGCAGAGAGCTCCATGTTTTGTGCCAAGCTGTGTGCGTGGGTGTTCGGTTTGTGAGAAATCAGTAGCAACTCTGTTTTGCTGGAGTTTAGAATTAGGTTCATGCTGGAGAGTAGATGTTTAATTGGTTGAAGACAATTCTCCCAGTAGGCGACGGTTTTTTGAATTGATTCTGTGATGGGGATGAGGATCTGGATGTCATCTGCATAGAGGTAATGAGTAAGCTTGAATTGTGATAGGAGATGGCAGAGGGGGAGGAGGTAAATGTTGAACAGGGTGGGAGAGAGGGATGAACCTTGTGGTACACCTTGGTCTGATAGGATGGGGTCAGATTCCTTGTTGTTAATTCTGACCTTGTAAAACCTGTTTGATAGGAATGATTTGAACCAACTGAGAGCTGTGCCTTTGATTCCTATGTTTGATAATTGTTCTAGTAGTTGTGAGTGATTTACCATGTCGAACGCTGAAGATAGGTCTAACAGGACCAGTAAGAAAGACTGTTTTTTCTCCAGGTTCAAAAGTAAATTATCAGTGAGAGAAAGCAAAAGAGACTCTGTGCTTAGTGATTTACGAAAACCATATTGTGCAGGGGAAAGAATGTTGTGCTCCTCGAGATATTCGGAAAGTTGTTTATTTACGGCTTTTTCCATCAGTTTGGAGATCAGGGGCAGGTTTGCAATGGGTCTGAAGTTGGCTGGGTCCGTGGGTGATGCAGTCGGTTTTTTCAGTAGGGGTTTGAGGATTGCGAGTTTTAGTTGATTAGGAACTGTGCCCATGGCTAGAGAGGTATTGATGATTTCAGCAATAGGTTTTGCGACGGTGCTAGGGATGGCGGTGAGCAGATTAGTAGGGAGTGGGTCCGAGGGATGTGCAGATGGTTTAATTTTTTTAAGTAAATTTTCAATCTCCATGGCTGATGTGGGCTCGAATGACTCTAGTCTAGAATTCAGCGTGGGTAGGTATGTGCTATGAGGTGTTGGAAGAGTTTGATGAGTTGTAAGGGAGCTAGTAAGGTTTGATATTTTTGTCTTGAAGTAAGTGGCTAATTCATTGGCTTTGCTGAGCGCTAGTTGGTCTGGAATGGAAGGTGGCGTTGGTTTGGTGAGAGATGAGACGTAAGAGAATAAAGCTTTAGAGTCGAAGATGAAGTTATGAATTCTTTTTGCATAGAAGTCCTTTTTTGTTTTGTGTATGGCGTTTCTGTAGGTGTTGAGGGTGGCTTTGTAGTCCAGTCTGGATGTGGGTGAAGGGTTGTTTCTCCAGCTTTGTTCTTTGTTTCGTAGTTTTTGTTTTAGGGTTTTGAGTTCCGGGGTGAACCACGGTTTTCTGTTGTCTCGTGCCGGTTGGATTACTTTTGAGGAGGTTGGGCAGAGTTGGTCCGCTATTTTGTTCGTGAGTTTGATCCATGAAGTGGTGGCTGTGTTGGCGTCTGAGAGGTCTATTTGTTTGAGATCTTTAGTGCATTGTTCGGTGAGTAACTCCAGTGAGCATGGTTTCCTGAAATGAATGATGGTTTTGGATATGTTTGGAGGTGGTGTGTTTTTCATTTTGAGAGTTGTGTCTATGATCTGGTGGTCTGACCAGGGGATTGGCGTGCAGGTGGGATTGGTATGGATGGACCAGCTCTCGTTGATAAATATGAGGTCTAATGTATGACCTGCTTTGTGAGTGGGCCCGCTGATTATTTGTGAGAATCCAAGGTGACTGAGGGAGGTGAGGAAGGTTTCGCAGTTAGTGGATTGAGGGATGGAGTCCACGTGCATGTTGAAGTCTCCCAATATGATGGTTGGTTTGTCTGAATTTAAGTGTTTGGCTATCATCTCTATTAGAGGGGAGGGGTTAGCCTCTAGAGTTCCTGGTGTGGCGTAGATGAGGAATATTTGTAGATGTTGAGATTTGAATATGGAGCATTCTAGTTTTGAAGTGGAGTATGATAGTTGTAGGGTTATGCCCAATTGTTTTTTTTGCAGCAAGTAGAATTCCTCCTCCTTTCTTTTTCGGTCTAGGTATTGAGAAAAGGTCGAAGGATTGTGTTGGAAGTTGGTTTATTAAAGATATGTCAGTGGGTTTTAACCAGGTTTCTGTTATTGCACATATGTCAGGGTTGTTGTCAATAAGGTAATCATTGAGAAGGTGCATTTTTTTGGAAAGTGACTGTGCATTGAATAAGGTTAAAGTAAATAATGAGAGGCCTAGGAGTTGTGTAATGGGAGATGTCATGATGTTGATGAGTCTTTGTTGTCTGGGTGTCTGAATGGGGTCTGGTGGAGAGTTATTTCTGGGTTTTCTCTTGAGTATGGGGATGGAGTAGCTGTGTATCATTGTATGCTGATTTGCTAGGGTTATGATTAGGGGTACGTCTGTAACTGGGTACGTTCAGAATCTGCTAAGATGGCTGCTGGAACTGTTGGAATGGAATGGATGCTTTGAGGGTTGGAATGGATGCTGGAATGGATGCTGGAACTGCTGGGATGGATGCTGGAAAGGATGCTATGAGGGTTGGGGTGGATGTTGGAATGGATGCTGGAGCTTCTGGGATGGATGCTGGAATGGATGCTGGAACGGCTGGAATGGATGCTGGAACTGCTGGAATGGATGCTGGAATGGATGCTGGAACTGCTGGAATGGATGCTGGAAAGGATGCTATGAGGGTTGGAGTGGATGCTGGAATGGATGCTGGAAAGGATGCTATGAGGGTTGGAGTGGATGCTGGAATGGATGCTGGAACTGCTGGAATGGATGCTGGAATGGATGCTGGAATGAATGCTGTGAGGGCTGGATTGAATGCTGATTTGTTTTGATGGACGCTGGGGGTTAGTAAAGGGTGCTATATTGTGGCTGGAATGGATTGGTTGAGGTGATTGGCAGGGGTTGGTGCGTGATGGCTTTATCCGGTCCGAAAAATCCGTTTGTCCATAGCCATTGGCATTTGTGTAAGTTATCGTGTCATCTGTGGACAAGGATCGTGGCTTCCTTGGGGCTGAGACGAAGGGGCGAGACAAAGGGGCAGGCCCCTTTGTCGCGCTCCTTAGGCGCGCGACGCACGGCGTGCAGCGCCGGGCTGAATCGAATTTAAAGCCCCTCTGGGCTGGCTCCGATTGGAGGCTGGCTTCGGCGGGCGGGGCTTCGAATCGCGGCGATTTTTGGCGCGGATGTGAGATTTGAAAAGCTTTAAAAGAACTTAGCTTTTGCCTTGCTGTCTGCGCTGGGCTTCCCGGGTGAGGAGTGTATTTTCCTGACCTTCCCCCGGCGGGGCTCGGCGCCGATTGCGCAGGCCTTATCCTCAGGAAGTGGCAGCGCTGGAAAGGAGATGGCGCCGGGCTGAATCGAATTTAAAGCCCCTCTGGGCTGGCTCCGACTGGAGGCTGGCTTCGGCGGGCGGGGCTTCGAATCGCGGCGATTTTTGGCGCGGATGTGAGATTTGTCTACACTAAGGAAAACGAGATTATCAGGTAAGTAATCTCAACATTTCCTGTCGTGTAGCCAGATGGACTCAGAACAAATGGGATGTACAAAAGCTTTACTCCCAGCCTTGGCGGGAGGCTGCCTGAGGACCATGTAGGACCGCCCTCGCAAATGCTGTGTCCTCCCTGGCCTGGACATCCAGACGGTAGAACATGGAGAAGGTATGGAGGGAGGACCACGTCGCCGCTTTACAGATTTCTGCAGGCGACAGCATCCTGGATTCTGCCCAAGATGCCGCTTGTGCTATGGTAGAATGAGCCTTGACTTGTAGAGGCGGAGACTTCCCGGCCTCCACGTAAGCTGCTCTGATAACTTCTTTAATCCAGCGGGCGATGGTGGGCCGCGAGGCCGCTTCCCCTTGTCTTTTCCCGCTGTGCAGGACGAACAGATGGTCCGTCTTTCGTACGTCTTGTGTCATTTCCAGATATCTGGGCAGTATTCTGCCTATGTGGAGATGGCGTAGCAGACGCCCTTCTTCAGATTTCTTCAAACCCGCCATGGTAGGCAAGGATATAGTTTGGTTAAGGTGAAATTGTGAGACCACTTTAGGTAGAAAAGAGGGAACCGTGCGAAGATGGATAGCCTCTGGAGTGATTCTCAGAAAGGGATCACGGCAGGAAAGTGCTTGTAGCTCTGAGACGCGGCGTGCTGAACACACCGCCAATAAGAACACCATCTTCAAGGTTAGAGAACGGAGAGACAGGCCCCGAAGGGGTCTGAAGGTGGATCCCGCGAGGAAATCCAAAACAAGGTTGAGGTTCCACAACGGTACTGGCCACTTCAGTGGTGGACGAATGTGCTTAACTCCTTTCAGGAAGCGAGACACATCTGGATGCGTGGCAATGGTCTTGCCATCCCTCCTGGGACTATAGCAAGACAGTGCAGCCACCTGAACTTTGATGGAACTGAGGGAGAGACCCTTCTGAAGCCCATCTTGCAGGAAATCCAGAACCATAGGGATTGTGGTCGCATGTGGATTGGTGCCCCGAGTGTCGCACCATGCTTCAAATATTCTCCAGATCCTTACGTAGGTGAGGGAAGTGGAAAACTTGCGGGCTCGGAGGAGTGTATCTATCATGGGCTCCAAGTAACCTCTTTTCTTCAGTCTAGCCCTCTCAATGGCCAGACCGTAAGAGAGAATTGAGCCGGATCCTCGTGGAGGATGGAACCTTGACGTAGGTGGTCCCGGCGAGGAGGCAGGGGAAGGGGCTCCCCTGCCAGTAGTCTTCTCATGTCCGCGTACCAGGGTCTTCTTGGCCAGTCTGGTGCCACTAGAAGAACTAGGCCCCGGTGTTTCTGAATCTCCAGAGATACCTGTTGGCTTCTGGTTCCGCCCTGACGGTTGACGTATGCTAAAGTGCAAGAGTCCTCACCTAGAAGCCTAGGAGGATCCACCTGGGAGGCAGCTGCACTGGGAAATGTTGCCCCAAAGGGTAATTTCCTCAGGAGCCAAACAGGTTCAGACCAGGCCAGGGCCGAATGCAGACAGTGGAAGGTTCTGAAGTCCAAAGTCCATGTACACTTGTCCACAGCTGTTGGAGACAGAGACTACTGGCAAGGCCTATGACCACTATCCCTTTTATGACAAAGAGTGAAATCATGAAGGGGGTGGGCCCTCTGTTTCTGGCAGCTGAGGAATGGGGAAATCCAAAGTGTAATGGACTAGTCTAGCAGGCAAAAGGGAATGGCCAATTTACGCATTATGATAAGAAAGGGTGAAGACTGGAATGGTGGTTAAGGTGATATCAGCAAGGCATAGGCATGTTCTCTGGCTATGGCCCCCTCCTCCTGCCTATATAAATGCTTGTAAAACAAAGTAGTGTGGTTGCTGTGTTAGTCCACTTGAATGCATAAAAGTAAAGATTAACAAATTAAAAAAAAATGTTTAAATCGTATTACCTTATTTGTTTTGTAACCTTTACTTTCATGTACTGTATAAATCCTTCTCAGCAAGCTGAGCTCAGAGAAGAGAATGGGGCCTGGGCTGGCCTGGAAAATATGATGATGTAGTGAGGCAGAAGTGTGCTCTTCAGATAATTGCCCCCCCCCCCCCACACCCCCATCCCCAAATAAATGCTTTACAGAATGGCACAGCATGGGTTACAATAATACTAAGGTTTCCAAATGGCGAAATTTGCTCTTACCTGATAATTTCCTTTCCTTGAATCCAATCAGTCCAGTCCAGATGAATGGGTTATGCCCATCAACCAGCAGCTGGAGACAGAGATCCACAGGTTCGCTGATATCACATCTGTGCCGACCTCAGCCTTACTCATAACAAGCCAATTTCCATACAATGTAAAACCCCTTAAAACCAGAGGGCTTTCCAGAATCACAGATAGGAAACATAACAGAAAGAGAACTATATACAAACTGTAACCCACTAGTTACCAGGAAGAGAGTCCCACACAGCACTGGCTATCATAGGGCACTGAAAAAAACCCATACTTGGCAGAATAGTAGGGTGGGTTCTGGACTGGTTTGACTGGATTCAAGGAGAGGAAATTATCAGGTAAGAGTAAATTTCTCCTTGCTCTTCATCCAGGCAGCCCAGACCAGAGGATTGAGATGTACCCGAGCTATTTCATAATAAGCCAACCCAGCTCTTAACACTTCCCCCACAAAAGAAACATCCTCTCGTGCCCTGATGTCCAAATGATAATGCTTGGCAAAGAAATGTAGAGAAGACCATGTGGCTGCCTTACAGATTTTGTGGAGAAACCAAACATAAATATGCCCATGATTTGCTTAGGTAAAAGCTTCCCTTTATCTACGTACACCACCATAATAACCACCTTAATACAACATGTAATAGAAACTGCTTCCCCCTTCAGGAGGATTATTGCACAGCACAAAGGGGGATCAGATCTTCGAAAGTCATTTGTAATTTTCAGGTACCTCAAAATTAACCTCTCCACACATATTTATTTAGATATATATATACATATCCATATCTAAATAAATGTGTGTGGAGAGGTTAATATTTAGATATATATACATATCCATATCTAAATAAATGTGTGTGGAGAGGTTAATATTTATTTAGATATTTTATCTATTTAAGGCTTTTATATACCGACTTTCTTGATACAAATCAAATCAACTCTGTTTACATAGAACTAAGCATAGATTATAACCAAACAATCAACAAATGACAATTTAAAGGAGCGAAAAGTTACATTATAACAAGGGTGCCCTAACTGGGAGAATGAAAAAAAGAGGGGGAGAACAAAGATAAATTACTATATACAATAGAATATACCTGTGAGCATGATTAGTAATTAGATTAGTAAAAAATGATTAGTAATTTAGATATATATATATACATATCCATATCTAAATAAATGTGTGTGGAGAGGTTAATATTTATTTAGATATATATATATACATATCCATATCTAAATAAATGTGTATGGAGAGGTTAATATTTATTTAGATATATATATATATATACACATATCCATATCTAAATAAGTGTGTGTGGAGAGGTTAATATTTATATATATATATATATACATACACATATCTAAATAAATGTGTGTGGAGAGGTTAATATTTATTTAGATATGTATATATATATATATGTATATATATATATATATATATATATATATATATATATATATATAAATAAATGTGCGTGGAGAGGTTAATATTTAGATATATATATACATATCCATATCTAAATAAATGTGTGTGGAGAGGTTAATATTTAGATATATATATACATATCCATATCTAAATAAATGTGTGTGGAGAGGTTAATATTTATTTAGATATATATATACACATATCCATATCTAAATAAATGTGTGTGGAGAGGTTAATTTTGAGGTACCTGAAAATTACAAATGACTTTCGAAGATCTGATCCCCTTTGTGCTGTGCAATAATCCTCCTGAAGGTGGAAGCAGTTTCTATTACATGTTGTATTAAGGAGGTTATTATGGTGGTGTATGTAGATAAGGGGAAGCTTTTATATATATATTTATTTGATATATATACACACACATACACACCCACATCCTTCCCTCCACCTGATTCAAGTGAAGACATCATCTTCGGAAGAAAAGAATGGATGGGCAGACTGAATGGACCATACGACCTTTTTCTGCCATCATCTTTCTATATTATTGTACAGATCTGGACCATATCCCTTGAAATCATCAAAACGGGTTCCCAGCAGGAAAGCAATTGCAACTCCAAAATTCTCCTCGCAGAACTAATGGCCACATAAAAAAAAAAAAAAACCTTCAAAGTGAACAATTTCAGAGAGATTTCCTGCATTGGCTCAAAACTC
Organism: Rhinatrema bivittatum; assembly: GCF_901001135.1. NCBI lineage: Eukaryota > Metazoa > Chordata > Amphibia > Gymnophiona > Rhinatrematidae > Rhinatrema > Rhinatrema bivittatum. The sequence goes on from NC_042622.1 coordinate 264,559,470, forward strand.
GCACAGACTAAGAAGTCAAGAACCAAATTCAGATCCCAAGATGGAACAGGATCCCTCACTAGCAGCCTAATGTGTTTAATTTCAGAAAATAAAAAATATCCAGATAAGACGACAAAGGCTTCCCCAAAACACAACCGCAATAGCATGAGATCGCCACTACTTGCACCTTCAAGGAATTAAGAGGCAAACACAATCAATTTATCTTGCAAAAGACATGGGATTGATGCATTCCTGGGAGCCAACATCCTTGAGAAACACAATTGCTCAAATTATTCCAGACCTGAGTATAAGCCAAAGAGATAAGAGAACATCCTGGCCTTCAAAAGAGTATTCATCACCTCAGTCTTGACTAAACTCAACCTCTCAAGGACCAAACCATAAGACATAACTGATCCGGATCTTCATGCAGAATAGGGCCCTGAGAAAGCACATCCCTGTGTAGAAGAAGCTGAAACAGCTTTCTATCCAGCAAACAAATGAGATCCGCGCATCAGGGATACCGAATCCCTGATATACCAAAGCCACTGGAATCACTAGACCCAGACTGTGCACAATCCTGCAAAGGATTCGCCCCACCAAAAGAGAGGTAGGAAAGACAAAGAACTTACTCTAATGGCCAATGCTAGACCAAGACATCTAGACCCAGCAACCCCAGCTGCCTAACCGAGACACTTTCAAATTCATGCCCATTGCCATCAGGTCTAGAAGTGGAGGACTTCATCTCTGCACAATTAGATTGAACACACTCGTGACCATTCTCAGAGTTTGATCACATGGTGGATGAGAAATTCAGCTTTAGTATGTTCCACTCCTATGATGAGAGGCAGAGATTGTTTGCAGATTCTTCCCACTCATTGAATCAACAAATATACTTCCTCCAACACCTGAGGGCTCCTGGTACCCCTCAATGATTTACATATGCCACCACTGGCATTGTTGGACATAGCTCTGACAGTTTGACCCATGAGCAGAGACATGAAACTCTGGAAGGTCAATCGACTGATGCACCACTTTGACTTCTCTGCCATCCACCGACCCTGAATAAATTGGCCCAGTCAATGAGCTCTCCCACCAGAGAGACTGGCATCCCAACCTCCAAATTCCTGTGAGTCAACTACCTCTACAGATTCACTCTGACCTGATCAGACACCAGCAATCATCTAAATAGTCCTGTGAATGCGAGTCCCACCTGGACAACAAGACTTTCTGAAGAGGATACATGAAAGCCCTCTCTCAGGTCACCAGATCTAATGCTGCTGTCATGGAGCCCAGAATTTGTAAATAAATCCCATACCATAGGAGCCCTTAAAGACATCAAGGGCAAGTCTGCCAGTGCATCTTCTGAATCCATACCTCTGTTAAAACGAACCCAACCTATGCCAGAGTCAAAGAAGCCCCAGATACTCTAGGGACTGGGAGGGCAGTAAGCAGCTCTTGGAGAAAGTCACCAAGTACCCCAAAGACTGCAACAATTCCACCACCCTTTTGGTGAACGTTCCGATTTCACCCTTAGCCAATCGTCCAAAAAAGGGTGTACCAAAATGCCTTCCTTCTGTAAGGCCACTGTTACCACTACCAATTTTGAAAAGGTCCTTGTGGCCTCCCAGAACTGTAAAATGAAGAAACATTTGATGACCTTTCTGTATTAGAATGTGAAGATAAACTTCTGTGAGAACCAAGGACATCAAGAATTCTCCCTATCCCACTTCAGCATCACCATTTATTTAAATAAAGTGGGATACCAGGATAGACTTATTAAGCTGCTTTAAATCAAGAATGGGACGAAAAGATCCATCCTTTTTGGGGACCATGAAGAAGATGGAATACATCACTGACCCCTGTCTCGGAACTGGGATGACTGCCTGAAAGCAGCATATTGACTGAACTGCCACTTTCTTCTTGGCTGCATGACAAGGAGAAACCATAAAAGCATCAGAGAAAGGGCAAGAAAATTCCCGAGCGTAACCCTCTCAAACCCAATAATCAGAAGTAATTTGGACCTAACTCTGGTAAAACTTGACAAATAGCTGCCAATGTCCTATACCAAAAGGTTGAGTCCTCCAGAACTCATTCAGAATCATGGGAGAATCCTGATGCACCTCAGGGTCCATTCTTTCTACATCTCTTTGTAGTGCAAAAGAACTGAAACTTCCCAAAGGATTGTGACCTCTGTATATAAGAAGAACTCCCCTGCTTAAATCTTCGAGAATCACAAAACATATTATGGGCCTGTGAAGCACACAACAAATCTCTAGGCCTATTCTCAGGAAGCTTGGCTCCTTGGAATTACCCCAAGCCTTGATCATCTTTTCAAGATCCTTTCCAAACAAAAGATTTCCCTTAAAGGGGAACTCAGTCAAATTAGAATTAGAAATTGAGTCTGCCAACCAGTTATGCACTACAGCAGCCTCCTTACTGCTACTATGGAAGCCATACATCTGGCAGAGGTACGCACAGAATCAAAGGAAGCATCAGCCAGATATGCAATATCAAGCTCAAGTTCCATGTGGGAAATATCTTCTACAGCCTCGTTACCGTGCCAAATACAAACCAGACCTGGCAACGATACAACTGCAGGCTGCAATTTCCAGATCCATACTAGCAGCCTCAAAGGCCTGCCTCAAAACAAATTCAATCCTCAGATCCTGAGCATCTTTTAAGACTGTATTTCCTTCCACAGTAATGATAGTCCTCTTGTTAACAGAATATACCAATGCATTCATCTTATGGAATCTAAGCTTCTGCTCCTGGGCTACAAAGGGATACAATTTAGACAAAGAGCGATCCCTTTTAAAATGTTTTCAAGGGAGACCCACTCCAGATTGATTAAATCTTTTACCGTCCTATGCAGGGGAATGGGCCTAGATGGCTCCTGTAAACTTACAATAGGATCTAGGAGTGTATAGCAAAAATTTGTTTTGTTTAATTTTTCTGCTTTCATTTTTTGAAATTTTTTTTTTTTTTTTTTTTAGTGTGCACTAATTTTTAGTGCGCACTAATTTTTAGTGCACATTAATTGAAACGAAACAAAAAAAACAATGCACATCCCTAGTAGGATCCTCAATGGAAGATGATGTTTCTCCTACTTCTCCTCTGCAATATTCAGGGTACTTTAAACCAGAGAAATCAAGGAAGGAAGCTTCTTCCTATGGAATAAGCAGACCACAGAGGAACCAACTCTTGTTCCAAAGAGATTTCCCCTTCCTGCTCCCTTCCAGGAATCCAAAATTCCTCTAGGAAAATCTCCAAGCCTGAATCTCCATTTTCTATGTCAAAGTCATCCAAGCGTCTGACTTTGTTCTTTCCCTTAGAACAGGGGTGCTCAAACCAGTCCTTGGGCTTTAGGATCTCTCTAATGAATATGCATGGAGAAATTATTACTTGCCTGATAATGTTGTTTTCCTTAGTGTAGCTAGATGGACTCAGGATGGGTGGGTTATGCACCTCTGCCAGCAGATGGAAATGGAGCAAGTTGACGTCACAGTATATACACTCCTGCAGCGACTCAGCCTGCTAGTATTCTCTTCAAAAGCAACTTTGAACAGACTAGCAAAAAAAACAAAACAAAACTTGATTAAAAACACAGTCATTACTGTACTCAATCAAGAGGAAACACTTAACTCAGGTAATGAATGTATTATGTACCCCAATCTAGGGACTGGATGAACTCTTACCAATAAACCCCTGGAACACATAGCCCCAACTAGCGGACCATTAAACTAACCATGCGGCAGCCACGGGCAGGAAGCTGAGTCTACCTGTCTACATTAAGGAAAACAAAGTTATATGGTAAATAGTAATTTCTCCTTTCCTAGTGTGTAGACAGATGGACTCAGGACCAGTGGGATGTACCCAAGCTACCCCCAACTAAGGAGGGAGGCTGCCCGTGGTCCAGTCAACACCACAAGTGCCAAGGCTGTGGCCTCCCAGGCCTGCACATCCAGACGATAATACCTAGAAAAAGTGTGTAAGGAGGACCACGTCGCAGCTTGGCTAATGTCGATGAAAGACAACAATCTATCCTTCGCCTGTGACACTGTCTGAGCCTTAGTGGAATAAGCCCTAACCTGAGTAGGCAATGGCTTTTCAGCCTCACATATGAGCCCGTGGCTACCTCCTTAATCCAGCAAGCTATTGTAGCCCGTGAAGTTGGTTCACCCTGCCTCCTTCCACCATGAAGGACAAACAGGCAATTCGTCTTTTGGAAAGGTTTAGAAACCGCCAGACACGACATATCTCTTGAAATCCAAAGGACGCAACAGGCGATACTCTTCCGCTTCTTTTCCCTTATCCAAGGGAAGAGTAAGGAAAGGCAAGGAAATGGGCTGATTCAAGTGAAAATCCGAGACCACTTTAGGCAAGAAAGAGGGAACAGTATGCAGCTGTATCGCTCCTGGAGTCACCTGAAGAAACAGCTCCCGGCAAGACAAGGTCTGCAGCTTGAAAATTCGGCACGCAGAACATATCGCCACCAGAAACATTGTTTTCAAGGTCAATAGCCGCAAGGAAAGGTTACGCAACAGTTGAAACATAGGACCCACCAAGAAATTCAATACCAGTTTAAGACTCCACAAGGGAACTGGTAATCGCAAGGGGGGGACGAAGATGATTCACTCTCTTCAAGAAACGAGTCACATCAGGATGAAACAATAAGGATTCACCATTGACTTGGCCTCTGAAACAGGCAAGAGCTGCAATCTGTACCTTCAAGGAATTAAAGGCCAGCCCCTTATTTAACCTATCCTGCAAAAATTCCAAAATGAACAAGATCTTCACTGAATGAGGAAGAACACCTTGATCCTCACACCAAGCCTCAAACACTCGCCAAACCCGTGCATAGGTTAAGGAAATGGAGAACTTACGGCCTCGTAGCAAGGTGACAATCACCGCTAAAGAATAATCACATTCAACAAGCCAGCCCTTTCAAGGGCCATACTGTAAGACAAAGTAGAGTCAAATATTTGTGAAGGACAGGCCCCTGTTGCAACAGATTCTTGTGCGGCAGAAGACGAAGGAGAGTCTCTACCACGAGTCTTTGCAGATCCACATACCATGGTCTTCTGGGCCAATCCAGTGCCACCAGGAGCACCATCCCCCTGTGGTCTTCGATCATGCAAACTATTATACCCAACAGGGGTATGGGGGAAAGGCATATAGCAGCTTGTGTTCCAGCCAGACTTGTACAAGAGCATCGATACCCAAGGATATCAAATCTCTCCTGCGGCTGAAGAAGCGAGGAACCTTATTGCGAGAAGTTGCCAACAGGTCTAGGAATGGAAGGCCCCAGTAATCTATTATCAGCTGAAACGGCTTGTTCAACAACACCCATTCTCCCGGGTCTAGACTCTCCCAGCTGAGAAAGTCTGCTCTTTCGTTGTTTTTTTCTGCAATGTGAGAGGCCAAGATCATCTGGAGATGCCCTTCCGCCCATTCCATAAGTTGGTCTATTTCCAGCGACACTTGCTGGCGCTTGGTTTCTCCCTGCTGACTGATGTTAGCCACTGTCATTGCATTGTCCGACATTAATTCTTTTATTTATAGAATTTTATAATTTACAAGCATAACAATAGTTTGTAATGGAAATATGTGGAAAATCACAATTTACAAAAAAATAACTTCCAAGATAATTTTCAATAAACGAAGATAATTCCACTCCAAGCAGAAGTACAATAAAATTTCTTCTACTCCTCTCTCTTTTCTATTTAAGAGAGATTAAACCAAGAGAGAAAAAATTAACTCAGGAATAAAGGCTTAATTAACAAAGACATCCAGCGCTACTTAATTAACAATCATGGAAGCACAGGAGAGGAAGTGAGGGGCTTCCGGGACTCAACAAATGTTTTTAACTGTTCTGGAAGAAAAAAGATAAAACACTTGTCTCCTTTTTTAATTATACACTTGCAAGGAAAGCAAAGGAGGAAAGAAAATCCTAAAGAGACAACATCCTGACGAAAAGATAAAAAACCTTTTTGCCGAATTTGAGTAATATAGAGGCCAAATCAGGAAAATGTTTTACTGTTGAAGCAAAAAAACTTCTTAAAGTAAATTTATTACAATATTTAAATCTAAGGAGAAAATAAAGGAGACTAATAGAGATCCTCGATCAATCACCTCCAGAGGAGAATTTTCAAGAAAATTAGACAGATCATTTTGAAATGAAATATTATTAACTGCTAGTCTAGATGATCTAGGTTTGGGAAGAAAAAAACAAGTTAATCGATGGTAAATTTTCAGTTGTAAAACCCAAAACCTCTTGAAGAAATTTCTTCAGTGTAATATAGGGAATTTCTCCAGCTACCCTTCGGAAATTAAGAAACCGCAGGTTAAGGTTTCTAGCATTGTTCTCCAAGTGTTCAATACGTCTAGCAAGGGCCACACGAACTTTCACTGTGGCTACATTAAATTCCTGGACTTTCTTTACATTATCTTCCATCACAGAAACTCTAGAAGACACTAAATTGACGAGTCTGTATATCTGAAAGGTTCTGCTGAAATTTGGTTGAAAAATGATCCATCTTTACATTCAAGGTGTTTAATAAAGTCCCAAAGCCAGCCATAAGATCCCACAGGGCTTCCAAAGTCACCAACGCTGGGTGAGATGGAATCTTATAAAACTGACTGCTGTTGATATTCCCAGGTAGAGATGCTGACCATCCCATATCAGGCTCCAAATTTGTCTCTCTGGTTGTTAAAGTTAAACCCGGGAGACATACACCGGTTTACCCAGCGAAATTGAACGCTGTAGAGGCCCCATTCAGACGGTGAGTTGCGAAGAGAGGCTCCCTCAGCTACAGGCCCAAAAGTGACATCATCCCCTGGCATCCCAGAGGTGCTCTCAAACGCTTATTCTCTGTGTGGGTGGTGGCCGGAGATCCGGACTCAGGGATGCCTCCTCTGCCGGTGCTCGCAGCTCTCTCAAGCCGCCCCGCACATCAGGTTCCTCAGCTCCCAACAACGCTAGTAAGGACATAAATTGGGTGATTTCTAATTGCTGTACAGAAGAGGGGAAGGACTCCGAAGAATAAACACGGACCTTCCCCTTGCGATTGGAAGGTATTACGAGCTACCGCTCGAAGTTCCAGCAAGAAAATCAAAACAGCAAACACCACACATCCTCTCTACACCACCATCTTGACTCCTCCTCCCAGCCATTCTCTGCTACTGCGCATATCTCATTGTCTGACATTATTCGGACCACTTGACCCTGCAAGTCTGTCGCTGAACTGCAAACACGCCAACCGGACCATCCTGGTTTCCAGGCGATTGATGTTCCAGAGAGACTCTTCTGGGTTCCAGTGCCTTTGAGCCATTAGTTCTTGACAGTGCACTCCCCAACCCTGGAGACTTGCATCTGTCGTATCAACCAGTCCGGTGACGTCAGGGAAACATCCTTTCTCAGATGAACCTCCTGCAACCACCACTGCAGGCAAGAGCAGATTTCCCTCGGCAAGTGGAGATGAACCGAATAGTCCTGCGTCTGTGGGACAGCAGGGAGCGCTGACGAGGACGCATATGCACTCTTGCCCATGGCACCACTTCCAGGGGTGCCACTCTCAAACCGAGTACCTGAAGATAGAACCACACTGTCGGGCATATAGTGTTCACCAAAAGACACACCTGTGACATTTACTTCTGAGTCAGAGCTTCTGGCAGGAAAACTTCACCCTGCCTCATTTCAACAGGGTAGATTCTACTGCTTGCTTCTTCTGCGGGGAAGGGTACGGAGACTCCATGAACACATCCCAAGGAACTCTGCGAGATTCCAACGCAAATCCTTCTCGTATCACCTCCAGGACCCACTTATTTATTTTATTTATTTAAAAGTTTTTCAATACCGTCATTAAGTTATTTACCATCATAACGGTTTACAATAGGGCACAAATAGTAACAAATAACTTATACTTTACAAAAAGGTGCCATTAATAACCGGTAACAATTAAATTGTTATAGTCTACTTGATTTCTGACGTAAATTATCCGTTGATACATGTCTCTTGGGTGAGTACATGCGGTCTGATCTGATGTGATTTCGACCCACCACTGATAAATGAGAGCAAGACATCCCCCAATCTCTTTGTCTCCGGAGGTGGGTTGGCAAACCTTCATTATGAGGCTTGGGAGGATCCACCACCTGAGCCCGTGCCTCTCTTGGGTTGTCTGGGATGAAAGGACTGACACCTGCTGAAAGGCCGAGTCCTCTGACAGGTCAACCCTCTGAAGGGATGAAACCGCTTGGAACCCTTAAGACAATCCCTCATTCCAAAGGGGTGCTGCAACTGCTTCTTATCCTCCAGCAATCAAGGAACCGGGGATTCACCCCCACTTACTGGCCAGTTTTTCCAACTCGCTTCTGAACAAGAGGGAACCTTTAAACAGCAACCTCGCAAGATTAGCTTTGGAGGTTGCATTGGCCGACCAATCATGTAGCCATAATTGACATCTGGCCGCTATTACCGAAGCCACTCACATAGCCAAAGTACAGACCAAGTCGCAGCCTGCATCTGCTAACAAGGTGGCGGCGGGTTCCAGAACTGCTCTGGAGTTCACCCCAGAATCAACCTCCTGAGAGAGAATAAGACAAAAGCGAGCCATCAGGGAACAACAGGAAGCTATCTGCAATGTCATTGCCACTGCTTCAAATGCTTGTTTGAGAATGGCCTCAGTTCTATCATGCACATCCTTCAAGCCACTCCTCCCTCCATGGGAATAATCGTCCACTTAGAGATGACACAGACCAGTGCATCCACTTTCAGAAAATGCAACCGCTCTCTCACCGCTGGATCAAGGATGTACAGGCCTTCCATTGTTCAATCCCCTTTGAAATTTGCCTCCAGAGCATTTCATTCAAGATCAATAATTTCTTGAATGGTTTCCATAACAGAGAAAAAACAAGAGGCTTTATGCAAAGAAACCAAAATGGGATTCTTCTTTGGCTCAGACATGGAATCAGCCCCAGGTACTCCCAACATCTTCAAAGTCTGGGAAATCAGGGCCAGCAGTTCATCTTTATGAAAGAACTGCAACATGGTCTGATACGGTTCCAGTCCCGGAGGAATTTCCTCATCTTCCAGGGAGTCAGGCAGGATCTGTCTCATCATCAGTGCCATCCGGGTTCCTATCAGGAATACTCGCAGCTAACAGAGGCACGCTTCAGCGTTTAAACATAGGACTGGAAGAGGGAAGGGCCACTGGCTGAGGATCCGACCTGACAGGATTGGTCGAAGCTGAGGACTGAGCCTGAAGAAAGGATTGCAATCCTTGAAAAAAACTCTACCTAAGAAAAGGGAGAAGGATCCAGGCCAAAACCAGACAGTAATGAAGCAGGGCTCACTGAGCTTTCATCTCCTCCAGAGGATCAAGTCAAGGGAGTTCCAAGGTCCAGCGTACCTCCAGACAAATCCTTAGCCAGACCATCATCAGGCTGGGAAGAACCAGGCTTAGCAAAATCAGAGGAAGACAATTCTCCCTGAGCTTCTGAGGGCATTCCAGGCCGAGATACCCGAATATGACAGGCAACACAGAGAGAAAGGCGCTTAGGTTTCTTGTTCACTAGCATCAGTCGACTGAGAATGTGCGTCCAGCCGGCTCACGCTGAAAAATTTAATGCGCACAAACATTATGCACACAAAAATTAGGTTCCCCAAGAGTAAGCGCTGTAAAAAACTAAGGCACAAACAGTATGCCAAAATCTGGGTGCACCACCAATATGCTTAAAAAATGTGCGCACAAGAAGTATGCCCAAAACTGAGCGCACAATTCGTACGCAGAGCTGGACACACTGTAGAGGGCAGTCAAACACACACAAATGTGTGAAAACGCCACAGCGGCCTACCACGAAGCATGCAGGAAAAAGCCTAGCAGCAGGGCCTAGCTCACCTGGGCTGCTCAACCCGTCAGGCTGTCCAGTTCCCTTAACCCCCACGGGAGCAGGAACGAATGTCGGAATGGCGCACCAAGCACAGAGACTGGAAGAAGTTCTACAAAACCTCTCTACACTGTTTTTTTTTTTGTTTTATTTTGATTTTTAACTTATCTGAGCTCAGCCTTTCCCGGCTGAGTACAGAGACAGTCTACGGACTGCGGGGGAAGAAGGCATCTGCTGTCACCGCAACCCTCGGCTTCCTGCACCCGCTGCCTTTAAGCTGTACAATCAGCTAAGTCTATGTTGGCGGAAAACCAGCTACCGGACCAAGGCACACATCTGAGGAACCATGGAAATCATCTCAGGAATTCTCAACTGGGAGAGGAACCATCTGGTATCAGCGCAGGAGAGTGGGCTTTTTATTTATTTATTTTTTAGGTTCTGCTTCTAAAAGCTGAAGCAATCCCCAGTAGGGAGATGCACATCCACCATCTGCTGGAGACTGAGAATACCGAAAGGCTGATTTCACTGCAGGAGTATATATACTGTGACGTCAGCTTGTTCCATCTCCATCTGTTGGCAGAGGTGCATAACCCACTGGTCCTGAGTCCATCTGTCTACACATTAGGAGAGAGATTTATTTGCATGCACTACTCCTATGTATGCAAATATTTCTCATGCATATACATTAAGGATATCCTGAAAACCTGCCAAGAACTAATTTATGCACCTCTGCCTTAAGAGGCTCCAAGGGAGAAGAAACACCAGAGCAGATGTCGTGACGAAACTATGTCCCATACAAAAAAATACTTTTGTGCATGCACTTAAAAATTCCCTAGACACAGAAACCTGTACTAGGGAGGGAGATTCAATCGCAAATGCACCTGGGGCAACTTATTTATCAAACTACCCTGCAGAAGTAAGAAACGATGGCTCCAGAGGCTCTGCACTGAGCCTCTATTTTAAAACTGCCTCTGGTTCCTCCACAGATCTTCTTCTCCAGAGGGAACTAACTGCCCTAGCCCCTCTGATACTGCAGTTTCCGCATAGGAGAAATCACTAGTCTGACGCTCCTTTCCCTCCTCAGCACAGACATAACAGACCAGAATCCCCAATCTCGACTGGAGTCTAGCCACAGAGCAGAGTGCACTCTGTAGAAGCTGCCACGCTCCTTACAACAACTCCCTGTGCACCACTGCCATGGCTGGAGATAAAGTGGAACTCACCGGCCTGCATGAACCTCCCGTCCTTCTCTCTGTCCGATTCCTGCAAACTGCCCCACTCCTGTTTCTTCCTTTTTTTTTTTTTTCTCAAAGAAACATTAATTGGGCAGCCTGCATCCAAACTCCTCTGTATTTTTTTTTTTTATGGTGCAGAAGAATAAGAAAGGAAATTGAAAGAAGGTAGGAGGGAGGTAGCTCCTTTAGAGAAAGAGAAGAGGGAGTGTGGTGATGGCAAAGTTAACAAGGGGGTGAGGAAGGAAAAGGAAGAATGAAAGCAACCAAGTCCAAAGGCATAGCCTCCTGGCCCAGGCTATACGCCACCGAGGGAGGGAGTCCTAGACTTTCATCTCAGGAGCTGCCTAATCATCCCTTACCCCAACAGCTATGCTCAACTCAGGAAGGGTGAAATAGTCTTTCACCTCAGAAGCCTCCCTAGAGTTCCTCTTAATTTAGCCTAACCAAGACTTACCTACAAGTACGAGATGCCTGCCTACCATCTGCTGGAGACAGAGAATACTGGCAAGCTGAAGTCAGCACAGATGTGACATCAGCAAACCTGTTAATTTCTGTCTTCATCTGCTGATCAGCAGGCACAACCCATTTGCCAGATTGGTCTGATTGGATGAAAAGGAAAATAATTTTATGCTTCAGATTGGGCAAGACTAGGCTTAGCTTCTGGAGTCTGCCACAGTGTATTGTGATATTTATAGTCTCTTAATTAACAACTGTCGGAGATGGGATGCTAGGCTAAATGGACCATTATCTAACCCAACTTGGCCATTCTTATGTAATGCATGGAGCTGGGAGAGGAGGCCATGGTTGGGACCCTGTATGAATGACCTCTACATGAAGAGGCAGCAGCAGTGCCCAGTAGTAATACTACCCAGCAGCATGCCAGAGCTAGGGTTGCTACATCTTGCAGGTCAATCAGAACAATTTAATCCAGCCCTGGATTTTACCCTGTTGCATGCGTAGTGTTGCCGTTCTGATTTCCCTAAGAAAAAAAAAAAGTGAGCCTAGTCTATGCATGCAGTGGAGCAAGGTCAGGATGGACTTATATTAACAGTTAACACTAGCAAATTGTTCTGTAGTGTCCTATACAAGTCAGAGAGTTCCTTCCCAAAACACCAAAACCAGCTTACAGACACTGATTAACAAATATGTAAAAAAAAAAAATCCCTCGGGAAGAATATTTGCATGTTTTATTGACTTTACAAAAGCTTTTGACGCTATATGCCATTCTGGCCTCAACTTTAAACCACTGTAACCTGGAACTGGGAGAAAGCAGGATGCATTGGCCATGCTTTCTGGGTGACGTCCTTCAGGCAGCATGGGGTGGAGTTTCTCTCAAAGAATGCAGAGCTTTGCTCTGAGCACCTGCGCGGCTGTCCGTTCACCTCAGTCGATAAGATAGTTAACGAAGTGCAGCGAAGATCCAGGATGTCCAGGGAGGAAAGTGGGATCGCATGGCTAATTCATTCTGCTATCTACGGAAAACACCGTTTACGGTAAGCAAACTTGCTTTTTTCCCCCCCGTCGGATAAGCAGGCTGAATTAGCCGTGCTTTCTGGGAGTCCCCAGCTTTCTGATGTACAAATTATTGAAGGGATGACACAGTCAGATGTGACTACTCCTTATGCAATGTGTGCACAACCCACAAGTCCTGTGGACAACCTGGAGTTCCAGTGGCATGGTGGAAGACGGCAGTTCCCACCGGGGCAGCGGAAACCGCCTGCTGGTCGAAACAGTAGTGTGATGTGAAGGTATGGAGAGAAGACCACGTAGCAGCCTTGCAAATGTCTAACAGGGCACATTAGATGCTGCAGCAGCTCTAACGATGTGATGTGCCTTAACTGATGCTGTTAGTCCACCAGGATGGGGAGAACATCATAAGTGAATGCAATGAGTTATCCAATTAGACAAAGTCCTCTTTGCTACTGGCAATCCTGGCACATTTGCATTAAAAGATACAAAGAGCTGGGATGCCCGGTTATTCGTTTAGTTACTTTTTTGTAGTAAGCCAAGGCCCTCTTTACAGTCTAAGATGTGAAGCAATCTTTCCCTGTTATTTTTATGCGGCTTTGGAAAAATGTAGGTCATACAATTGTTTGGTTCAGGTGAAAGGCTGAGACAATTTTTAGTAAGAAGGATGGTTATGTCCGTAAGGTGGCTTTGTCACGGTGAAATTACAAGTAAGGAGATAGCGAAATAGCGCCTGAAGTTCACTCACTCGTCTCGCCAAAGTCACTGTGACGAGGAACAGTACTTTCCAAGTTAGATACTTCAGAGAGACCATGACCAAGGGTTCAGAGGGCAGAAGCATGAGCGCATCCAATACCGTATTTATATCCCAAGAAATCGGAGGTTTGGAGACTGGTGGTGGAAGCTGAAGAATTCCCTTCATGAAACGTGACACGAAAGGAGGGGTTGAAATGGAGAGGTCACCCTATGGGGAGTGATATGTGGCTATCACACTTAAGTGTACGCGGATAGATGACACCGCTGGCCCTGTTGTGATTAGCATATTCAGATACTGCAACAGCATCGCCGGGGTCAAGAAAACAGGTTTATGTCCTTTTCCCCACACCAACAACGTTTTCGTTCCCACTGGAAAGCATAATTCTTCCTTATGGACTGTTTCCTAGTGGAAACAAGAATGTCCTGGATACTTGGTGTCAGTTGAAGGTGGCTTAATACCTCGCTCTCAATCTCCAAGCAGTCAGTTGTAGGGAGGAATACATGGGGTGGAGTAGAGCGCACCTCCCTCCTGCAATAGCAGTTCCGCACTGTTTCTCAAAGAAATTGGTGAATGAATGGAAAGCTGGACTATGTAGGCATGGTACAGCATGGTTGTCTGGGCCAGGCTGGAGCAAGGAGGATCAGATCTGCTTCGTCTGTGATGCCTTTTTGGATTGTTTGACCTATTAGTGGTATTGGGGGTTACCCCTAAAATAGGTCCCCCTCTCCCAGGGGATGAGGAATGCATCCTGCAAACATCTTTCCGAGCTTGGGTGTACTGAGAAAAACCTTGGTAGCTTTGTGTTGCTTTCCGTTGCGAACAGGTCCATGCATGGAGTGCCCCGTGTCTCAAAGAGACTGTTTACCACCCCCTTGATGTAGAGCCCATTCGTGAGCGTGAAGGATCCTGCCGAGCCTGTCGGCCTCAGTGTTCACTACTCCAGGAAAGTAATTTGCCTGTAATTCAATCAAACATGCCTCTGCCGATTCTAGAATCTGTAGCGCCTCCCTGCACAGTATCCTAGAACTAGACCTGCCTTCTTTGTTTATATAAAACATGGTTACTTGATTGTCTGTGTGTATCATAACACTCTTTCCCTGGAGATGAGGTGCAAAGGTGCGCACTGCATTCTGTATCGCTCTCAGCTCAAGCAGGTTGGTCTGAAAGGTCCTTTCTACCAAAAACTATAAGCCTTGGGTCTTCAGACTTAGTAGATGAGCACCCTAACCTTTTGTAGACGTGTCTGTGGTTAAGATGAATTGATGGATTGGGTTGTGAAATGGTGCTCCTGTCTTTAAGACTGATAGGAACAGCCTCCATTGTATGTCTATCTTCATAAATCGAGTCAGAGCCACCTTTTTTGATATTAGTTGGCTGTACTGGGACCACTGAACCCACACCTTAGGCGTCACATATGAAGGCGAGTATGAGGGACTATGTAAATTGCTGCCACCATATGACCCAACAGCATGAGTATTTGACATGCTGATGGATGCGACTGTTGCTCCAACTGAAGAGCTAGTGTGCGACTCTCTTGGTAGGAAGAAAAATAAAATTCTGTGCAGAGCCTATCTTGCTCCTATGAATTGTAGCACTTGCACTGACTGAAGATTGGACTTTTTGTAGTCGATTATGAAGTCTAGGCTTTTTAGATAGCTTATCGTCTTGAGTAGGTGTTTCTGGAGAGTTGTGGATTATGGAGTGACCAGAAGCCAATCGTCCAGTTACAGAAAGACCTTTATTCCTTTCCTTCTCAAGTGGGCCACAGCTATGGCTTTTGTAAAAACTCTGAGGGCTGACAAGAGGCCAAAGGGGAGGACCTTGTATTGCTAATGTTGAGCATTGACCTGAAAGCACAGGTAGCGCCAAATAGATGGGTGCACTGGGAAGTATGAGTACAAATCCTTAAGAACTAATGAGCACATTCAATCATTGAGTTGAAGAATTGGCAGAATGGACTTGAAAGATGTCATTTTGAACTTCTCCTTTCGAATACATTTGTTGAGGGAATGCAGGACCAGAATTGGATAGAGACCTCCATTCTTTGTCGGTATGAGGAAGTACTGGGAATAAAACCCCTTGTTGCTGGTGCATTGCTAGAGTCTGAATCGCTTGCTGTTAAAGCAAAGAGAGTGTACCTCCTGTTATAAAAAAATATATTGTGAATGATCCCACCCCAATGGAACAAGGTGCGGGAGTGGAGGGCTCCTTTTGAATTGTATTCTGTAACCATTGTGAACTGTATTCAATACCAAATAGTCTGATGTGATGAAATCCCAAGCATGGAAGAAATGGGATATTCTCCCTCCCACCACTAAGGGTAGCTATGGCCCAATTCTGTTAAAAAAATTCTATTGCAGCTTTTGGTTGGGGTCTTGCTGCTGCTTTTACGTACGTTGGCTGCTCTGGTGGCCTCTGGATTGGACTTGCTGACCCTACTGTCTAGACTCTAGGGAGTTAGTATGGTGGTGGTCTGTAGGATGTATAAGGTCTAGACTGACGGCACTGATAAAATGGTTTCTTGTAGCTGGAATAGTATCTTTTATTAAAAGACTGCTGGTCCGAGGGCGAAGCTAGGGATGAAATCGCTATGCTTTGCTCTTTCAACAGCAAGACGTTCTCACGCAGCTTGTCTCCAAACAACTTATCTCATTTAAAAGGGAAGCCCGCCAGTTTTCACGAACTTCCCCCTAGATTGTGCAAGAGTGGAGCCAGACTATTCTGCAAGCCGTTATTGAAGCAGCTAATGTACAAGCCAAAGTATTGAAGGTCTCATAGATGGTTCAGAGTAGATGTCACAATCCCTCTTCAATATCTGTTAAGGGCTGAAGAGGTGTTTGGTCTCCCATCACTGGTGAAATGTGCACTCGAGAGTTTGTAAACACTCATGCAAGTACTGCGTGATTTAAAATTAATGCTGCTGAATTTTTGCATTCAGCATTGCTGCCTGAAAAACTCTGCATCCAAACTCATACAAGTACTCGTTATCTTTGCCTGGAGGTGTTTGGAATGCAGCCGCAACGGCTTTGACTTTTTCATGGCTGACTCAACCACCACAGAAGTAAGGGGCAGCTGCACCATGCTATAATGGGGCAACTTCCTCATGCAGAATTTCAGGTCTGTTTTTTGGGAAGCCATGTGGCCTGAAAACGGGGACTTCCAAGATCTATTTGTTTATCTGCTTTTATTTGCTTACTTTGTAAACCATTGTGATTGGTCACAGAATGATGGTATATAAATACAATAAATAAATAAATAAATTTGTCCATGACCACATATAGAATAGTTTGCAATGGGAGTGCGATAAGTTGGGCTGGGACCTAAAAAATATTTAAGAAACCCATTACTTCCGACCATGATCTGGAACTTTCTTCATCTCTATCTTGAGTACAAAACCAACCTTTACCATTGACCGTTTTCATAATTTGTTGATTTTTAACTTACCTAACATAGACTTTTTATGTTATTTTATTATTTTATGTCAGTCTAATTATGAATGCTCTTTGTAACCCGCCCTGAATATTGGAGGGTGTGGGCAATAAATACTTTAAAATAAATAAATAAAATATTTAGGGGTAGATTTTAAAAGAAGTGCGTGGGTGTACATGTGTGCGCGCTACCCGGCATGCACACATGGATACCCGATTTTATAACATGCACATGCAGGTGCGCGCATGTTATAAAATCGGGGGTCAGCGTGCACAAGGGGGTGCACAATTGTGCACCCTGCGCGCCGACGCCCGTGGCCTTCACCCGTTCCCTTCCCCCTACTCTAACCTTCCCACCCCCTAGCCCTATTCTAACCCCCCCAACCTCTATTGTACCATTTGCGCCTGCCTCTGGGCAGGCGCAAGTTGAGCGAGCCAGCAGCCTGCCGGCATGCGATCCTCCAACACAGCAGCAAATGGCCGCTGTGCCAGAGGTCTCTGGCACCGCCCCTTTTTCGAAGCCCCGGGACTTAGACGCGTCCCGGGAGTTTACGCGTGTCGCCAGGCCTTTATAAAATAGGCCCGGCGCACGTAGGGCTTTCAAAATCCAGTCCTTAAATTGTAAACAGAAATAGATAAGACGTCGAGGATTAAACAATAAAAATTAGCTAAACAATTTTCACCACTTTATAGTACCTGTGGAGGTCAGGAAAAGGCTGTCCACAGGAGCTGAACAGGGCCTCAGTGCAGAGAACTGCTCCCTCTGCACTCCAAGCCAAGACTGGAGAGTTCCAGAACCCTCAGGGTGTGTTCTCTCTCTTCAGGGCCAATCAGAGCACACAATATTAACAGTTAGCTTTTTGGCTAATGGCACTGCAAGGTGTTTCCATATTACATGCACACAGGATTGCTAGGTTGTGCATGCTGATCAAGCCACCTTCAGTCAAGGCAGCATCCCAAAAGCCTTTGCTTCAACTCCAGTGCAGAGGTCAAACAGCACCTGCAAGCCAGCACACAGGAAATGATCTCTCTGGAGAAAAGTGTCACGGGCCAGAACAATAAACTACAAAGCATGCAAAACCCCTGTTTTGCCACAGGTTGTTAATGTTCGAGTGCGTTCCATAACACAAGTGTAACTTTGTACAGATTAGTTTGTGTGCATTATTGCTGATCCTGGGAGTGTGTTAGGTGCTGTATTTCTTTTTCCATTTCTCCAGGTTTGCACTGCATGCAGAGTGACTTTTAGAACATGCAATACTGGGTCAGACCAAGGGTCCATCAAGCCCAGTATCCTGTTTCCAACAGTGGCCAATCCAAGTCACAAGTACCCAAACATTAGAATAATCACAAGCTACTATTGCTTATTAATTACCATCATAGCAATTTATGGATTTTTCCTCTAGGAACTTATCCAAACCTTTTTTAAAACCAGAGCTTAACTATGCATTGCATGAAAAAGAACTTTGATTTGTTTTAAATGAGCTACTTGCTAACTTCATGGAGTGCCCCTAGTCCTATTATCTGAGAGAGTAAATAACCGATTTACATTAACTTTTTCAAGTCCTTTCATGATTTTGTAAACCTCTATCACAGTGGTTCTCAACCTTTATCCCATCGTGACACACCTGACAGACCACGCTCACATCTGTGACACACTGCTCATTACAATTCATGGCGGAAATAAAAAATAAAGGCCCAGTATTATTTTTATTGTTAAGAATGACACAAGGGAAAGATAAGTACTCTGTCTGAAGAGAAATTGCATAAACATCCCATACCAAAACAGCGCCAATTTCCAACACTCAAACTTACAAGGCAAAACTGAAAATATTACACCAGGCCGTAAAACTCCAATATTCCTCCTATTAGGAAAACGGACCAAGCCAGGTTGCTATAGAGTCCTACACAGAAACTACACGCCAGCAGAAAACCTCACCTCGGTCACACGTTCAGATCCTCACCTAACAAAGAATAAAGAGACCATAAAGTATAAATAGAAACATGCCAAGGAAAACTGAACTCGAAACCGCAACAAGCCAGAGATTCTGTGTGCAGTGTAACAAAGGAAAGAGAGAAACATCACCAGTGTCATAAAACAAATCAAGAAATATAAAATCAATAGCAGTAAAACCAGCTGATGAATGAAATATCCAATAATTAACACCTCATAACAAAAATTTCTAGAGACCAATAAAATATTTCCAAATAGCAGGCACAAAGACCCAATAATGAAAAATAATAATGATAAAAAAAATGCTTTGCTCTGCATACCTGGAAACGTTTGATATCCAGGTGCCCTGAGACTGTTTTGAGTTAGCAGGAGGAGGGATGGTTTGCTTGCAACTTTCTCCTCTCTCTCAGTCACACACAAGCTCTCTCTCTCACACTGGCTCTCAATCACACACACATACACATGCTTTTTCTCTCACTTATATATGCTCTTAATCACACATTTACACACATGCTGTCTTTTCACACAGGCTCTCAATCACACACACATACACATGCTTTTTCTCTCACTTATATATGCTCTTAATCACACATTTACACACATGCTGTCTTTTCACACATATACACACAGGCTTTCAATCACACACTTATATACATGCTCTGTCTCACTCATTCACACTTACAAACATGCTCTCTCTCACACACAGGCTATTGATCACATACTCTCTCACCTACACAGGCTCTCAGTCACACACAAACACACATGCTCTTAATCATACATACACATGATCTCTCACTTACACATACAGGGTCTCAGTCATACACTTACATTCATGCTATCTCTCACACACACACAAAGGATTGCAGTCACACACACATACTCTCTTTTACACAAATGAAAATTGGTTCTTACCTGCTAATTTTCGTTCCTGTAATACCACAGATTAGTCCAGAGAAGTGAGTTGTGTATCCTTACCAGCAGGTGAAGTCAGAGAGCAAAACTTTGGGCACTGCCATATATACAAGAGTGAGACCTGCAGTCCCTCAGTATTGTCCTGTACCCAAGCAACAACACTAACGGGCGAAGGGTTGAAAAACCCACTGTCTACCGCTTCGCCCCAATGAAATAACTTAAGCAAAGTAACTGCTATAAAAACTGCTCCAACAATCACATTCTGCAAAAAGGGAGCTCCGTGAAAACACAGGCAAAGTCTAGCCAACACAGTCTTTCGGTATCTGAAGTAAAGGGTAAGAACCAATTTTCATTTCCTGAACATACCCAGATCAGTCCGGAGAAGTGGGATGTACCCAAGCCACCCTATACTAGGCGGGAACCTGAAAGACCCGCACACAGAACATTTTTACTGAAGGACGATTCCTCAGTAGCTTTAACGTCAAGTAGATAATGCTTAGTAAACATGTGCAAAGAGGACCACACAGCTGCCCTACAGATCTCCTGAGGTGACAGTAACTGACAATCTGCCCAGGAGGTAGCCTGGGCCCTGATGGAATGAGCTCTGAGACCCAAAGGCACTTGGCATCCGTGAATTATGTATGACGAACAAATAGTCTCTTTAATCCAATGAGATATGGTCGCTTTAGAAGCTTTGTCCCCTTTCTTTGGGCCACCGAAGAGAATGAACAAATGATCGGAGCATCAGAAGTCATTGGTAACCTCCAGATAATGCAATAAGACATGGCGCACGTCCAAAAGATGAAGGTCCTTGTCCTGGGACAACCCCCGAGACCACTAAGGGAATCCCGGAAGCTCCACTGTCTGATTGACATGAAAGGCCGAAACAACCTTAGGAACGAAGGAAGAAACCGTGCGTAAAGTCACCCTCTCATCGTAAATCCGAAGAAAAGGGTCCCGACACGGCAGGGCCTGCAATTCTGAGATCCGACGTGCCGAACAAATGGCCACCAAAACCACCATTTTCAACATCAGTTGGGTTGATGTTGCCGAGATGACACCAGAATATCTTTTTTCTACGGTATATATCCTAGTTCTGCTCCGCACCCATTGTTGGGGGTCAGGGAGGTTTCTGTGGATGCAGAGTGTATGTTTACATTCAGCCCCATGACAGTCATGTATTCAGTGTGTCACGCCTGTGAGAACCATCTGTTAGATGTGTTCCGATAGATTAAAGGTTGAGAACCACTGCCCTAGAGGAAAGGCGAGATAGGAGAGATGTGACAGAAGCATTTAAATATCTCAGAAGGTTTCCATGCACAGGAGACAAGCCTCTTTCAATGGAAAGGAAGCTCTAAAGCAAGAGGTCATGGGAAGAGGGTGAAAGAGGGTAGACTCAGGAAATATTTCTTTACAGAGAGGGTGGTGGATGCATGGAACAGCCTCCCAGTGGAAGTAGTAGAGACAAAAACAGTATCTGGATTCAAGAAAGCATGGGATAAATACAGGGGATCTCTGAGGAAGTGATGGCAATTATAGAGTTGAATTAGGTGGACAGATGGGCAGACTAGATGGGTCATGTGGACTTTTTCTGCCATCATGTTTCTATATAATTAAATCCATGTATTCCCCCATCAGCTTTAAGGTAAAAATAAACAAGCAAACAGATAGCTTCAGACAGGAGTAAGAAGTGAAACAGAGATATAGCCTGAGCCCCACCTTCTTCAATATCTACATCAACAATCTCCTCACATTACTAGAGAGATCCTTAGCCCTAGGACCGAAACTAAATAACTCAGAGATCAAATGCCTGCTGTATTCAAATGATCTGGTCATTCTATCCCTTAACTCAGAAGGTCTACAAGAGAAAACTAAAATTGCTAGAGACCTGCTGCAAATCATGAGCTCTGCAAGCAAACATGGAAAAGACAAAAACTATGTTTTTTCCAGAAAGAGCCAAAATCTCCAACACAGATTCAAATTCCACTTGAATAAACAAAAATATTAAGTATATCTTAGAATTATATCTACCTTGTCCTGAGACTAAGTGCATCTAAGAGTTTTAAGTCGGCTAACAAGGACATTAAGAAAAAGTTCTAGGAAATGAGGAATTTGATTCAGATAACCAACATGGGCCCCAACTTTTACGGTATGGGGTACTGATATGAAGACACAAGGGAAAAGGCACAGGACTGCTTCTATGGCCAAGACCAAAAACAAAGCACATCAAGCTGCATTGTCTGAAATTTCAAGAAGGCTCCTCACCTAGTAAAAATGTTCCTAGCAGCAATTTTTTTATGGGTTTAACAGTTGCTTGGTTTTGATTGTAAATATTACTACCTTTATCATAAGGCTTGGAGATAACTGAACGGAGCCGCAGTTACTACACTTAGGAGAAAAATGTGTGTAACCTAAGATACTACCATAAGAAGCTTGCTGGGCAGACTAGATGTACCATTTGGTCCTTTTTTGCCATCTGTATATAGAATAAAGAAACTTAAGGAAAAATATAACCCCCCAGTAAAAAACTATTAAAATTATTTTATAGCATCATTCAACAATTCTCATATTTGGGAATGAGGTCCAAGGTCTATTAAACTATACAAAATGATTCAGATTCCCAATAGAAATATCGCATCTCCAGTTATGCAGACAGACACTTCATGACCACAGAAACATCTCTAATAAGAGTGCAGAGCAGAATTAGGGCATTTCCACTTACTACTCACCAGTCAAAAAATTACTATTCATATTCCCACATCCTCAACACAAACTCCCTCCACTACCAGGCCCTCTGTAAAGTAACAAAAAAACATTACACTTATATACCGCACCCTCCAAGGTTCAGGGCAGTTTAAAATAAAATATATACATAAAAATGATAAGCGAAATAAGATAAAAATTTAAATAAAAATATGATTAACATAAATAATGAATAAAACATCAAAGAATTATATTACAAAAATTAAAACAATGGTAGGGCAGAGTAAGGGGGCGGGGTAGACTATGGAAATAGAAAGGGAATGTAGAAAAGGAACACATTATTCTGGGTATGTAAGTTTGAAGAGCTGAGTCTTTAGTGCCTTTTTGAATTCTATGATATCAGATATAAGGCGGATATTTGTTGGGAGGGCGTTCCAAATGATCGAGCCTGCAATGGAGAATGATCTTTCATGCGTGAACACTAGCCTGGTAGATTCGGGGGATGGTATTTGAAGTAGCATTTGGTTCTGAGATCTTAAAACATGTTGGAGTGTATAAACGTAAAGTTGAAGAAAGCCAGCAATTCTTGTTATGGATTAAGCTTTGAATTGTGGTAAGTAATTTGTACTGTATACGCCAGGAGATAGGAAACCAGTGAAAATTAAATAATACAGGAGTAATATGGTCAGTGAATGTAGAACCACTGAGTAATCTAGGGTCAGAATTCTGAACGAGTTGTAATGGGTGTAAAGATGAAGCAGGGAGACCAATATAAAGAGTGTTACAGTAGTCGAGGCCAGTTAGGACAAGGGACTTTAGAACAGTTCAAAAAGCTTGATGTTCAAGTAAAGGCTTGATATGTCTAAGCAAGCGAATCTTGTAAAAAAAAAAAAAAAAAAAAAAAAAGGCTTTGATGACCGATTGGATTTGAGTCTGCATATTTAGTTTTGGGACAAAAAGTACCCCGAGATTCCGTACTTTATTAGTAAATGTCATCAATAATGTGTGTCAGGTTATGATCAAAAGAAAGATTTCCCAAGATCATGATTTCTGTTTTGTTTAAGTTTAGACATAGTTTATGATGAAATAACCAGGTTTTAATGTAGGATAAACACATGGCGAGAAATTGTTTGGTGGAATTCCAGTCATTGCGAGTGGGGAAGATATACCGAATCTATGCAGACGACATTCAGTTTGACACTCCTAAAGAAGATTGACATTATGGTGAGAAATAAATGTTAAACAAGCCTGCAGAGAGTGAAGACCTCGGGGGAACACCAGTTTTTAACGGAAACCAAGTTGAGGAATTATTGTAAATTATAACAGAATGGGTTCTATTGGTGAGATAGAATCTGAACTACTATATTAAAAGCATTCAGCACCTATGTATCAAATCTACCATACCTAAACAGAACTAATCATACAGAACCCAAACAACTACAACCTGGTCTACAAAGAGGTGGCAATGTAAATATTGAATCGTAGCCTAGAACACAAGAGGTGCAGATTAGTAAACAGAAGAGGCTGGAACACTATAGATCCCTATACACCATACAGAAGTTACACACTAGCAGAATACCTCACCTCAGTCACACATGCAAAACACACAGATCCCTTACCTAACACAGAACCACAAACTAGAAATAGAAACAGGCAGACAAAAACGGAATCTGAAACCCCCCCCCCCCCCCCAAGACGCCAGACTCTGCGTTCAGGGTAAAACTGGAGAAACAGAAATGCATTTCTTTTTTACATTGTGCAAAATATAAAAAGGATTTCTCTCTCTCCCTTTATTTCATGTACTTCTTTAGCCTTGATATGCCACTTATTTCACTTTGCATCCCTCTAAATTGATTAAATAATACAAATTTAAAAATAAAAAACACAGCAAATTGCACAGTACAGAGAATACAATAAAAATGTATTGCAAGGGGGGGGGGGGGGCCCCACACTTCAGAGGCTGCTGAGCCCTCTCCAACGGTTTCTGGTGGTGGGGGGGAGAAAGAGCCCAGGCTTAACCTCCAAGGTTTAAGGGGAATCCCACTCAGTCTCTTCAAAAAAACAACGGTCCGCCTCGCCGCCAGTTCAGTTCCAAAAAGGAGAAGGGAAAAAAATGCTTTATACGAATTTACCTGCATTAAGGACCAATAAGTGAGCCGCACAGAGAGGCAGCGGGAGGACCTTAGCTCCGCTACCGCTGTTGTTCCGGGCTGGGGAGAGGGGGGGGGGGGGGGCAGTGTTACACTTAAACGAGCCCGGCGGGAAACGGCGGCGAACAGCAGATGGTTCCCTTCTGGGGGGAGGGGAGAGGGAGGAACTATTTCTGGAACCGATTTTTTTCAAAAACCCCAAAAGAGGTTCGTTTGAAGAGAGGGAGAGAAAAAAAAAAAAAAAAAAGCAGCCCTGCTAAGAGCAGCTGGGCAGGAGGGGAAAAGAAGGCAGAGCAACACCCACAAGTCGCGGGAGAAACGCTGGTGGGCTTGGCAGGAGAGAGAACCGACAGCATGGAGGAGCTGTGCTGGGTAAAGTTTTATTTGTAAAAAGAAAGCCGGGGGGGAGAATCGGTGTGCGTGCATGTGATTAGATGAAGCATCGGCAAGAAGCCCCTCGTTTTCCAGCTTCGGCAAAACCTTTCAGAAAATAGAGGGAGTGACCAGGAATGAACGATTTACTTGTGAAAAGGTTTAATTTTTTTGTAAACTTGAAAACAACACCGCTTGCAAAATGACCTTACTGGGCATCTAAATGGCAGATGCAATTTAATGTGGACAGATGCAATTTAATGTGGACAAATGCAAACTGGTGCACACATTCCATATGAGGTGTCACCACCCAGGAAAAGGATCTTGGTGTTGTGGACAATATGTTGAAATCTTCACCTCAGCGTGTGGCAGTGCTTAAAAAAAGTAAATGTTAGGAATTATTAGGAAAAGAATGGAAAATAAAACTGAGTTTCATCTTGCCTCTGTATCACTCCATGGTGTACTGAATGCTGTTATGGTTGCTTCGTCCCAAAAGAAATAGTGGATCTAAAAAAGATATACGGAGAAAGGCAACAGAAATAAATAATAACAGGGATGGAAGAGCTCCCTGAATAGGTTAGGACTCATCAGTTTGGAAAAGAGAGACCTGAGGGTATATGATAGAGCAACATACTTGGGAACTTTTGGGTTCTGCTTACCGTGAGATTTGTGTGGATTGGGATGGAGAGGCTGAGTACAAAGCCCACTGGCCAGAATAATGGGCTCTGAACCAGGGAAGCCAGAATTTAGTTCCCACTTAGGGATTGTTCAAGACAAATTACCTCTCCCTCTGAAACAAATAAATGCAGTAAATAACCCTTTTTCTATAAACACAGGGGTAACAGGGAATTGGATTAAAACAGCAAGCAATGAGGGTCCTGACTTTTACAGGCTGGGAAACTGATAAGCATGAGGTAATCTACATGGCGAAGCAGATACTACCATAAGCTTACTGGGCAGACTGGATGGACCACTTGGTCCTTTTCTGCCATCATTTCTATGTTTCTATGACTGTTGTGCCTGGACTCAAACAACAAAACCCAACCTTTGAAAAATATTACAACAGATGTTCGGCTAGAACATCACTTCACTATGTCTCTTATTGGAAAACAGAACAATCTAGTCTGCTATGGAAACGACATATGACCCAAGATAAGCTGCACATTAGAGAATCCCTCACTTGGCTAATACATGCAAGACATGGACCCTCACCAAAAACACAATAAGTAACCACAAATTAGAAAATATGCAGACTCAGTCCCCAAATTCCTACTCTCTTCAAATTTTCCAACCAATCTCAGAGCGCTGCCACTCAATCCCCCAGTCCCTGCTTGCACCTTCCCCCACCCAATCCAAAATCTCTGGTGTTGCTTCCCCCACACTCTCCTCCATTCCAATTCCAAAGCCCTGCTCCTCTCCCTTTTGAAGTTTCCACTCAATTCCCCAATCATCCCCATGCCAATCAACCTAATCCCAATGTCCCCTTTACTCTCTTTCCAACCATCTTTTTCTCCCCCCCACAAATCCCAGAGTTCTCTGTACGTACCCAGATCAGTGCAGACTCCTGGGTTTTGCCTCCCTGCCAGCAGATGGAGACAGAGAAAGTTTCCGTGACACTATACATAACCCAGTGTGCCGCCTGCAGTCCCTCGGTATTTCTCTGTCTCCAGCAGATGGTGTAAAACCTGCAGTCTGGAGAGAAAGGAAAAAAAAAAGATTAAAAGACAAAATTTCTGGATCCTCCCAGGGGGTTGTGACGTCCTGGTGGGGCCACCCCCCCTGGTTTGAGGCGGACAAGCAGGAGGTTGGTGACCCTTCTGATAGCTCACTTCAGAAGTCCATGTAGATATTTGGTGAACCAAATTCCTCATCCCCCACGAGACAGCGGTGGAACCTGCTGGCAGTTCTGCACTGCAAGCCCAGTGGAGCAGGGAAGAATCCCTTTTAAACGGTTTGTCCTGGGCTGAGTCGCTAAAGTTTGGCAAAAGGAGACGGATATAGTCAGTGGTCTGGCTCTTTTCTGATCTGCCATGTGGCCTGCACTCCTGGAACCTGAACCTCTGCACCAAGGAAAGTATTGGTTTCTATGTTTTTTTATGTGTTCTCAGAGAGTAAAAGAAAAAAAAAAAAGAGAACAAGGAACTAGTTAGAGGAATCTGCAGCAGCAGGATTCCAGGAGGGGAAGCTATCTTAGCAGTTCGGGGAGCTCAGTGATGGGGTTTTTCAGCAGCTTCTCTGCCTGCGAAGGAGACCGGGTGTTGGCTCCATGGCACTGAGGACTATTCCCCTGCTTGCTGTTGAGGTGCTGGTGGTGCCACGGGTGCAGGGAGGTGTTAACAGCAAGTGTGCAAGGCAAAGGTGGCATGGCATTTCTGGGGTCTGGGTCGAGCATGACTGCAGCGGTAGAACAAGTCTCGTGGGTGACGGAGTCTAGCGCTGAGACTTTCCCCGTCAGCGCGGAAACGGCGGCCGTTTTCGATTGCCTAGCAACGGCGGCAGTTCCGTGTCCTGCAGAAGTGCAGAGAGGCACTTGCACTGAGGAATCATCTCTGGTTCTAGTAGAGATTGTTATTGTTTGTAAGGTTTTGGGTGGACACTGTGGCAGCTGACCATGCCCACAGGGGGAAGTCCCGTGAGGGGCCACAGGTCAGGCTCAGCTTTGGGACACACAACACAGAGTTATATCTTTTATTAGACAGAGTTTGAGAAGCCACCAGAGGTGGCAGTAGTGAGTAGAGATGAAGCCCGGCTGGGCTGTGGTTCCTCAGGATACTGGAACAGCGATTCCCTCTATGGCTGTGCTGTAGTGGAGAAAATTGAGATAGTGAGTACAGTGGAGCATACACAGAGTTCTGGTATAGAGCCTCGTTGGTAAAGTTACTCACACAGCGGTTTCTCCCGGAAGGTGACACAGAAGCTGGAATAGAGGCAGGCCCTCGGAGCAAGTACCTGGTTCCAGGGAACAGCTCTGAGGAAATAAAGTTGGTAACTCACTGATGATGTAGACAGCGGTTTCTTTCAGGCAGAAGCGATAAGTTCAGGCAGCGAGTCAGGGAACATGGGCCCTCGAGCAGCGAGTACCGGTTCCTGATCGCGACCTGCAAGAAATGAGAGAGGCCCCCGAGGAGCGGGTACCCCGTTAGGATAAAGTCCAAAAGTTGGAGAGGCAGAGTAGCTAGGTACGGAGAGCGAATCCCATCCATAAGGAGTTCCCTTGCTAACTCGATTAGCTAGCAAAAAGTGTAGGCTTTTGTATCCAGGATGCGTGACGTCATCACTGGGGGACGCCCCTGAGGTTCGTGCCAAAGAGAGAATAAGAAGCAGGGCCGCGCAGCGCGCATGCCCTATGGTACCTGGACAACATAGCGGGATGCAGCGCCAAAGCCGGACCGGGACGCCGGAGAGGACGGCAGGCAGACGCTGCGGCAGCCAACCATCCTTCAACCACGGAGGAGTCGAAAAAAAGGTAAGGTGGGCGGAGTGGAGACGTCGGGCAGCGACAGTCGTAACAGAGATCTTCCAGTTTTAATTTGCTTATGCGCAAAGTATGTTTAGCGGGATGCTGGCTCTTGGCCCCAGTGTCCATGGATTCTCAGCCAGTCAAGAGGCCTGACCTGATAAGATCTTCAGGCTGATGATTTTCGGTGCCAGATGTTAAACGGATCCAGGCCTAAACGCGCTGAAGGTGTAGGCAGGCTTTGCTTAGCCATGTGGTTAGCCACGGCAGCGGTTCTTTTCCCACGTGCGTAGGCATGTGTGCGCATTCTCGCCATGTGGCGGTTGCATGCGCAGGGACCTGTATGCATAAGGCTGCGGTCTACATTTAAGCGCATACGTCTGTGACCTAGACTTGAGCACAATTTGCGCAGGTACTTGAGCACGTATTTGCGTAGGTACTTGTGCGCATAAGGCCGTGGCCTAGACTGGAGTGCATATTTGCAAGCACTTGTCCGCATAAAGCTGCAACCTAAACTGGAGCGTGTATTTGCGCATGTACTTGTGTGCGTACGACCACAACCTAGTCTTGAGCATGTATTTGCACGTGTCCTGGAGGGGTGTGCATGTACGCCTGGGTGGCATTGTTGTGCAAACAGGCAGCCACCTAGAGTTGAAGTTCAGAGAGCTAGGCACCAGGGACAAACAGGTCCAAGCGCCTTGCTGTCTGTGGGGCTTGATAGCAGTTCAGTCCTCACTCTCTCTTTGTGTCAGCGCTGTTTAGAAGCTCAAAGTGATTTGACTACTACTGCTTTTGCTCATGTTGGGACATCCCCTCAGCCTATAGTGTCTCTGGAGGAGAGCGGAGTGGGAGGTGTTGGAGTCATTTTTTGTTGCTTTTGCTGAGAATGTATATTGAGGATAGGCCGTATAGATTCTGTTGGTGTTTGAGGTAGTTGTGGGTGGATCCTTGGGCCGGTGGCAGATGACCACGCCCCCGGGGGAAGATCCCGAGAGGGACCACCGGTCAGGCTCAGAGTATGGAGACAGACACACACTAGTTCTTTTATTAAACAGTATATTGAACCGCCAGAGGTGGCAGTAGTGAGCTGGAAGGGCCCGGCAGGGCTGTAGTCCCTCAGGTACTGGAACAGTGATCCTGGATAACTGAGCTGTAGAGAAACTGAATATAGTGAGTAGGCAGGGTATGCAGAGTTCATGGACAGAGCCTTGATGGTAACACTCTCACACAATAGTCTCTTAGAAGCAACCCAGGAGCGGGAATGAAGTAGGCCCTCGAGGAGCGAGTACCTCGTTCCAGGGAACGCTCTGAGAGACAGACGGTAACTCACTGGTGTTGTAGGCAGCGATGACTTCCTGGCAGAAGTGGTATTCAGAAGCAGGTCCGAGAACATGGACCCTCGAGGAGCGAGTACCGGTTCCAAACTGCGATCTGAAAAGCAAAAGAGAAACTAGCCCCCCGAGGAGCGGGTACCCCTGGTAAGTCCGAGGAGGCAGAGTAGCAAGGAAACCCTTTGCTAACTCGATTAGTTAGCGAATAAAGAGACCTTAAATATCCAGTGAGGATGACGTCACCTCAGGGGGACGCCCCTGAGGTTCGCGCCACTGCCGGTACTAGTGTCAGGGCCGCGCTGCACGCCCTTAAGCTTCTGGGAAACATGGCAGAGTGCAGCGTCCAGCCGGTCCGGGGGCGCCAGAGGGGAATGGCAAGATGTTGCTGCGGCAGCCAAACTTCCAACAGGCAAAGAGGGAGTCGCCAAAGAGGTAAGGTGGGCGTAGTGGAGACGTCGGGCAGCGACGGTCGCAACAGATTCAGAGTTTTCACAAAGACACAGACTAGTTTGAAGGCCACAGGCCAACCTCTGAGTGAACTCCTGTTTACTGTCTTGCAGAGTGAAATGTTTACGAACAGGCGAGAGTCTGTTCAGTTAGTTATTCCATTAAGTCTGTGATGAGAAAGCAATCAGTTAACTTATACTAAAGCTTGAGAGAGAAAATGAAGACCGCACAGCTGTTTCTGAAAACTAAGAACTCAGAAGGAGGGAACATCACTTTTTTCCACAAGTGTTTGTAGTATATAAGGGGAGATAGCGAGAGAGGGAGAGAGAGAGGACTGGACGTGATGGTACGGCTGATCCTTTGAAAATGTAAGCTTTTTATATCTATGTAGCAATTGTTATTATCTACCATTACTTTTTCTATACGATCCGATTTTATTTGTTCTAACCTTCTATTGCTCAAATAAACTTACTTCCTTACCTGGAACCGTGATGTACTGAATCCAAGTTTGTGTGTGGCTCTTTGTGTAGGGGATAAGCTCCTGGGTTCAAGCCCCCAGGTATAATCCCAGTAATTGTGTGTGGCCATTTGTTCAGGGGATAAGCCCCTGGGTTCAAGCCCCCAGGTATAATCTCAGTAATTGTGTGTGGCCATTTGTTCAGGGGATAAGCCCCTGGGTTCAAGCCCCCAGGTATAATCCCAGTAATTGTGTGTGGCCATTTGTTCAGGGGATAAGCCCCTGGGTTCAAGCCCCCAGGTATAATCCCAGTAATTGTGTGTGGCCATTTGTTCAGGGGATAAGCTCCTGGGTTCAAGCCCCCAGGTATAATCCCAGTAATTGTGTGTGGCCATTTGTTCAGGGGATAAGCCCCTGGGTTCAAGCCCCCAGGTATAATCTCAGTAATTGTGTGTGGCCATTTGTTCAGGGGATAAGCCCCTGGGTTCAAGCCCCCAGGTATAATCCCAGTAATTGTGTGTGGCCATTTGTTCAGGGGATAAGCCCCTGGGTTCAAGCCCCCAGGTATAATCCCAGTAATTGTGTGTGGCCATTTGTTCAGGGGATAAGCCCCTGGGTTCAAGCCCCCAGGTATAATCTCAGTAATTGTGTGTGGCCATTTGTTCAGGGGATAAGCCCCTGGGTTCAAGCCCCCAGGTATAATCCCAGTAATTGTGTGTGGCCATTTGTTCAGGGGATAAGCCCCTGGGTTCAAGCCCCCAGGTATAATCTCAGTAATTGTGTGTTTATATGAGATTAGCCCCCCCGGGTCAGAGCCCCTGGGCAGGATACCAGTGTGCACGGTCTGAACCCGTAACAGGAGGCAAGGCAACAGGCAGATCTTCTCATCCCTTGTTCCAGAGGCACAAGCTTCCCTGAGAGAGCAAGTTTGGGCCTATGGGCTCTGGTATAGATCCATCCTCCTCCTCCTGGGTGGAATGTTTCCAGGGCCTGCAGAACTTTCTGCACAGGTGCCCAGCAAAGGCGATGCAACCTACTTTGTAGGGATCGCGTGCTCGGGCCACCTATTTGTCAATCACAAATGCCGCAGGGAGGCTGTCCCTGGTAGTGTTTAAGGAGGATGTGGATCATAAGACATCAGAGGATTCCGATGGGGAATTGGCGATCTCGCCTCTAGAAGAGGGCGAAATTGTATATGATTGAGAGCCGCTTTGGACTCTGCTCAGATTTTTTCTTTTTTCACAGAGATGTCTTGCTGAGTTTGTTGGCTCAGACCCTGAACACGCTTAGTGTGACCAGAGGTCAATTTTAAGTTAAACATCTTGTTTCTTCCCCCCGTATCCAATTCAAGAGATATTGGATTTAAAGAAGGAAAATGCGGCTCTCAAGGTGCCCTGTTTCCTCATGGAAACTCTGAGGTTCAACTCTTGAGGTCCGTCATAGCGGCAGTATGGAAGGGAGACTTCTTGGCATCTCTTGCCTTGATAGACATAGTCATCAGGCCGGAGCACCAGAGATTCCTGAGGTTCATGGTCCTAAGGGAACGTTTTTGATTTCGAGCCTTTCCTTTCGGCTGGTGACTACTCCACCTACCTTCACTAAGGTGTTGGTGATGGGGGCGGCTGCATTGCAAAAGGAAGGCGTGTTGGTGTATCTGTATCTGGACGACTGGCTCATTCATGCAAAATCAGAGGACTTCTGTCGACAATCAGTACAAAAGGTACTGATGCACTTGAAATCTCTAGTGGTGAACCTAGCAACGAGCCATTTAGTCCTCTTTCAAACTCTGGAGTATCTGGGAACTCAGTTCGATACACTAGCAGAGAGAGTGTTTCTCCTGGAGAGAGATTGCAGAGTCAGATTAGGCTTCTGCTAGAGCTTTTGGTGCCCAGGGTATGGGACTATTTATAGGTCCTGGGTTCTGTGGCATCGACATTGGAATTAATGCATTTGGCGTTTGCACATATGCGGCCTCTGCAGGGGGCTCTTCTCTTGTGCTGGAATCCATTATTAGAAGAGTTTCATCTTCCTCTTCTGTTAGAGGGGGAAGCCAGGGACAGTCTTTCGTAATGGCTTACTTGCACCAATCTCGAGTGTGGTGTGGAATTGGAGATTCCGAACTGGATAATGGTCACCACTGATGCAAGCCTCTCCGGATGGAGGGTGGTATGGCAAGATCAATCAGCGCAGGGCCAGTGGTCAAAACAGGAGGCCTCATGGCCTATCAATTGGTTAGAGACGAGAGCGGTGCATTTTGCATTGGTTGCCAGTTTGCCAAGATTACACGGCCATCCAGTATGAATCCTAACAGACAATGCGACAACAGTGGATACATGAACTGTCAAGGTGGAACCAAGAATGAGGTAGTGGCTCAAGAGGCCCGGGAGTTGATTCTCTGGGCAGAACAGCACTTGGAGCAGCTGGCAGCATCTCAGATTGTCAGCGTGAACAACATTCAGGCAGATTTTACCAGTCAGAAAAAGTTAGATCCCGGGGAATGGGAGCTGTCAGAGGCAGTGATGTCTCATTCACAGAAGATGGGGTATCCCAACCAAAGAGAACACCAAGGCATCGCAGTTTTACAGCCACTAAACAGAACATGGTACAGAAGGAATCGAAGCTCTGGTGCTACTGTGGACTCAAGGGATTCTACTTTGTCTTCCCTTCTGTGGCCTCTGGTGGACAAGGGATTACGGTGGATAGAGAAACATCAAGGCAATGTGATCCTGGTAGCTCCAGGGTGGCCACATCAACCATGCTTTCCAGATCTGATCAACATGGCCATAGATGGGCCCCTGAGGATTGGACATTAGTCAACCCTTTTCCACCAGAGCCCAATATTTTTGGCTCAGGCAGCTCACTTGTCTCAGGGCTTTGCTTCTGAGAGAAGACGACTGAGATGGAGGGGATATTCCAAAGTGGTTATTTCCACCTTATTGCAGGCTAGGCGACCTTCTACATCCTTGACATATGTGCGAATTTGAAGGATCTTCGAGTCCTGGTCTTTGAGAGTTCTCCGGAGGGACCTCAATCCCCAATTCTTCCAGAATTGGCAGGATAAGAGGTCCTAGCTCATCCCGATGGAAAAGCCGGACAACCTTGGGGTCATCACCGTCGACCGTAGCCGTGCTCCCTTGCATAGCGGGCTAGAGCTGGTCATCCTGATCCGCGTCCCGCCCCTGATCCAGAGGGGGGGTGCGTCACCATCTGAATTTTCCGAAGTAGTACTGTCCTCCGGACAGGCAAGAGACCACAGGGGACGTTTGGCCCTTGATGGATCCGCCGTCGCCCAGCCATGCTTCCGTGTCCCGCAGGCCCCCTTGTCCGCCCCCTCGGAACCTGGGTCGCCCGCGAATGTTTGCCACCACGACGTTTTGTCGGTTTGCGGGCTTTCAGGACCTTATGGAGTAACCAGACCAAATCTGAAGAGGAGGAGGAAGAAGACCCATCCGAGGCCCCCTTGCTGTCCTTCCCCGAGGACTGCTCTCGCTCGGCCTGCTTTTCGCCTCCCCCGGAGGTCTCCAGCCGCAGTGACAGGGGGGGGAGGCCCACTCCCCGCCCTCAAGGCTGCCATCTCCTGCTGTCTAAGAGTTCCTAAGATGGCCTCCGTTCCCGCGCTGAGGCGGAACAGGTCTGGGGGCTGCCTCTGCTGAACGAGCCTCCCTGGCTCTCTTGCAGGTGCCCTGCGCGATCGGGAGCCGCTGCCACTGGAAATTGCGGCCAGAACCGCCGCCGAATTCCCCCCCCCCCCCCCCCCCCCCGAAATACAGGCCGTGCAAACACCGGTCCAGGACAGCCGCACATGCGTGCTGCCGCAAGCCAAGCAGGCCGCGCCACACGGCATAACCGTGAACTAAATTTAGCCCCGACCCCGGAATCAAGCGCGCCTTCGAAAACAAACACCCAGCCGCGGGACGCGGCAAAGGGAAGGGAGAATGCCAGGCCGGTACAGAAAAATAAACTTACGAATTTCTTTTTTTTTTCAAAGGAAACAGCTCCGATCGCCTTCGCACTGGGGGTGAGTGATCCGGGCCCCCCGGTATCAGGCACTGCAAGTACAGGGTTCCCAACCCTCTGCTGTGCTGCCTCTGCTACCAGAGGGTTTGGTCCCACCAGGACCTGCCAACACCCTGGGAGGCTCAGGGGGAATCCTCTTCAGCCAGTTCCACAGAAGAAAGAATAAGAAAAAATTTAAAGTAAACTGGGCTCTTTTTTTTTTTTAAACTACCACCTCACAGACTCAGGGTTTTGCACTTCTACCATCTGCTGGAGACAGAAGATACTGAGAGACTCTAGGTGGCACCTCAGGGGTATAGGACAGAGTCCGCAAGATCTTGTCTGTCTCCATCTGCTGGAGGGGAGGCAAAACCCAGCTGTCCTAGACTGATCGGTGTATCTACAGGCCGGCCGATACAGAACAGTGTGCTCCGATGGAGCGCACTGTTAACCGGCATTTGGATGCGCGTTTTCGACGCGCTAGCTTTACCCCTTATTCAGTAAGGGGTAATAGCGCGTCGAAAACGCACATCCAACCCCCCCCCCTGAGACTAATAGCGCCCGCAACATGCAAATGCATGTTGATGGCCCTATTAGTCATTCCCGCGTGAATACAGTAAGGAAAATGTGCAGCCAAGCCACACATTTTACTTTAAGAAATTAGCGCCTACCCAAAGGTAGGCGCTAATTTCTGCAGACGCCGGGGAAGTGCACAGAAAAGCAGTAAAAACTGCTTTTCTGTGCACCCTCCGACTTAATATCATGGCGATATTAAGTCGGAGGCCCCAAAAGTTAAAAAAAAAAAAAGTAAAAAAATTAAAAAAATTTTTTTTTTAATTTATTTATTTTATTTAGAAACTTTTATATACCGGTATTAGTGGGGACATCATACCCATGGCTCGAAAACTGGACGCTCAATTTTGCCAGCGTCCGGTTTCCGAACCCGTGACTGTCAGCAGGCTCGAGAACAGACACCGGCAAAATTGAGCATTGGCTGTCAAACCCGCTGACAGCCGCCGCTATTGTTCAAAAAGAGGTGCTAGGGACGTGCTAGTGTCCCTAGCGCCTCATTTTACCGCAGACTCTAATTTAAATAAATTTACTGTATCACGTGCACAGGAGAGTGTCCTATGCGCGTCGCAGGAGAGCGCCTTCTCTCCCGTGATTTTTACTGTATCGGCCCGAGGGAAAGGCGAATTTACATGTAAGTTAGGGTGCCAGGTAATGTGACTGGCTTACATCAAGATGGTGATAAGAGATGATCGGGTTCAATGTTTGAATTACTATAATTTACTTCTACAATTTACATCTACAATCTCATGTTCACCTGTACCTTGGTCGGATCATCAAATCATCAACACGACCCTCAAGCTTTCAGAACACCCTCCTCTTTCGTTTCCAAAAACCACTATTCAATACAGAAAACCTTGTTCTACAGACCTTCTCATCAACCAGCTTTCTAATGATTTATCTCAACTCGATCTTTCCAACGCTTCTACTGCCACCACCTCATGGTGCAACATCACCAAAAAGATTGCGGACCTAACCTGCCCTTCTATCACAAAAGTTGTACAACCCTCGCCAGATAACAGGAAACCCTGGTTCTCCCCAGAACTGAAGCTACTTAAACAAGAGCTAAGAAATAAAGAACACACATGGAGGAAAAACCCATCTCCCACTACATTAGCTATTTATAAAACCTCCCTCAATGCCTACAGGATCACCATTCTTAGAACTAAGAGAGATTTCTTTTAGAAAAAAATACATCATTTCATTTTTGATTCAAAAGCACTATTCTCTTACGTTTCAGCCCTCACTAAACCATCCCCTTCTACCATCCCTGATGATCAAGCGCTCAACAAAGCCTCTGAACTAGCTGATTATTTCAAGGAAAAAATTGATAAATTAATTGGACCTTTCTCATCATATAGTTCATCTCCCCCACTCCCACTCTCTACCACACCTCAATTTAATACGACTCTGGAATCTTTCGAGACTACATCAGCTCTTGAGATAGAAAACATTCTCAAGAAAATGAAACCGTCCTCTCATCCATTAGACACAATTCCAACCAACCTTCTCATTGCAATAAGGAACACCATATCAAAGCCACTTGCAGACATTATTAATTGTTCTCTTTCCCAAGGTCTAGTTCCTGACCAACTGAAACTAGCTATTCTCAAACCTTTACTAAAAAAACCGAACTTACCGACCACAGATCCAGCCAACTTCCGCCCAATAGCCAATCTGCCAATGATCGCCAAACTTATGGAAAAGATAGTCAATAAACAGCTATCCGAGTACCTGGAAGAAAACTCTATTCTTGCACCTTCCCAATACGGCTTTCGTAAATCTTTGAGTACGGAATCCCTACTTATCTCTCTTACCGACACTATTCTAGCTAACATGGACAAAAAACAACCACATCTCTTGATCCTTTTAGATCTCTCTGCGGCCTTTGACACTGTCAACCACTCATCTCTTCTAACAGGTCTGGCAGACATAGGCATTAAGGGTACAGTTCTCAGCTGGTTCAAGTCCTTCTTGGCAAATAGACAATTTAAAGCAAAAATAAACAATAAAGAATCTCATCCGGTCCCATCCAACCATGGGGTCCCGCAAGGTTCCTCTCTCTCTCCAACCCTTTTCAACATTTATCTCTTACCTCTCTGTCGACTACTTTCTAAACTAAATCTAACCCACTACCTTTACGCGGATGACATCCAAATACTCATCCCAATCACAGAATCTCTACACAAAACCCTGATTCATTGGAACAATTGCTTGCAACAAATCAATCATCTGCTTGCTAGCCTTAACCTTATTCTTAACAACAACAAAACCGAGATCCTAATCATCAATCAGGACAACAACAACAAGTTGCTAAATCCAGCTAACCCACTCACTGCAACTATTCCTTTATTAAATCACTCTCCGCAGGTACGAGACCTAGGCGTCATTCTAGACCAGAGCTTTCCAAACTTTTCATGTTGGTGACACACTTTTTAGACAAACATAATTTCACGACACGGTAATTCAGTCTACTAGTAAACCAGAGGTTAAAGGTTAAACGAACGAAACATATTTCGACAATTTATGTATGTTTCCTTAAATATATACATAAATAAAATGTTTCACGACACAACCTATCTCATGAAAACCTTAAATTTATATTAAAAATATATATTCCAAGATTCATGTTATTGTTATAATTTATGAGAAACAATAATAAAACAAATTGTCTGTCCCCCACACACTCATCTCTCTCCTCCCCCCAGCACATGTCTGGCCCCCACACATTCATATCTCTCCCCCTCAAGCACATGTCTGTCCCCCCAGCACGTTTGCCCCCCACTCACTCATCTCTCTCCCCCCAGCACATGTCTGGCCCCCACACTCATGTACCTCGTCTTTTTGATTGTTGCCAGTTAAGTGCTTCACTCCCTTCCATGATCACCAGACACTGCTGCTTGCAGTCAGTACTCCTCATGGCCAGGCCTCATTGGCAGCAGCAGCCAATGCAAGGATGGCTGGGCTCGTTCCACCCACCAAGCCCCCCAAAAAAACGCGATTGACAGCAAAAATCACCCAATAATAAGCAACCCATAAACTGAAAAAAAAAAGTGAATCTCTAGAAAAAAAAAAGCCCAAACTCGCATAAGAGTTGACCGAGCTTGCGCGACACACCTGCACACTGCAGGCGACACACTAACGTGTCCCGACACACAGTTTGGAAAGCTCTGTTCTAGACGATCAGCTTAACCTTAAAAAATTTATAAGCACCACTTCTAAAGACTGTTTTTACAAGCTTCAAGTCCTGAGAAAGCTGAAACCTCTTCTTCATTTCAATGATTTTCGGTTGGTTCTACAAGCCATTATACTATCAAAAATCGACTATTGCAATTCGCTTCTTTTCGGCCTCCCAATCTCATCCCTCAAACCCCTCCAAATGCTACAAAACTCTGCAGCTAGAATCCTTACAAATACGAATAAAAAAGATCACATCACTCCCATTCTCAAACTCCTCCATTGGCTTCCAATTAAGCAAAGGATTCTTTATAAAGTGCTCACAGTAATTCATAAATCAATTCACAATATATCCCCTCTTCACTTAAGCACCCAACTACGTCTTTATTCTTAAGCTAGACCTATCAGAGGAGCATATAAAGGCACTCTCTACGTTCCCTCAACAAAATCCTCGCTTCATAAACGTACAATATCTACTACTGGCCCCATTCAATGGAACGCGCTCCCGCCAGACATCCGTCTAGAGACCTGCCACTCTACATTCAAAAAGAAACTTAAAACCTGGGTTTTTAAACAAGCTTTTACAGGACCATAAGCACTTTTTTCCCGACAGCCAGCAATAATTCCTCTTCCTCATCATCGCATCATCATCATTGCATCATCATCGTATTCCCCAAGTTCTATACTTCTACTCATCTACTCTTCTAAGTTGACTCTGTATCCAATCTCTTACTGCAGGTCTCATGTGACATCTACTGTTTTCCTTTTATGTTTTTTGTTTTGTTTTGCTAAATGAGACTCGTTAGCCAATACGTTTACATTACTATGTTAATGTTGATCTAGTTTCCCTGTTCCAAGTTCCTTAACCTTGTTCTATGTAATGCCTCTTGGCAAAAATTTATCTTCTGTTTCAATGTAAACCGATGTGATCTGTATTTCATACAGGAACACCGGTATAAAAAAATCTAAAATAAATAAATAAATAATTTACATACTTCAAACTTCTCACTTTTCTAACAGGCCGATACAGTAAAAATCGCGGGAGAGTGCCTGCTCTCCCGGCGCGCACACACAGTACACTCTCCTGTGCGCGCGATACAGTAAATTAATTTATTTAAATTAGGGTCCACAGTAAAAAAAGGCGCTAGGGACACTAGTGCGTCCCTAGCGCCTCTTTTTGGACAGGAGCGACGGCTGATGCTCAATTTTGCCAGCATCGGTTCTCGAGCCCACTGACAGCGACGGGTTCGGAAACCGGACACCGGCAAAATTGAGCGTCCGGTTTTCGACCCCTGAGCCCATTTAAAAAAAATTTTTTTTTATTATTTTACTTTTTTTTAACTTTTGGGGCCTCCGACTTAATAGAGAAGCTGCACAGAAAAGCCGTTTTTACAGCTTTTCTGTGCACTTCCCTGGCGCCGGCAGGAATTAACGCCTACCTTTGGGTAGGTGCTAATTTCTGAAAGTAAAATGTGCGGCTTGGCTGCACAGTTTACTTACTGTATCGCGCAGGAATGACTAATATGGCCATCAACATGCATTTGCATGATGCGGGCGCTATTAGTTTCGGGGAGGGGGGGGGGGGGGTTTGGACGCGCTATTACCCCTTACTGAATAAGGGGTCGAAAACGCACGTCCAAATGCCGGTTAACAGCGCGCTCCGTCGGCCTATAAGAAATATGATCTTTCTGTTATCTAACCCTGGAGTACAATAGTTTCCAGAAAACTAAGAGGTGTCGGCCGTTGTTATATGTATTAGTGGTCACCGTGTTTTTGGTTGGCGCCGCAGGTTCAAGCAATTTGAATGTTTCCCTTCCACCTTTGGTGGCTGGTCAGCTGCTTCGCAGGGGGACCGCAGTGTGGTGCATGACGGTGAAGTGGAGTAAGTGGCTATTAGGGTTCAGGGGCCTGAGAGCCAGCATGCGAGAGGCTCTGTGCGCGCGCAGGAACGGAGGAGAAAGCTTGTGCGCGTGCTGTCCCCGCCCCCGCGCCAATCAGGGACCAGAAATGGAACGATCACCGCTGCTTTGTAACGGGCGTTCCCTTTCGCTTTAGCCCCTCTCGGCGTTGCTGTTGGCAGCAAGCGCGGAGCTTGTCGTGTCGATAAAGTTGGGTGAAGTGGAAGGGAGCACTTGCGCCGCGCGGTGAAGCGTGGAAGTGCAGTCCGGAAGCAGAGGCGGCCGTGGCCAATGGTGCTCGGCCTTAGCCGAGGAGGAGACTGGTTTGAATTGTAACGTTTTTGCTGGCTGGTGGGAAAGCGCAGGGGCCCGCCAATTCCGGGGGGGGGGGGAGAAAGAGGGCGGGGCGATGGAGGAGGAGCCTATGTGACAGCGGGACGTTTGCAGTTTAAATTTCAAAATGAAAAAGGAGTCTGTGCCAGAAGAAACGCCGGTGAGGAGGTCTTCCCGGCTGCAGACTGAACTGGTGAGCGCTAGATTCCCCCTTTGCCCACCATCGACACAGCGAGTATTGGAGGGGGAGAGGTTTAGGGATAGGCGGATAACAGAGCAGCAAATGGGGGGGGGGGGCACGACGAGTGAAGGAGTGTAACCCTCACACTCCCGGGGTGGGGTGCAGGCTGCTTCTCGTGAGCTGCGCAAGTTGCAAGAGGTTCTCCCTGCTGTTTCTCCAGAGCTGGGGAGAAGGTGAAGCTGACAGGTGGATCACAGGCTTGGGTGCAGAGTTACAAAAGTAACGTGTGGCAGTTACACTACAAGCAAAAAATACCCCAGTGATGCTTATTTTGTTTCTTTGTGTCGCTTTGAAAACCGAGATGCCATCACTTTTGTGTGCTCCTGCCTCAGATACAAATTCAAAACATGCCCAGGACGTTCTGATAAGAGGAATAAAAGAAGCTTTGCTCGTACCCAGCCTGGCACTGTTGGATGCAGGAAAATGGAATCCTGTCCTGTCGCAAGCATAGCGTGGCAGATTCAGGCAGATGCAATATTTGGTGCGTGGAAAATGGACGCTCATAGAAATGACGGCAGAAGAAGACCAAACGGTCCATCCAGTCTGCCCAGCAAGTTTCGCACTTTTTATTTTTTTTTTCTCATACTTATCTGTTACTCTTGGCTCTTACGGTAGTAACCTTTTGGTTCTATTTCCCTTCCACCCTCACCATTAATGAGAGCAGTGTTGGAACTGCATCTAAGTGAAATATCTAGCTTACAGGCCGATACAGTAAAGTGCGCTCCAACGGAGCGCACTGTTAACTGCCCTCGGACGCGTGTTTTCCCTTACCCCTTATTCAGTAAGGGGTGGAAAACGAGCATCCAACCCGCGGCACCAAATAGCGCCCTCAACATGCAAATGCATGTTGATGGCCCTATTAGGTATGCCCACGCGATACAGTAAGTAAAATGTGCAGCCAAGCTGCACATTTTACTTTAAGAAATTAGTGCCTACCCAAAGGTAGGTGCTAGTTTCTGCCGGCGCCGGGAAAGTGCACAGAAAAGCAGTAAAAGCTGCTTTTCTGTGCACCCTCCGACTTAATATCATGGCGATATTAAGTCGGAGGTCCAAAAGAGTAAAAAAAGTAAAAAAAAAAATTTAAAATGGGCCGGCGGCTGTCGGACCGAAAACCGGATGCTCAATTTTGCCAGCGTCCGGTTTCCGAGCCCGTGGCTGTCAGTGGGCTCGAGAACCGACACCGGCAAAATTGCCCAGGAGATTTATTTATTTATTTATTTAGAGATTTTTATATACCGCAGTACGTAAAGATATACATCACCGCGGTTTACAATTAACAAATTAGCAACAAGGCTTTACAAATAACAGTATTAATAAGTATTAATTACAAATAACAGGATTAACAGAAAACAGGCTGAATCGACATAAGACCATCCATTAGAAGAAAGTTTAACCTACAATAATGAACTTGTAGTAATTATTAATTACTACAAGTAGTACTACAAGTAGATGCCCAGGAGAGGCAGCTGCCAGCAGATTAGGAAAATGGGTGCTCATTAATTGAGGAGCATCCCTTTTCCTAATCTGACCGAGGCACATTTTTATTTATTTATTTA
Source organism: Rhinatrema bivittatum (assembly GCF_901001135.1). Lineage (NCBI taxonomy): Eukaryota > Metazoa > Chordata > Amphibia > Gymnophiona > Rhinatrematidae > Rhinatrema > Rhinatrema bivittatum. The sequence goes on from NC_042622.1 coordinate 264,601,772, forward strand.
TTTTTACCCATCTCCTTTTTTTTTAAAGTTCCTTTGACTTAATATTGTGGAGTTCCCTGTACGTACCTGGATCAGCCCAGACTCCTGGGTTTTACCTCCCCTCCAGCAGACTGAGACAGACCAATTTCTGTGGACTCTGTCGTATACCCCTGAGGTGCCACCTAGAGTCTGTCAGTATTTTTCTGTCTCCAGCAGGTGGAAGAGGTGCTTCCCTGGAGTTTGTTTTTTGTTTTTTTTTGGTCAGGCTTCGGAGTTAGGTCCTGATGGTTAGCGAGGGGTCAGGTTTTCTGATCTTTTAGCTAGTTTCCCCTTTAGCCTCCCAGGGGGTTGTCCGGTCCTGGTGGGACCACCCCCCCCCCCCCCTGGTATTTGAGGCTCAGGAGCAGAGGGTTGAGGACCCTGTAACTGCTCGCTGAAAGTGGTCCCGTGGCTCTTGGACTCCCACCTTCAGTTAGCCCCTGCACAGTTAATTTTTTTTTTAATTATATACTGTGCCTTTAAATTCTCCTGCTCTGCCAGCCTTGTGTGCTCTCGGCAGGTGTTAGTTTCAGACCGCGGACAGCTCCGATGGGGTAGGCCTTTGTTCTTTCGCCGTTCCTCTCTCCTGCCGGGCTAAATTTAGAGTGCTGCTCATGCCATGTAGTGTGGCCTGTGCCGTGTGCGGCAGCTCACGCGCGGCTGTCCCGTCCCGGTATTTGCACAGTTTATCTGGTGGAGAGGGGTCGCGGCCCCAGCAAAATCGGGGGTGGGGTGGGGTGCATCGCGACCGCATTGGGGGACCAGCACCTCATTTTGAATAGGCAGGCCCTGGATCCGTTCCTGCTCAGTGCGGGAACGGAGGCCATTTTACGGACCATAAGGGAGCAGGAGAAGGCTGCTATGGGGGAGGGGCTTTTACTTCCCCTGTTGTCTCTGTGGCCGAGTGCACCTGGGGCGGTTGGATGAGGCTGCGGAGGACTCGGCAGGGGGCGATGAAGGGGATGACTCTGAAGGGTCGTCTTCATCGTTCACCTCAGATTTTGTGCTTTTAATACACAAAGCTTTTAATGCTGGGAAGTTGCAGGGGCACAAGCCAGATTGCAGGGGACCTGCGGCCCGAAAGCGGGTTCAGGCGCCGAAGCACGATGGAGCGCCCAAGGAGAAGCGTCCGCTTCGCTCCATAGTCGGTCCGAGGGACAGCGCATCTTCAGATCTATCAGATCAGGAGGGGTGTCTGCAACCGGCTCATGATCAGGATCCGGATGCCCAGGCTCTGCCGACAAAACAAATTGGCTCCCCTCCGGTGGAGGGGGATGACCCCAAGATGGTTCGCTTGTTTCGAAGGGATGAATTGGGGCCCCTAATTCCGTTCATCCTCGACGAGCTGGGAATTGAAGTCCCTCAGCAGGATTCCAGGTTTGGGCCTAATATGGATCCGGTGATGCTGGGACTCAGAGGTCCAGCGAGATTGTTCCCATTCCCCTTGTTGGTGTCTTACCTTCTAGTTAAGGAGTGGTACACTCCTGATCTGGGGTTGAAGGTTAGTAGATCCATGGATAAGTTGTATCTGCTCCCAGAGGACATGCTGGATCTTCTCAGAGTGCCTAAGGTGGACGCTGCTGTCTCAGCGGTGACGAAGAGGTCGACTATTCCGGTGACAGGTTCCACAGCCTTGAAGGACTTGCAGGACCGCAAGTTGGAGGTACATCTCAAGAAGATTTTCGAGGAATCAGCTCTCAGGGTACGGGCTGCGATCTGCAGCAGCTTCGCTCAGTGGGCCAAGTTCTGCTGGGTCCAAGATTTACAAGCATCCATGGAGCTTACTGATGCCCAGTCACAACAGGCTAGGAGGTTGTAGGCTGCAGTGGCTTACAGTGCAGGTGCACTGTAGGATCTTTTATGGACCTCAGGGGGGACGATGGTCTCCACGGTCTCAGCACGTGGACTCCTATGGTTGTGGAATTGGTTGGTGGACGTATCCTCCAAGGCGCATTTGGGTTCTCTGCCCTTCAAGGGAAGATTGTTGTTTGGACAGCAGTTGGAAGATATGATCAAGTCGCTGGGGGAGAACAAGGTACACAAGCTGCCGGAGGACAGGCCTCGGATGAGAGGCTCGTTTCCGCAGAGAGCGAGATTTCGGAGGAATTGACGTTTTCGCTCCTCTCAATCCACTGGCTCCTTGATTCGTCAGGGACAAAGCCGTCAGTATACGGGCACCCAGTCCTTTCAGGGCCATCGGCCCTTCAGAGAAGGAGCTCCTCAAGCGCATGGGGACCCCAAGCCCTCACAATGAAGTGCGGCTGGTCCACTCCTCGGTTCCAAAGATCAGGGGGCAGGCTGTCCTTATTCCTGGAGGAGTGGACCACGGTAGCGTCGGATCAATGGGACCTAAGCATAATCGAACACGGCTATGTCTCCTTCTGCTGGACACAGACCAATTTCTGTGGACTCTGCCGTATACCCCTGAGGTGCCACCTAGAGTCTGTCAGTATTCCACTGTACCCAAGCAGAACAATAATAAAAAGACTTATAACCTTCTCTTAACAACCTCCCCCGAAGAGCAGAGGAAATGAAAAACATGTAACTGAAAACTCAAACGATGCCCAACAATTCTGACCCTAAACAGGGGGGCAATATGTAACGTACAGCAATCAATGATCCACCTCCGGCCGAGCAGACTCTCCCTGGGTGGGACTCTGGGCTGATCCGTGGTACTACAGGAACGAAAATTAGCAGGTAAGAACCAATTTTCATTTCCTGAACATACCCAGATCAGCCCAGAGGGGAGGTAAAACCCAGGAGTCTGGGCTGATCCGGTGGTAGTACAGGAACGAAAATTAGCAGGTAAGAACCAATTTTCCTATATCAAATCCGAGGAACTACAGAAAAGCAGTATTTTCTGCTAACTTTAGGGGCTCCTCGAAACTTACCGCCTGCTTCGGGGCAGGCGTTAATTTCTGAGGGTAAAAATGTGCAGGTCGGGCGCACGTTTTTTTTTTGTTTTGCATCGGAAGGTAACAGCTAATAGCCTTAGCAACATGAATTTACATTTTGATGAATGCTATTAGCTTCATGGGTGGTTGGATGCGTGTTTTGGACGTGTTAATCCTCTTATTGCATAAGCGGTTGTGGACATGCATCCAGCCACTGGATAACCAGTGCATTTGACCGAGCGCGCTGCATTGCATCAGCGTGATGCTTGTGTGACGTCACTTGCATGGTTGTGTTAATTTTATGTAGTAATGTCCAGTCAACCCTCCCCCCCCCCCTCACAGTGCAGTTTGACATCCTAAGGACTGAGCACTTTGCAAATGTTTATACATATTTTAGGGTGGTGCCACTGAGGTGAAAGTGGAAATAAGGGTTTGCTCCTGCCTATCGGGGCTGGATTGCTGCTGCTACAAAGGCAGGATGCATGGAGTTAAAGTGCTTCAGGAACAGGTGAAGCTTTAACTTCATTCACGTGATTGCTGTTGGCTTTTTATCCTTTTTCAGGCTTCAGAGGACATGCTGATTGCTGAGGTTGAGGCGCAAGATGCCCCCCTAATCCAGCCACGGAGTAGCATCAAGGCTCATAGGCTGCAGCCTGCCACGTCAGAGTCTCAGCCGGACACAGAGTCCACCCAACTTTTTCTGAAGGAGGAACCAGGACCCACTGCCACCAGAAACCAGAAGAGCTTCCTGCAGGTATTTCCAGAGGGAAAGGTGTGGGCAGTTCCAGGAGAAGGCCCAGAGCGTGTGAGTGGCCAGGGCTCTTACTTTCAGCTCCGTCACTGGAAAAAGAATCTGCTCCTCTGACCAGCACTGGCTGTATGTGTGCATGGTGGGCTTCTAGGTCTGTGTGTGTGTGTGTGTCTGCGTGGAGGGGAATACACTGGACTCTGCCTGAGCTTTATGGATAAAAAGGATAAGAAATTGCCCTGCTGGGTCAGACCAAGGGTCCATCAAGCCCAGCATCCTGTTTCCAACAGAGGCCAAACCAGGCCACAAGAACCTGGCAAGTACCCAAAAACTAAGAAGATCCCATGCTACTGATGCAATTAATAGCAGTGGCTATTCCCTAAGTAAACTTGATTAATAGCAGTTCCCTGTACGTACCCAGATCAGTCCAGACTCCTGGGTTAATTCATCCCTGCCAGCAGATGGAGACAGACAAAGCCTCGCTGACACTGCTTGAAAACCCCTGGTGCCACCTGCAGGAGCTCAGGATTTGTCTGTCTCCAGCAGATGGCTGGTGCATTAACCTGCAGGGCTTTTCTTTTTACCCTTGCTGGGTTTTTTTTCTTTTAGATTTTTCCTTTGTGGGGGAGCCTTCCTCCCAGGGGATTGGTTCCTTAAGGAACCCTTCTCTGCTCGGTTGAGGTCCAAGTTGTACCGTGGGGTGTAAATCTGGTGGTCCAGATCCCTCTCCTCACGAGGCCGGCCGTGCGGCTTGCAGCCCTTGTCCTTTTGCTCAGAGGTTTCTCTCCCTTACTTCAGCAGCTAGGTTGAGCTGGACAGCTCTCTTCAGCTCTGGGAGGGAAGCTCTGTTTTGTTAACTGCACTAACCACATCCTCTGGCAACAAATTCCAGAGCTTTATTGTGCGTTGAGTAAAAAAGAACTTTCTCCGATTAATCTTAAATGTGCTACTTGCTAACTTCATGCAGTGCTCCCTAGTCCTTCTATTATCCGAAAGTGTAAATAACCGAGTCACATCTACCCGTTCTAGACCTCTCATGATCTTAAAGACCTCTATCATATCCCCCCTCAGTCGTCTCTTCTCCAAGCTGAAAAGTCCTAACCTCTTTAGCCTTTCCTCATAGGGGAGCTATCATTTTGGTAGCCCTTCTCTGCACCTTCTCAATCGCAATTATATCTTTTTTTGAGATGCGGCGACCAGAATTGTACACGGTATTCAAGATGTGGTCTCACCATGGAGTGATATAGAGGCATTATGACATTTTCCGTTTTATTCACCATTCCCTTCCTAATAATTCCCAACATTCTGTTTGCTTTTTTGACTGCTGCAGCACACTGAACCAACAATTTTAAAGTATTATCCACTATGATGCCTAAATCTTTTTCCTGGGGGGTAGCTCCTAATAAGGATCTTAACATTGTGTAACTATAGCTTGGGTTATTTTTCCCTATGTGCAACACCTTGCACTTGTCCACATTAAATTTCATCTGCCATTTGGATGCCCAGTCTTATAGTCTCGCAAGGTCCTCCTTTAATATATCACAATCCGCTTGTGATTTAACTACTCTGGATAATTTTGTATCATCCGCAAATTTGATTATCTCACTCGTCATATTCCTTTCCAGATCATTTATAAATATATTGAAAAGCACTGGTCCAGGTACAGATCCCTGAGGCACTCCACTGCCCACTCCCCTCCACTGAGAAAATTGTCCATTTAATCCTACTCTCTGTTTCCTGTCTTTTAGCCAGTTTGTAATCCACAAAATGGCATCACCTCCTATACCATGACTTTTTAGTTTTCTTAGAAGCCTCTCACGAGGGACTTTGTCAAACGCCTTCTGAAAATCCAAATACACTATATCTACCGGTTCACCTTTATCCACATGTTTATTAACTCCTTCAAAAAAATGAAGCAGATTTGTTGGGCAAGACTTCCCTTGTGTAAAGCCATGCTGACTTTGTTCCATTAAACCATGTCTTTCTATATGCTCTATGATTTTTATCTTGAGAATAGTTTCCACTATTTTTCCTGGCATGAAGTCAGACTCACTGGTCTATAGTATCCTGGATCACCCCAGGAGCCCTTTTTAAATATTGGGGTTACATTGGCCATCCTCAGTCTTCAGATACAATGGATGATTTTAATGATAGGTTACAAATTTTAACTAATAGATCAGAAATTTCATTTTTTAGTTCCTTCAGTATCCTAGGATGCATACCATCCGGTCCAGGTGATTTGCTACTCTTTAGTTTATCAATCTAGCCTACTACATCTTCCAGGTTCATAGTGATTTGGTTCAGTTCGTCTGACTCATCACCCCTGAAAACCATCTCCGGAACTGGTATCTCCCCAACATCCTCATTAGTAAACATGGAGGCAAAGAATTCATTTAGTTTTTCTGCAATGGCCTTAACTTCCCTAAGAGCCCCTTTAACCCCTCGGTCATTTAATGGTCCAACCGATTCCCTCACAGGTTTCTTGCTTCGAATATATTTTATAAAGTTATAAATTTATAAATGAATTTGGCTGTAGAAGCAAAAACTTTTTGCTTCTACAGCCAAATTCATTTCAAATTCTCTCTTTGCCTGTCTTATCAATGTTTTACACTTAACTTGACACTGCTTATGCTTTATCCTATTTTCTTCAGATGGATCCTTCTTCCAGTTTTGAAGGATGTTTTTTTGACTAAAATGGCCTCTTTAACCTCACCTTTTAACCATGACTGTAATCGTTTTGCCTTCCTTCCACCTTTCTTAATGTGTGGAATACATATGGACTGCGCCTCTAGGATTGTATTTTTAAACAGTGTCCATGCCTGTTGAACACTCTTTTAATCTTTGCAGCTGCACCTTTCAGTTTTTTGTAACTATTTTCCTCATTTTTATCAAAATTTCCCTTTTGAAAATGTAGTGTTAGGGCTGTAGATTTACTTATTGTCCCCTTCCAGTTATTAGTTTAAATTTGATCATATTATGATCACTATTGCCAAGTGGCCCCACCACAGTTACCTCTCTCACCAAATCCTGCGTTCCACTAAGAATTAAATCTAAAATAGCTCCCTGTCTTGTTGGATCCTGAACCAATTGCTCTAGCAAGTCCTGATGTTACATTTACCCAGTCAATATTGGGGTAATTGAAATCTTACATTATTATTGCACTGCCAAATTGGTTTGCTTCCCTGATTTCTCTTAGCATTTCATCATCTTTCTGACCATTTTGTCCAGGTGGATGGTAGTATACTCCTATCACTATACTCTTACCCAACACACACAGGATTTCTACCCATATAGATTCTACTGAGCATTTAGTCTCTTGTATGATCTTTATCCTGTTGGACTCTATACCCTCCCGGACATAAACTGCCACACACCCACCAAGTTGATCCTCCCTATCATTGCGATATAGCACTGTCCCATTGGTTATCCTCCTTCCACCAGGTCTCTGTGATGCCAATTATGTCAATGCTATCATTTATTGCTATGCACTCTAACTCTCCCATCTTACTTAGACTTCTGGCATTGGCATACAGACATTTCAAAGTGTGGTTTTTTTCTTTGTATTAACAACCTGCTTTTCAGTTGTTAGGGATATTTAATGAGGGACTTCATTTTCATCAACTAGTTTCCTCGAGTGATGCTGAAGCGACTGGAGATACCAGAAAAAGGAGAGGATAAAGAGAGAAAAAGGGAGGTGAAAGAAGAGAAAAAAATCATGACAAACTCCACCCCAATTTACAGCAGTGACCTCGGAAAGAAAGAGAAGGTAAACCTCATCGTGGAGTAGATATCAATCCAGTTACCAAAGAAAGGCTTCACATAGAGTTAGCAAAACTGAAAGTGGACAAGGCAAGGGGTCCCAGCAGGGTACATTCCAGCACACAGAGAGCTCAGAGAGGTTCCAGCCACTTCACAAATGGATCTGTTCACTCTGTCTTAAAGACAGAATTGGGCTGACGTCATCTCTCTTTATAAAAGTAGAATTGGGGAAGAGGTTGGTAACTATAGACCAGTCAGTTTGAGCTCCGAGATGGGTAAATTAAGTCACTTCTTCTAAAGGATAATGGAATATATTGAATCCATTGGGTTATAGGATCCAAGGCAGTATAGTTTTATCAAGGTGAGATAGTGACAAACAAATCTGATTACTTTCTTTGACTGGTTGGCTAAAGAATTCCATTGAAACAGGCACTGGATGTGGTATACTTGGGTTTTAGAAAAGCTTTTGGCACTGTCACATACAAGAGATTCATAAATAAAATGAAAAAATCTAGAGCTGAAATTAAGTGACAGATGACACAGAATATAACTCCAAGGAAAGGGGGACTATGAGTGGAGTGTCCCTGGGATTAGTCCTGAGAAATGGGTCTGTGTAATATCTCCATAAATAATATTGCAGAAGGATAAATAGGAAGGATGTCTTTTTGCAGATAATACAAAGATCTGCAACAGAGCAGGTTCTAGTAATGGAGAAGACAAATAGGAACATGATGTAAGAAAGCTTGGCGTGGTCAACTGTTTGGCAGCCAAGATTTACTCAAAATGTGTAGTCAAGAAATCCAAAGGAGCAGTACGTAATGGGGAGGTAAGGTACTAAGTGCACCGGGCAGGAGATTTTAGGGCAATCGTATCTAATGATTTCAAGATTGCAAAACAGGTCATCAAGCCAGGGAGTAGAGAGAAGTATGTGTTTTTGGCAACCTCTTATTATAGTTGAAGACAATTGTCCTGTTTTTGGGTCCAAACATGGCTGCTGAAGCCACAGGGATCGACAGACTCCTGCATCTGAGCAGGATAGGTGACCTTGGCTCTTTGATTTGGTCTAGGGCTTGCTGTTTTGGCTGCTCCTGTTCTTCCACTTCCAACTGTTAGGATTGTCAAGTGCTAAGAATCTTGTCGCAGACTCATCTTCCCTCATGAGTCATTGCTGATGTCGCATGTCTTCATGTTGACCTTGCGTATAGCCATAAAGTGAAAGGAGAAGTAGAACCAGTAGAATAAAAGGATGGATAATGCTTCTGTACAACTCACAGGAGAGACCTCACCTGGAGTATTGTGTCCAGTTCTGGAGCCTGGACCCCTGAAAAGATATCGAGAGCAGGGAAGGGATGCCAGAATTGAACAGTCTGCTCCAAAAACCCAATGAACTGAGATTCAAGGGCCTAAATATTTATATACACTCAGAAATTCGAAAATTCCTCTAGGATTTACTTACTATTCACTCCCAACTTCCCCCACCAAATAAATTTGCATTTGGCAGGAATAATTGGCAAGTGTATTTCTTCCCTGGTGAGTGAATACCCTCCTGCCCACCCTGGGAGTGCTTTCACTCCTCTCTACCACATCTGCTCCCTCTTCACACCCCACTACACCTAATCCAGGTGTAGTCATCTCTCTCTCAGTCCTCCCAATGCAGCCCAATCCTACCCTCTCCCATTCTTCAACTCTCTTGCCACCACCCCTTGGCCATATTGCTCTCCTCCCAGGCCTGCAAAAGAGCCGAAGATGCTTCCTACTCTCTCTCCCCACAGGTGCAGGCCTCCATTTTCCTTCAGTCACCCCTGTAGTGCTCTCACTCTCCTCCCTTACACCCCCAACTCTGTCCCTTCTTCCCTACCCCACCACGACCGCCATCTTATTTTCCTCCCAGATCCAGATGGGAGCCAAAGATGCCTACTATCCCTGGCCCCAATCAATGCTAAAGCTGTCGCCAGTTCTTTCTGGATCCTAATTAGGGCTGAAAATGCTTCTGCCACTGCTGCTTCCTCCTCCCAAGCTCCTACTGGGGTGAAGACACTACTGCTGTTTCTTTCTCCTGGGCCTGAATCAGGGCAAAGACATCACCACCTACTCCTTAATGCCCTACCAGCAAAGAAAAGCCTCTTGCCCCTGGTGCGTGGGCAAATGGATTTTCAAAAGCATCTACACACTAGATACCAGGAAAGATTGGGGATAGAAAGAGAGAGATTCAAATTCCTCAGTGGTACAAATAATATACAGGAGGCTTTTTTTCAGTGGAAAGAAAGTTCTGGAACGAGAGATTATGGTTGGAGACTCAGGGGTTACATCAGGAAATATTCCTGGATTCATGGAACAGCCTTCCAGAGGAAGTTGTAGAAATCAAAACAACATGCAATTGAGGTATTAGAATAAGCACACAGCACCCCTAGTTGTGAAGGAATAAGGGGGAAGTCAGAGATCATTGATATTACAACAGGAATCAAAACCATAAATGGGCCTTAGCTGCTGTTACATTCTATGTTTTTAAAAACAAAACAAAACCCCAAAACATATTCCACCTTTCATGGCACTTCAAAGTGGATTACATTCAGATACTGTAGGTGTTTCCCTATCCCTAAAGGGATTACAATCTAAGGGCCCTATTTACTAAGTGTGGTTTGTTTTTTCTCATAGACACAAAATGAGAGAGAACCTTTTAATAAATAGGTCTCTTAAGTTTGCACATGAGGCAACCGAACCGAACGACGGTATATAAAACTCGATAAATAAATAAGAGCCACTGCTGGTGACTCATGTTGCTTGAGGTTCTGAGAGCAGAGCCCAGATGATGGTCTGGATCAGAGTATCCGGCAGTAGGGACTCTCCTGTGGCACGCTTGCTCAGATCTGAAGGCATACTGGTGAGGGAAACGCTGGCGTAGAATTCTCCCAGGTTGCCATACCTCGCAGACACCTATACCTGAAAGTCTGGACAACTCGTTGCTCGGATTCCAAGCGAGCTGGAATCTGCTTGCTATTACTGACTAATGGGTGCTCTTCTTAATTCTGAGCTCAGTTGCTGACACCTGCTTCTGACTGGCGCATGCTGCGAGAGAGAAAAGCCCCGAAGCTGCCGGACGCTGCAGAGCCTAGAAGGAAGATGCTTGGTGATGTGCGGAAGGTAAATGTGGGCATGCTGGACCATCAGCTTCTCAGCGCTGCTGCTAAATCTTAGATCTTGGATGTGGTTTAAATGCCTTTTGGATCTGGTTTTGGTTTTTTTTTTCCTGACAATACCTTGGCAGGGTTACTCAGCAGTGACTGGCCCTGGAAACCTCTGTGTTTGGGTCCCTGCCCATGGATTACTGAATACCCAGAGGTGTACATCTCAGGTTACTATTCTGAGTGACCATGTATATAGAAAGAGGTTTCAAGCACACTCAACAGTTGTGGACAAGATTTTGTGTGATTATTCTAGAGAGATCATTCGTCTCTGGTGTGCAGAAGGTTGGACTCGGCCAAGGCAGGAACTGGACTTTTTGGAAAGAGATTTCTGCAGAGCTTTGTTCTTTACTCCTGGGCCTGGGTTTTTTGTTTTAAACATTTTTCTTTTCTTTTTGTTAGCGTGTCCCGTGTGCCTTGCTCTGTGTCTATCTCCTCCCTTGCCTGCTGATCTTGGGAGGGGCGAGCTGGTACCTATGGGAATATGGCGTTCCCAGCAGCGTCCTGACAATCCCTGCACAAATGCAGCAGAGCTGGAGCGATTCTGCTTTGCTGTGGAGGAAGTGGCAGCAAGAGGAAGGGTGTGGTTCCCATTGCAGGTAAGTGGTACAACCAGAGACCCTGCTCTTCTGTGGCAGCTCAGGGATAGACTGTCCTATAAATCAAATGGGGGGGGGGGGGTTATGGCACACAATAATAAAAATGCTAATTTTTAGTTTAAAATGTATCCAGTTTTACATTCTATCATCACCACTTTCCAATGGCACCGCCAGCCTTTCACTGCCACACTGAGTGCGTACATCTGTGACTATGAGCCACTGTACACCTACCGACCAGCTGAATCTGCAGGGACTGCACGTTTGCAGTATCTCAGGGCTGCTCAAACTGTGAGGCAAGAAAGATGGAAGCATATGAAGTGGCCAGCAAGTAGGATGGGGAGATGAAATCGTGTAGTAGATAGGATGGGAGTGGGAGAGCGTGATGCGGTGACAAGGTGAGGGGATGAAGAGTATGCAGGGCTGGCACAAGCCACTGTGCATGTGCACAGGGCGGCGGCTCCGAGTGGGGGGCGGCGGACTGTGCCACCTGCAGCCAAAATGGAAGGGAGGCTGCAGAGCCGCCTGGCACACTTCACCCCGCCAACAGCCAAAGTAAAAAGAAGGCCGGGAGACCACCTGCTGCATAGGAGCCACTAAAGGAGGCAAGAGCAAGGTGCCTGGCTGTGGGGTTTACTCGGTGTCTACTTTGAATAGCTTCGGCCTCCATTAGAGATTCAGTGACTTGGTTATGACTAACAATTTATGCACATCACTGGAATAGGCTCCTCACTCTCCCTCCCTCCCCAACTCACAAGACATTCTGTAGGGCTGGAGAGTTTGGAGCTCCTTTCTGACAGGGCACCTCTCGCAGACAATGTCTGTCTCCTGAATGCCTCTTCCCATCTTCCAGGTTCCTGCTGGTGGAGAGTATTCCAGAGAACCTGCATTATGGGCCGGGAACCACGCCCCACGTGTCGGTGTACCGGGCTTGGGTGGAGCTACTGGAAAGCGCGAACAGCAGCGTTGATATTGCGGCGTTTTACTTCACCCTCCGAGATACGGATACGCAGGTAGTGGCACCCTCATCCCGTCAGGTAAATGTGCACAGCGCACGGAGGAAGTTCCTCTTGAGCAATGCTCTCTGAGGCAGGAACAGTGTTACAGTGTTTGGTGTTCTTCCCTGAGAGTGGCGATGGGCACGGAGGGGGATACAAGCAGGGCCGGTGGAAGCACTAGGCGAGCTAGGTCTGTGCCTAGGGCGCAGGCCCTTATGGGGTGTGAGCCACGTGGGGCTGCAAGCGGCGGCAGCAGAGAGGAGTGGAGAGCAGAGTTATGGTGTGTGAGATACGGGAGTGGAGGAAAACAATGGATCAAGGGAATGATGAAAGTGATGATGCTGCATGTGATGAAGGTCATGGGGAAAACTGGGAAAGAAAGGACAGGACTAAGTCACTTTTCATGGTGGAATCCCACAAGGACCTGTCCCGGTAGATGAGCTGCTCAGTCTATTCATAAATGATCTCAAAAAGAGAGGAAGCAGCAAGGTGGCAAAGTCTGCAAATGAAACCAAACTATTCTGGATGAGCAAAGCCAACCCTTCTGGAGAAGAGCTACAGAGGCTTCTGATGGCATGACTGGATAATAAAGTGCTAGATTGATTTATCTCTCTAGTATAAAAATATTAGGGGCACCGGGTTATCGCAGCACATCTGTGCATCGCCCCTGGGGGAATTCTGTGCACAAAAACTTAAAATCCTTCAAAATTCTGCATTCTTTATATTGGGCAAAATAACACAATATACATGACAGTTTTTAAGTAATTAATTGAAAATATAATACAGCACCTGAAAATTTAATAAAGATTAAATTAAAAAAAATATATAATACAGAAAAACATTACTTAAAGATGCAGAGTTTTAAATATTTTGAGCAGAATTTCCCTAGAAGTACATTGTAAGAGTGTCCCTTCCACTCTTTCTCTCCTGGCCAGTTCCCTTGACTTTGCCCATCAGGCACCATCTCCTCCACTTGCCACTATCTCTCCCCTCCCCCTTTAGGCTCAATCCCCTCCACTGCCAGAGTTTGACCCCTCTTTCAGTTTTGCCCCTCCCACAGGCTCCCTTCGTTCTCGTTCTCTCTCTCTCTCTCTCTCGTGCACATATACACCCCTTCAAACAGGCTCCCTTTCTCTCTCACTCTTGCGCACACACCCGCTCCCTTTCTCTCTCCCCCCCCCCCCCCCCCCCACTACACATAAGCTCCCTGTCTCACAAATACACGCATCCCTTCACACAGGCTCCCTTCTCTCACAAAAAAATAAGCAACCTTGCATACACACAATCTCTTTCTCCTGTGTGAACCCCAGATCAGTCCAGATAAGTGGGTTTTGCATCCCTGCCAGCAGATGGCAGAGAATGAAAACTTTACAGCCACTGATACCTATCACGAATGCCGGTATAGAAAAAACTTAAATAAATAACCAAGAGTGCCACCTGCACTCCCTCAGCATTTCTGTCTCCAGCAAAATGGTAGAGGTGCAAACCTGCAGTCTGGAGTTAAAAAAAAAAAAAAAATTTTAGGAAGAAGAGAAGATTCCTAACAGGAAGGCTCCCCGGGGTGTTAGGTTCCTTTCTTCAGCCATCCCTTGGGTAGAGCAGAGTGAGCAGGAGGTTGCTAATCCCTGAGCTAGCTCTACCCTTGGAGATCGTGGAGGGTGACAGCCAGGGGGGGTCCCAGTTTCCTCACGCCCTACTGGGTCCGTACCTCCTTCAGCACCTTCTTGTAGCATCCAGAGGCAGGGAGGTATTTCTTTTTGCTTTCCTTGCTTGTGATGTTTAGATTTTGTGCTGAGGCTCCTTATAAAAAAAAAAAAGAGACACTGAAGAAGTTGCTGAGGAAGCTTGGGCCAATGCTGTTAGGCCTTGTCTGCTGGGAGGCAGGGTCAGGTGAGTGGGACCGCTGTTCATCCAACTGCCGAGCCGGGGGCTTGGGGCAGCATCGGGAGCATGTCGCCGGCAGTGTGAGTGGCAAGGGCTATTTTTAGGCCCAATTGCGCCAAAATGCTGCCTCCCTCTCAATGCGAGAGAGTTTGCCACGGCTCGAAACGGGTGCCTCTCGGAGCTACCACATTTTGCCCAGAGTGTCTCCAGAGGGGGCGAGACCCATTGGGGGTGACCGGAGTATGAGGTTGGCTGGGCTGGTTCTGGAGACCCGGGGGGGGGGATAGAGAGCCAGTGGCCATTTTGGCTGCATGTAATGGGAGTCAGATTGCTCCTTTAGAGCCTCAGGACTCCCCTCCCATGCTGTTTTCTGCTGAGCAGTGCCCTGCTGGTAATAGGGAAGGAGAAGAGACTCAGGGGAATGCAGATCAGGATCCCTCTTCTTTGGATTCAGAGGCATTTTCAATGGATTTTTTTCCTCCTCCTATAAAGCCTATTTGGCCAAGAAGGAGGCAGGGGCCAAGAGGCCCTTACCCAGGAAGACTCAGGAAGCTAAGAAGCCAAGGGATCGGAAGCAGGCTGGATCGGGAGGAATCCTGAGGTTTCTGGGGCTTGGATGATCCTCTGCAGAGGGAGACACGTCAGATGACATGGATGATCTCAATCAGCTGCAAGAAAGTCCGGTGGATCTGGTGTTAAGTGGTTGTGCCATTAGAAGCAGCTTAACTGTGCTGCCCAATAATACAGAGGAGGACTGAAGAAACAGCAAGGAAGGCTGTCTAACAAAGCCGTGAGGGCAACAAAACAGGATTAGCAGCCAATGTCCAAAAAATAGGATTTCTTTATTGCAAAGTAACACGAGTGTGTAAAAAGTGCCCAACTCTGGCCGAGTTTCGCCCTCTCACAATGGGGCTACATCAGGGGCTCAACTCAATTCGTGTTTTGGATGAAAGAAATCAAGTCTTAAAAAAGACTATGCATTAGGTAGTTATTGGATTGGCTTGAAAAACTTGTTGACAGCGATGTCACTGTTTTTTTCATGTATTCATCAATACAAGGTAGTGAATGTACCGGTATGCTTTAAGCTTGTGACAGCACACATAGACGGCAGCATAGCTGTTTTGAGTGAACAAGGTAAAGCTATGCTGCCGTCTATGTGTGCTGTCACAAGCTTAAAGCATACCGGTACATTCACTACCTTGTATTGATGAATACATGAAAAAAAACAGTGACATCGCTGTCAATAAGTTTTTCAAGCCAATCCAATAACTACCTAATGCATAGTCTTTTTTAAGACTTGATTTCTTTCATCCAATACACGAATTGAGTTGAGCCCCTGATGTAGCCCCATTGTGAGAGGGCGAAACTCAGCCAGAGTTGGGCACTTTTTACACACTCAATAATACAGAGGTCCAGTACCAAATTTGATCAGAACAAATTTAAATTTATTATTGCATATAAAAGTAATCAGGATACCTCTGGAAGACCCAGAGTGAGAGCTCCATCTTTTTCAAAGCTCTCCTTGCGTGTCTTTGCGTTTTCTCAGTAAGTGCTGGTTTTTATAGGTAAAACATACAATGATCCCTAATAGGACTCCATACATGTGAGTATCAGGTACCACGTGTCCTGTGTCCAAATCAGACAAACTGTGTCTAAGATGCCCTGGTCCCACCTCCCATCTTGAGATCCAATTAGGCCTAGAGGAGACCCACGTGTCTGCTGAGTACTGTCAATCTTCTGTTAGTTCTTTGTCCTGTCAGTCTTTCAGTCTCTTGATAAGACTCTTAATCTCACGGGGATCTCCATGATTCTCTGATTTCACTATGGCCCCTCAAGAGGAGACTGTAGTTTGTGAGACTGTGACCTAAGCCATTTGTAACCTCATGACCTTCCATCATAGGTTTTGAGCAGCTCCAGATGTCTCCCAGAGAGTCTTGAATCTAGGTTCACTCTGAGGTCCTTATAGCTAGAGTTTCAGTTAGGCCAGAGACAGCAAAAGGTTCTGGGAAGCTGAGTGAACCAAAGTCTGAAGCTGAAGTCTTCATGTTAGGCTTCCCATATATCACTGGACAAGGACCCTATTAGCAAGTTGGTGGCTCCAATGCAGGATTTGGACGAGTTCGCGATCACAGTGGGCGATGATCCTCGGGTGGTCAGGCTGTTCCGTAGAGAGGAGCTGGGTCTGCTGATTTCCCCAGGTGCTGGATGAGTTTGGGATTGAGGTCGCAGAAAGATTCGGACAATGAGGGGATAAACCCAGTCCTGGAGGGGCTGCAGGGACCCCCTAAGACTTTTCTGCTGCCTAAGAAGATGAAGAAGTTAATGGACTGGAAGTGGGAGTTTCTCAAAGCAGGACTGAAGGTAGCCAGAGCTATGGCTAAGTTATATCCCTTCCCAGAACAGACCTTGGAGTTGTAGAGGATTCCTAAGGTGGATGCGGTGGTGTTCTCAGTGTCCAAGAAGGCAACCATCCCGGTGGCAGCCTCAGCCGCTCTGAAAGATATCCAGGATCGGAATTTGGAGATTCTGCTGAAGAGGCTGTTTGAGTTTCAGCCTTAAGCCTTCGGGCGGTGGTATGTGGCAGCTTGATGCAGAGAGCCTGCTTGTGCCTGGTACGGAAGGCACACGAGAAGCAGTCAGGAACAGTGGCTGAAGCTGCTCAGGCTGCCTGCTTGGAAGCGGACATGGCCTATGTGGCAGTACGACATGATCCGGACTTCTGCCAGGAATATGATCTCTGCTGGTGCGGCGGAGACTTCTCTGATGCGAAATTGGTCAGCGGACGTGACCTAAAGCCCAGCTGTCTAATCTCCCCTTTGAAAGCAAGCTGCTGTTCGGAGAGGATCTGGAGCAGCTCATGAAGCAGTTGGGGGAGTTGAAGAGTAATAAGTTACCTGAGGACAGGAAAACCCCCAAGAAGTCTTTACCCCCTTGAGCGTGCTTCAGAAACATGAGGTTCAGTTCCAGCAGGAGTTCTTTACCTGTGGCACAAAAACAGAACTTGGGCAGGCAGCAGTCTTTCAAGCCCAATGTTAGACCTCTGCGGGACGGCAGTGCCCAGGGGTAGGCAGAAGTAAGATTGTCCAATGAAGGTGGGCTGGTCCGCTCCTCTCCGGAGTCTATCAGAGGGAGGCTGTCCCTCTTTTATAAGGAGTTGACCAGGATCATGTCGGACCAGTGAGTTCTGAAGGTGTAAGAGACAGCTATGCCTTAGAATTTTTTTGGTCGCTCATGGAAACTTTTGTAATCTTCCGCTGTGTCTCCCGATCCAAGCAGGAGGTAATGCAGGATACTTTGCAACGGCTGCAGTTCCTGCACACCATTATACTATGCCTCCTCAGGAGAGGTCATAACGTCCGCTTTGAAACCTGACTCCAAGGAGGAAGTGACGTCATCGAAGGCAATGGCCGCTTGATTTCGGGCTCCGGCTCATATTAATCCCTCCTCATCCAGACCCCGAATTGCCAATATCGCAGGTTTTTACAGCTCTGCAGCCCGCTCGAGCAGCCTCGATGTCCCTGCCGCAGAAAAAAACAGATCTGCAGAAGTTTTCTTTTACCAACGTCGCAGTGCAGATGGCGGCAGGAGAGGCAGAACAGGAGCACACAGGCCATGCGGTGAGCGCAGTCAGAGGGGACAGTGTGGGAGACACAGCGCCGAGCTGGGCAGAATTTATTAGCTGGTTTGGAGAGCTCTGGGGAGCCATGTCAGGGCTGCAACAGGACATAAAGGACCTGTGAACGGAGATTGCCAGAAGACCAGGCCTCAGAACTTTCTACCTGCAAGCTAGCGCAAGACAAACTACTAACAGTCAATGTGCAGCTACAAATAGACTGGAGGACTTAGAAAACAGGTCCCATAGTGCAAACGCGTTTTAGAGGAGTACCTGAGTCGCCCAATTTATTCAGAGAGCAAAAACGTGGTGAATAGCATATGTGCACAGATCCTGGGGCTTGCATCTGAGGGCTCCGAAACCATAGCAGTGGCGATTGGAAAGGGCCCACAGGGCTTTAGGGGCCCCATGAGCTAGTCTGCCGAGAGACATAGTTGCATGTTTTCACAGCTATGAACAGAAAGAAGAGATTGCCACGAAAGTCCATAGAGCAGGCCCAGTTCACTGGAAAGGAAATCAAATAGAGGTGCATTACCTGCTATTAAATAGAGGTGCATAGCTGCTATTAAGTTCACTTAGAGAATAGCCACTGCCATTAGCAATGGTTACATGGAATAGACTTAGTTTTTGGGTACTTGCCAGGTTCTTATGGCCTGGATTGGCCACTGTTGGAAACAGGATGCTGGGCTTGATGGACCCTTGGTCTGACCCAGTATGGCATTTTCTTATGTTCTTATGACTTGGCTCCTACTACCATCTGCAAGAGGAGAGAACTCAGAGATGTGGTGACCACACTCTGTAACCATAATGTCACATATAGATGGTTATTTCCCTTCGGGAGTCACTTCCAGGATTTCCACACCTTTCTCGGCATTATCATCTCATTGTGCAGGCGCTAGTGTTTGACTCCTTCAGCAGGCAAGTGCTTCGAGCAGGACTATCTCGGTCCCACCCTACTTAGGGAAGCTTTGGTACATCCCATTGTCTGGACTGAAAGGAAAATTGGTTCTTACCTGCTAATTTTCGTTCCTGTAGTACCACGGATCAGTCCAGACTCCCGCCCTGTCTACGTTTATTTTTCATAAGTCCGCTCAAAGTCTTTCTTCATTCAGTGTTTTGGGATATATTTCCTGCATATTCGAGCTATAGATAGATATGTAAGAGTGTTCAACAGTGATTTGTATTTCAAGGTTTTTAATTACTTGCTTGATCTCATACTAGTTCACTTTTTCTGCTTTGATAATGTTTATACTGAAGGGACCCAGGGTGAGCACTGTCCTGATATAGGATACCCTTTCAGTTTTTTCCTCTGTCTCCATCTGCTGGACAGGAGGCTCAACCCACTGTCTGGACTGATCCGTGGTACTACAGGAACGAAAATTAGCAGGTAAGCACCCAGTTTCCTTTAACTTCTTGAGGTACTTCACATTTTATTAGCTGGATGGGGAAAGTTATGGGAAACAGAAGAGCAGTGAGCAAAAGGGGAAAGTAAATAAAGAAAAGAGGGCAAGAGGTTGCGATGGTTTTCTAAAAAAAAGTAGCTGAAAAGTTAAGAGATCACAGGGGAAGACAGGTGACAATATCTAGAAAATGTAAGAGAAGCTTGGAAAGTAATCAGACATGCAAATATAGGAAATTTGGTAAAATATTATTTACAGATTTGATCTACTCACTCTCTTTTTCCAGATCATTTATGAATATGTGGAACAGCACAGGTCCCAGTACAAATCCATGTTGCACTCTTACTATTGCTCTTTCTCTTCTTGGAAAATTTGCCATTTAGTTCTACTGTGTCCTGTCTCTTAACCAGTTACCAACCCACAATAAAACATTGCCTCCCTTCCTATGACTTTTTCACAACCCTCATGAGGCACTTTGTCAAATGCCTTCTGAAAGTCCAGATGCATGTATCAACCAGCTCACCCTTATCTACATGTTTATTAAAACCTTCAAGAAATCTATTAGATTGGTAAGACAAGTCACGTTGGCTCTTTTCCATTAAACCATGTAATATCCATATGGCCAGTAACTTTGAGGTTCTTAATTAAAAGAGTTTATTCAGCTAACTTTTTGAGTTATCGGCACAAACCCAGATTTTTAAATTTCCCACCCTGCCAATTGGCAAACTTTTATCTAAATAAGTCATTGATTGAGTAAAATTTAGCTAAATATAAAGATGCAGGGCAGGAAATGTTCTGGGGAAAGACTTTAATTTTAGCCATGTTGTGGTGTCTGAGTGCAGGAAACTCTGTCCTGAAGATATCCAGTAATCTTATCTGGGTAATTTTAGCCTGATACATTCAGCGCAGATTTACCCAGTAAGTCCCACTGAATATTCTAGCTATAATTATAGGTGCGTAACGTCCCACTTGCCAGCCTGCTCAATCTGTACCTCTTTGTTTTTAAGTATAGGTGCTATTGTTTTGCCCAGCCCTTACGGCAGGCTCTCACTACACTATAGTTTCCCAGATCACTCTGGAGCCCAAGCTACAGTGAAGATTCTAGTAAACAGAAAAGATGTCAGCAGACAAGGATCCCTTGGTTCACTCAGTCTGCCTGCTTGTGCCTGCTTACGATCACAGGTCTTACACCATCTGTGGTCTCCTCCTACCACTAAGGTCCCTTTGAGTCTGTCTGAGGGATGCTTGAATTCTGACATGGGTTTGGATCCTACTGCTTCAGCCAGAAGTCTGTTCTAAGTGTCCAGCACCCACTCAGTGAAAAAGATGATAATGAGAAAACTGAGGAAGAGACAGGGCAGGTCTCTATGATGCCAAAAGTGCTTTACAGATAAATGGTACTAAATAGTGATACTGCAGCAACAATATTCTTTGTATTGCAGGGAAAAGATGTGTTAGAAAAACTTCTGGCGTTACCATCCAGGGGGGTGAAGCTCAGCATTGTTGTCAACAGTCCCCAGAAATCCAGTAGTGACACTGAAGACCTCACACAGAAAGGTAGAAAACTTGATTGGCAGAAGGAGTTGAGAGTACCTGGCTTCCATCCTCCAGTACTGGACCAGTAATTCTGAGCCCTGTGGCGAGCATGGAAATGACTGGCTTCTATCCTCTACTGTTGGGCCATTCCCTGAACGTTCCCGAATCAGTCCAGACTGCTGGGTTTTGCCTCCCTTCCAGCAGATATAGACAGAGAAAAACGTAAAGAGCACACCCCCCCCTTCAGTATTTCTCTGTCTCCAGCAGATGGAGGTGGCAGAACCTGTGGTCCTGATCTTAGATTACTAAAACAAAAAAAAAGCAGAGAGAATATGTGTTCTCTACCTTTCTCAGCTAATGCTTGATCAAGCAGGACAATGAAAAAAAAAAAAAAAAGAGTGCAGTTCCTCCCAGGGGGGGTAGGCAGGTGCTGGTGGGACCATCCCCCCTTGTTGCAGGCAGATCAGAGCTAGGGTTGGAGGCCCTCTCAGCTCCATTGCCTGGTGAGACACCTGGGGTGAGTACTGGTGGTCCGGTCCCTCCCCCTTCTTCCTGTTTCCAGAGAAGCTCCATTCCCTGTACGTATCGAATCAGTCCAGACTCCTGAGTCTGGACTGATCCTTGGTACTACAGGAACGAAAATTATCGAAGGAAAGACCTAATTTTCTTTTCCTCTGGTAAGGCCACTTTAACAAAAAAAAAAAAAGTCAGCGAGCCGTTTTTTTATTTTGGGCGAGGCTACCCACTGACTCTGCAAGCTCCTGCCGCTTCAATCCTCCCAGGCTCCGGTGGCAGTTTTTGGTCGTTTTCTTTCCCTTACGCGCCTCTCCCTTTTGCCGGCCATGCTGTGTGCATCCCAGTGCACGGCCTGTGGGGAGCTGGCTACATGGCTCTCCTGCGATGGCCTCTGTTCTCGATGCCTCCCCAGCGGGGAGGGTCCTTCGAGTGCGACAGGGAGAACATCAGCTAGGTTCCACGGTGCGGGAAAGCAGCTGGCTGATCGGGGGAATCTGACTGACACGTTCCTGCTGAGTGCGGAAACGACGGCCATTTTAATTTTTGCTGCGACGGCAACTTGAGCAGCAGGGGGAGGGGACCTCCTGCCTCAACTTTCTCCTCCCGACTTGAGCCCTGAGAGTCCTCTGGGCTCATTTCCAGACTCCCCCCCAATGACTTTGTGATCCCCCTTGGGGGGGGGATTTGAAGAGTCAGCCTGCTTTTACTGTGGACTTTGTGCTGTTAATGCACAAAGCTTATATGGCTAGCATGTCCCAGCAGGGTGAAACAGGGGTGTGTACACTGACTGAAGAGCCACCACCTCGGAAAGTCCCCAGGTGGTTGGATCCACAGGGAGCTGTTAGGATTTGAGATCTGAGGTCTCTCGCCTTGGAGTGATCGGGGGGGGGGGTGTCCTTCCTTGGGGACCTTGAACCCACTGGGGCACCCGGCCCTGGACCCTCCCCCGGCTCCTTCTCCCTTCATTGGGATGGATCAGGACGAGGAACCAGACAGGCCCATTCTGGTGGAAGGTGATGACTCGAGGGTGGTTCATTTGTTCCAGAGGGATGAGCTGGATCCGCTGATTTCTGCATGTCCTAGCCGAGCTGGAGATTACACTCCCTCAGGAGGTCCTGGGGCACGATACAGTGGACCCTGTCCTGGCAGGCTTGCGTGGTCCAGCTAGAACCTTTCTTTTTCATCCTATGCTCCTGCAACTTATGTTTCGAGAGTGGGATACTCCGGAGGTGAGCATGCAAGTGGGGTGAGCAATGGACAAGCTCTATCTGCTGCCTGAGGACTCCTTGGAACACCTCAGGGTTCCAAAGGTGGATGCTTCGGTGTCTGCTGTCACCAAAAGGACAACTATTCCGGTGGCAGAAGTGGCGGCTCTTAAAGATCTCCAGGACAGGAAGCTCGAAGTCCATCTCAAAAGAATTTTCGAGGTGTCTGGTGCTTAGTGTCAGGGCAGCTGTCTGTAGCAGTCTTATGCAGCCAGTGAGCCTGAGGTGGGTTCAACAGCTCCTCAATGCTAGGGATATTATTTCCTTAGGAAGCAGAGCATTTAGAGGCAGCAGTGGCATATGGCACAGATGCTTTATATGATCACCTCTATACCTTGTCCCGGACTATGGTGTCAGCGGTTTCGGCCAGGAGGCTCTTGTGGCTCTGCAACTGGTCAGCCGATGTCTTTTTTTTTCAAAGTCTCAACTGGGGGCACTCCCTTTTAAGGGCAAGTTCCTGTTTGGAGAGGACTTGGAACAGCTGATAAAGTCCTTAGGAAAGAATAAGGTGCATAAGCTCCCTGAAGACAAGCTTAGGGCCCCAGGAATTTCTTTCCTCCCCGCTCTAGTTTTCGGGGTCAGAGACTATTTCATCAGAACAGGACGCCTTCCCTTGGACAAAGACAACCACCGGGGAGCTCTCAAGCTTGGTCTCCTTTCGGGGCGCAGACCGAACTGCGACGGGGTCAATCACGGGCCTTTGGGATCCAAGTCCTCCCAATGAGATATGCGCCGACCCATTCCAGTCATAGGGGGACGGCTCTCCCTGTATTACGAGGAGTGGGTCAAAATAACGTCAGACCAGTGGGTTCTAAACATCAAAGAACATTGTTATGCTTTAGAATTTGCTCAGCTTCTGCGAGACCTGTTTTTGATATCTCCCTGCAGATCCCTGGTGAACAAGCAGATAGTGAGTCAGACCCTTCGCTGGCTGGAGGATCTTGGGGCCATCATTCCAGTTCCCCCCGGACAAGTGCAGGACCGGGAGATACTCCATCTATTTCGTAGTACCCAAAAAGGAAGGCTCTTTCCATCCGATTCTCGACCTAAAGAAGGTGAAAAAAGCTCTCAAAGTGCCATATTTTCATATGGAAGCTGCACTCAGTCATTGCGGTGGTGCACAGCGGAGAGTTCTTGGCTTCCCTGGATCTAACGGAGGCATATCTGCATATCGAAATCCGCAAGGATCATCAAAGATTTCTGTTTCATGGTCCTCGGGAGGCATTATCAGTTTCGGGCCCTTCCATTTGGGTTAGCGACCGCTCCCCATAACTTCACCAAGGTGGTGGTGGCGGCAGCCCTCCGGTGGGAGGGGGTACTGGTTCACCTATATCTGGATGACTGGCTCATTTGGGTGAAGTCTGAAGACCTCTACAGGCTGGCGGTACACAAAGTATTACATTGTCTGTGCTCCCTCGGTTGGGTCGTCAATCATCCCAAGAGCCATCTGCTTCCTTCCCAGGTCCTGGACTTCTTGGGTGTGCGATTCGACACCCGAGTTGGCAAAGTCTTCCTCATGCAGGAACGGATTGTCAAGCTGACATCTCAAGTTCAGTGTCTCTTGACAGTGCCAGTACCCAGGGTCTGGGATTACTTGCAGGTTCTTGGCTCTATGGCATCCACTCTGGACTTGGTCCCCTGGGCCTTTGCTCATATGAGGCCTTTACAGAGAGCTTTGTTTTCCTGCTGGGATCCGATGTCTGAAGAATTCCAGGTTCCTTTGCCATTCACGGTCCATCAGGTCCAGTCTAAGTTGGTGGCTTTTCCTTGACCACTTGAAGTGAGGTGTGGACCTGGAGGTCCCTCAGTGGGTGATTTGTAAGCACGGACGCCAGTCTCTCCGGTGCCGTGTGCCAATCTGTCGGCCCAGGGCCAGTGGTTGTGGGAGGAGGGGTAATGGTCCATCAATCACCTGGAAATGAGCGGTGTGCTTTGCGTTGCGGAAATGTCTTTCTCTCCACCATCGGGCGGTACGAGTCTTGTCAGACAATGCGGTGACAGTGGCCTTCATCAAACGTCAAAGCGGAATCAAGATTCGTCCGGTAGCCAGAGAAGCTGATGGCCTGGGCAGAATGACATCTAGCCCTGTTGATGGCCTCTCACATAGCCGGGGTTGACAGTGTGCAAACGGACTTTCTAAGCCATCAACGTCTGGACCCCGGAGACTGGGAGTTGTCCTTGGAAGCAATGACTCTCATCTCGCTGGTGAAGGACTCCCCATTTGGACTTGATGGTGACTCAGAAAAATGCAAAGGCTCCATGCTTCTTCAGTCACAGAAGGGAACATGGGGCGGAAAGGGTAGATGCCCTAGTCCTTCCTTTGCCCCACAACATTCTGTTCTACGTGTTTCCCCCATGGGCTCTCGTAGGCAAGATTCTGAGAATAGAAACTCACTCCGGGACGGTTATCCTCGTAGCTCTGGAGTGGCCCCGGAGACCCTGGTTTGCGGATCTAGTCAACCTGGCTGTGGACGGTCCTCTGCGCCTAAGTCATTTTCCAAACCTACTGCGTCAGGCTCTAGTATTTTTAGACCAAGCGGATCGCTTTTGTCTAGCAGCTTGGCTTATGAGAGGAGGCAATTGAGAAAGAATGGGTATCCTGAGGATGTCATATCCACTCTCTCTTAAGGGCGCGGAAGACCTCTACTTCTCTAAGTTATGTCCAGGTGTGGAAAGTCTTTGATTCTTGGTTTGGCGAGCAAGGGGTACCACAGATCCTTGCATTTCTACAGAAGGGACTTAGCAAGCGGTTATCCTTTAGTTCCCTCCGGGTGCAAATTGCAGCTTTGGGATGTCTTAGAGGCAAGACTGAAGGGGAGTCTCTGGCAGAACACTCTGATGTGGTATGGTTTCTGAGAGGGGCGAAGCACTTGAACCCTCCGGTCCATTCCATTTGTCCTTCTTGGAGTCTCAATTTTGGTGCTCCGGGTGTTATGTGAACCTCCTTTTGAGCCCCTCAAGAAGGCTACCTTGAAGGATTTAATCCTCAAGACGGTGTTTTTGGTGGCTATCTGCTCCGCTAGGAGGGTCTCTGAGATTCAAGCCCTTTCCTGTCGGGAACCTTTACTATGGTTTTTTTAGGTATCGCTCAGAACGGTTCCATCCTTTCTTCTGAAGGTTGTCTCTGCCTTCCACTTAAATCAGTCAGTGGAACTTCCAGCCTTTCCGAGTTTAGATGAGGTACTCCTCATGCTAGAGAATTGAGATTTCTAGATGTCAAACGAGTTATCTTGTGTTACCTTGAGGTCACCAATGCTTTTTCAGGTTTCAGATCATCTTTTTGTTCTGTGGAGTAGTGCTAAGAAAGGACATAAGGCATCTAAAGCGACTATTGCCCGTTGATTGAAAGAGGCTATCGCTTTCGCTTATATTTGCCGCGGACAACTGGTTCCAGATGGTCTAAAAACTCATTCAATCCGGTCACAAGCTGCTTCCTGGGCAGAGAGCCAGTTGGTATTGCCGCAAGAAATCTGCAGAGCGGCGACTTGGAAGTCTCTGCACATTTTTGCCAGACATTATCGTTTGGACGTCCAGGCACCAGATGTCACCGGTTTTGGGAGCAGTGTCATTCGAGTGGGACTCTCCAGGTCCCACCCCAGTTAGGGAAGCTTAGGTACATCCCAGCAGTCTGGACTGATCCAGGTACATACAGGGAAAGGAAAATTGGTTCTTACCTGCTAATTTTCGTTCCTGTAGTACTACGATCAGTCCAGACATCCGCCCATTGGGGGGGTGTTCAGTATTGAGAATCCGCTCGTTTTTTTTTCTATTCACAGCAATTTGTCTGATTTCCTATACGGCAGAAGATTACAGAATACTCCTTACATGTACATAGTTTGGTGTTCTTCTTGTCCTTGCTTGATCTAACCATTGGTTTTAAATTGGTTGTTCTGCTTTGGTAATGTTTTATACTGAAGGAATGCAGATGGCACACCGTATTAAGAGGGGGTGCTCTTCAAGTTTTTCTCTGTCTCCCTCTGCTGGAAGGGAGGCAAAACCCAGCAGCCTGGACTGATCTGTGGTACTACAGGAAAGAAAATTAGCAGGTAAGAACCAATTTTCCTGTCACTTTGAACCTCCTACTCAGTGTGACTGACTTCTAGCCACCCACGTGGTCTAGTAGTCCCTGGGAAAAGCAGAAGTTGGGAATTGCCCTTCTACAGGAAAGGCCATGATTAGATATTACTGTTTTCTGACTTAACTCCAAACTTTGTTTCCTGCAGGTGCAGATGTAAAATATTTGGATTTCCAGAGTTTGACAGGTGGTATATTGCATACCAAACTCTGGATAGTGGATAGAAAGCATATTTACATTGGCAGTGCCAACATGGACTGGCGCTCTCTAACTCAGGTAATGGCTAACACAGATTGGCACTTTCTAACCTAGGAAACGGCTGTCAGTCTCAACATAGACTGGCACTGTGTAACTCAGAGGTTGACCTTATTTTACTAAGTACCATGGACTTCTGTTGGATTAAATGTCTTTTCCTTTGACTGGCCAAAGTTGTTTTTAATCTTCTCTAGACCTTTTTTTCCCCATACAATTACTGCACTAACCTGCTCTTGCTGTTTGGCTTGGCTTTGCAGGTAAAGGAGCTAGGAGCGGTGATGTACAACTGTAGCTGTTTGGCTCGTGACCTGCACAAAGTTTTCCAAATGTACCGCTACCTGGGAGAGGAAGGGGTGTCCATACCCAGCCCCTGGCCTACAGCCTTTTCCGCAGATTCAAATCATGCCCATCCATTGCACGTGCCGCTGAACAACAGCGCTGCAAAAATTTATATTTCAGTAAGCATGGCTTCATATTTCCCATCATATGCAAACGTTTTCTAGGACTTAGGATTGAAGGAAGGGGTTTTAAACAGTTCTATCTGTCTTTTTTTTTTTTTTTTTTTTTTAATCTTTTCTGAAGTACACCTTTACTTTACATTGTTGTTCGTAACAGGGTGTTGTGGAGGTAGCTGCACAGGACTTGGGTTTTGGTAATGCAGTATATATAACACCATAATAAATGTTTCTGACATGATATGTTTTGGTTTGCAGAGTTCACCAAGTGCCCTGTGCTCCGAGGGTCGAACCTCAGACCTCACAGCTGTTCTGAGTATTATTGATGATGCCAAAGAGTTTATATACATCTCTGTCATGGATTATGTGCCCCAGTGTCAGTTCTGTAACCCCAAGAGGTAGGACCTGATTGTGAGTCGTAGGAATCTGGAGAACTATAGAACTACAGTAGTGTTAAAATAACAGAGAGTGTAGATGGGGCAAAAACAAAATCAAGGAAACAGCCTTGTCTCTGAGCTTCTCCCTCTTTGGGAAGACAGAAGATCCTGAACATACCCAGATCAGTCCAGACCAGTGGGTTATGCCTCCCTACCAGCAGATGGAGTCAGAGAACAAAACTTTGAGGCATTGATACTTAACAGAGAGTGCCACCTGCAGACCCTTCAGTATTTCTCTGTCTCCAGCAGATGATAGAGACACACCTCTGCAGGCTTGTTTAAAAAAAAAAAGAGAAGCTTTAGTCAAGTATTAAGTGCAGGGTGGCAGGGGACTGTGGATGCTTCCTGAGGTGTTAAGCACCTTCGTGGGCCATCCCTCATGTGGAGCTGGGCAAACGGGGGGGTTGGATACCCTTGAGTGAGTTTCGTCCACAGTGTACCGGACTCTCTGATAGCCAGGGGATCTGGCTACTTCGACCCTCCGAGGCTTCCCACTCTACCACCACTAATCCTGGCAGGGAAATATTAAAGTTTTTTCCTTTGTTTAAAAAAAAAAAAAAAACGGGGGCGGGCTGAAGCAGCCCTTCACAAGCAGGAAAGTCTGTCGGGAGTCACCAGTGGCAGGCCTTGTCAGCGGGAGCTGCCGGCCAGGGCCAAAAAGTGGAAGAGAGTGTGTTGGTTGGTACGCTGATAGCCTGGGGCTCCTGGGGATTGTGGCAAATGGTGCTGAATCTTGCTCAGGGGCGGTGGAATTGCCCTTTTGTTCACGGCTTTGTGCACCGGCTGGTGAGGCGATCGCTTTCCCTGGCGTGCCGGGGGGGGGGACGGCTTTCTTCTAGGCGGCGACCCGGAGGCTTTGCTTTTCACTGTGCTTCTTAGGCGCCATGTGTGAGGCCTAGCGGGGGTGCACCGCGTAGCACTTTCTGGAGCTATGTTGCCAAAACAAAAAAAGGCCACATGCCGCGCTGCTGTGGTATGGCTGAACACCCAGTCCCTCTGCCTGGAGTGCAACTTGGGACAGGAGGGCTCCTTGGCTGGGGGCTGAGGAGGGACTTGCGGCCGGCTGGGCCCATTCGTATTCCTGCCAGGGAGGCTAAGCAGGAGGTCATGGTGCAATCTGAAGACTCCCCTCCCCCCCTTTCTGGGGAGGGGGATGCGATCGACAGTTCCCCAGAGTTGGGGGAAGATAATTTGTGGGGGGGGTTTCCCCCAAAATTTGTTCTCCTTTTGCACAAGGCCTACCTAGCTAGGAGGGGTGCAGGGAGAATACAGGCTGAGCAGTGCCCCATGGGTAAGAAATCTAAAATAGCCTCTCAGGGGGCTGGTGATATGCTGCAGCGCCTGGGGTTACTTTGTGCGGCTGCCAATGGGTTTCCCAGGGATGATGAGGACTCTGATCAGTCATAGGAGGAACCCCATGATCCTGGAGCCAATCCGGATTCGGCGCCGACCCCTGACACTGCTGGGTCTAAGGATGCTCCTGATCTGGGTGAGTTTCTGGTCCCAGAAGGGGATGATCTGCGGAATGTTTTCTGTTCAAGAGGAAAGAGCTGCATCTGCTCGTTCCTCAGGTGTTGGAGGAATTAGGCGTGAAGGTCACCCAGGAGGAATCTGATAATGAGGATATTAATCCAGTCCTGGACAGACTGAGAGGACCCACTAATGCCTTTCCGTTGCCCAAGAAGATTGGAAAGTTGGTGAACTGGGAATGGGACTCTCCGGACGCTGGTTTGAAGGTGGGTAAAGAGATGGCCAAGCTCAATCCCTTAATTGAAGACTCCCTTGTACTGCTGAAACAGCACTTTCGGCCGTTACCAAGATGACAATTCCTGTGGTGGGGTGGTAGCCCTGAAGTATATACAGGACCGCAAGCTAGAGGTGGCGCTCAAGCGGATGTTTGAGGTCTCAGCATGGAGTCTGCAAGCAGCCGTCTGTGCCAGTTTGATGCAGAAGGCTCCAACGCCGGCTACGTCGGGAGACAGCAGTTCCTTGCAAGTGCTCGCCTGGAGGCCGTTATATCCTATGTGGTGGTTGCTCTGTATGATTTGGTGCATACTTCAACTCGCAGCATGGTCTTCTCAATGGCAGCCCATAGGCTTCTCTGGTTGGCCAATTTGTCGTCCAAGGTCCAGCTCTGTAACCTTACCTTTAAGGGGAAGCTGTTGGAAAAGATTTGGATCAGTTACTTCAGCCAGAGGAGTGGCCTCAGTGGTGGCAGCCAGACAGCTATAGCTGCGGAATTAGTCAGCTGACGCAACCTCCAAAGCTAATATTACAAAGATGCCCTTTAAAGGATCACTTCTAGTCGGAAATGATCTGGAAAAGCTGGCCAGTAAATGGGGCGAATCTCCAGTTCCACGGTTACCAGAAGATAAAAGGAAGCAGTTACAGCATCCCTCTCCTATGAGGGGTCATTACAGGGGTTCCCAGCATTTTCGCCCCTACAGAAATTTAACATTTCAGCGGTCTCAGCCTTTCATATCCAGCAGCCCAAGAGAGAGGCAGGTTAGGGTTCAGGCTCGCCCCGAACCTCCCAATGAAATTTTACCGACCCACTTTCAGGATGAGGAGATAGGGGTCATCTGTCTCTTTTACCAACGGTGGGTCGAGATCACTTCGGACAAATGAATACTGGAAGTCATACGAGAAGGATATGTGCTGGAATTCCACAGCACTCCTCTGGACGTATTCATGATGTCTCCTTGCCACTCCAGCTCAAGAAGCAGAGATTACACTTCTAAGGCTCCTCAGGATGAGGGCTGTGATCCCAGGCTGTGACCCCAGGAAAATATGGGGCGTTACTCCATTTATTTTGTTGTACCCAAGAAGGAAGGTTCCTTTCGTCCCATCCTGGACCTCAAGACTGTTAGCCATCACCTGCGAGTAATTCATTTTCGCATGGAGATCTTATGGTCTGTGATAATGGCCATACAATTGGGAGAGTTCCTAACCTCCCTGGACCTATCTGAGATCTATTTATATATTCCAATCCATCAAGAACACAGTTTCCTATGTTTTGCTATATTGGTTCGACGACATCACTTTGGGGCACTGCCCTTTGGCCTTGCCACCGCCCCCGGAACATTTTCCAAGATTATGGTGGTCGTGGCGGCAGCATTGAGGAAAGATGGGATCCTGGTGCACCCATACTTGGACAATTGACTAATCTAGGCCATGTCTGTGGAAGAGAGCCTCCTGGTGACCAACAGGGTGATCTCCTTGTTATGGGATCTCGGTTGGGTAGTAAACCTGACCAAGAGTAGCCTCAAGCTGGAGTCCCTGGAGTATCTGGGAGTCCAGTTCGACACCAGGCGGGGCAAGGTCTTTCTTTCAGCCACACAGATACAGATGTTGATGTACCAAGTGCGTTAGTTGGTGAACATGGTATGCCTGTCAGTGTTGAGCTATCTCCAAGTCCTCTGTTTGATAGCGGCAGCCCAGAAGTAGTGCCGTCGGAGAGGGCACACATGCGTCCACTTCAACGCTCTCTTCCATCACGTTGGAACCCACAGTCTCAAGACTGTGGTTCATCTCCACTTACCGATGGAAGTCTGTTCTCACCTCCAGTGGTGGTTGCAGGATGTTTATCTGAGCAGGGGCATGTCCCTATTCTCCCTGAACTGGCTGGTTCTCATAACAGATAAGAACATAAGAAATTGCCATGCTGGGTCAGACCAAGGGTCCATCAAGCCCAGCATCCTGTTTCCAACAGTGGCCAATCCAGGCCATAAGAACCTGGCAAGTACCCAAAAACTAAGTCTATTCCATGTTACTGTTGCTAGTAATAGCAGTGGGTATTTTCTAAGTCAACTTAATTAATAGCAGGTAATGGACTTCTCCTCGAAAAACTTATCCAGTCCTTTTTTAAACACATCTACACTAACTGCACTAACCACATCATCTGGCAACAAATTCCAGAGTTTAATTGTGCGTTTGAGTGAAAAACAACTTTCTCCGATTAGTTTTAAATGTGCCACATGCTAACTTCATGGAGTGCCCCCTAGTCTTTCTATTATCTGAAAGAGTAAATAACCGATTCACATCTACCCGTTCTAGACCTCTCAGGATTTTAAACACCTCTTTCATATCCCCCCTCAGCCATCTCTTCTCCAAGCTGAAAAGTCCTAACCTCTTCAGCCTTTCCTCATAGGGGAGCTGTTCCATTCCCCTTATCATTTTGGTCGCCCTTCTCTGTACCTTCTCCATCGCAATTATATCTTTTTTGAGATGCGGCGACCAGAATTGTACACAGTATTCAAGGTGCGGTCTCACCATGGAGTGATTCAGAGGCATTATGACATTTTCCGTTTTATTCACCATTCCCTTTCTCCAGGGCTGGGGAGCTCACTGTCAGGAGCTAACGGCCCAGGGACATTGGATGGAAGAAGAGGGCCTCTGGAACATCAATCGCTTGGAAGCCCGGGCAGCCAGATTGGCATGTTTACAGTTCAGCAACATATTCCAGTTGGACAACCCAATGACGATAGCCTACATCAACCGCCATGGAGGAACCAAGAGCCAGCAGATG
This sequence comes from Rhinatrema bivittatum, assembly GCF_901001135.1. NCBI lineage: Eukaryota > Metazoa > Chordata > Amphibia > Gymnophiona > Rhinatrematidae > Rhinatrema > Rhinatrema bivittatum. The sequence continues at coordinate 264,633,931 of NC_042622.1, forward strand.
TCAGAGGAGATGTACTTCCGCCCACTCCATAAGGAGGTCTATCTATAGATGATCTCAGCCTCACATTGCAGGAAAAGACAACGTCAGAGCAGACTTTCTAAACAGGGAGAGTCTGGATCTAGGAGAGTGGGGTTGTCGACCAAAGTGTTTCAACTGTTAGATCATTGGGGCCTCCTATCAATCAACCTGCTGGCCGCATCTCACAATGCAAAGGTTCCTTGGTTCTTCAGCCGCAGAAGAGATCTGTTGTCTCTTCTCCAAGCTGAAAAGTCCTAACCTGGGAACTGATGCTCTCATTCAGATCTGGCCAGAAGATGAGTTGCTATATGCATTCCCTTCGTGGCTCATACTGGGCAGGGTCACTCACAGAATCAAACTCCACAGGGGACTAATACTACTAGTAGCTCCAGATTGGCCCAGGCGTCCAAGGTATGCGGACATGCGGAGACTCCTGGTGGAGAACCCCAGTGCCTCCCATTGCACAGGGACCTGTTGCAGCAGGGACTGGCTCTTCACAAGGATCTGACTCAATTCTGTCTTACGGTCTGGCCCTTGAGAGGGCTCACTTGATGAAGCGGGAATATTCTGTGGCAGTAATTGCCCCTTACTCCACCCTGGGAAGTTCTCCACATCCCTAGCATATGTGTGGATCTGGTGCAAAGAGTGCGGTATCCGCTTCGGACTGTCAAAATCCCACTTATTCTGGAATTTTTGCAGGACGGCTTGAATAAAGGTTTGGCCCTTAACTCCTTGAAGGTGCAGGTAGCGGCTCTCTTCTGTTTCAGGAGTGAGGTGAATGGGGCCTCCCTGTCGATTCATCTTGTTGTGAACCATTTTCTGAAGGGAGTGAAGCAACTTCGACCTCCCTTACGGTTAACGGTTCCCTTGTGGAATCTTAATTTAGTAGTGGATTTTTTGGCAGGTCCTTCCTTTCGATCGCTGTGCAGTCTTTCCTTGTGTTTAGTGAGTTTGAAAACTGTGTTCCTGGTGGCTATATGCTCAGCACATCGCCTCTCTGAACTGCAGGCATTGTTGTGCCGGGAGCCGTTCCTCTGGAGGATTCCAGAGGTGTTACATCTACATATGGTTCCATCCTTCTTGCCCAAGATAGTATCGGAGTTTCATTTGAATCAGTCATTTTGTTGCCATCCTTAGATAAACTCAAGGATGCAGAGGAATTTGGATGTCGAAAGACTCCTAGTGTGGTATTTGGAAGTCTCAGAACCGGTCGGAAAGCCTGTTTGTCCTTCACAGCGGAAGGAAGCTGGGCAAACCATCTTTGTGGGCTACCATAGCTCGCTGGATTAAGGAAGAGGTCAAGGGAGGCTGGTAAGCCCTTGCCTTCTCAGATTAGAGCTCATTTCTCTAGGGCTCAGGCAGCCTCATGGGCCAAGCGGTGACCTGGTCCTCCTTGCACACCTTCTCCAGGTTTTATCACCTGGACGTACAGGCCTGAAAGGACGCAGACCTTGCGCGGGCGGTGTTAACTGGACTGCGGCAGCCTCCCGCCCCGATCGGAATAGGTTTTGTACATCCCATTGGTCCTGAGTCCATCTGACTACACACTAGGAAATGGAGAAATTACTTACCTGATAATTTGTTTTCTTTAGTATGGACAGATGGACTCAGCATCCCGCCCACGGCTGCCCTAGTACTGTGCCATGGGTTCGTCTGTAGAGTGGATCTCAAATCCATGGGATTACGGGTAAGTGTTCATCCAGTCCCTAGATTAGGATATTTATAGTCTTACTGGGGTTCAGTGTTTATGGTTGGTTGAGTACCATTACGGTTATCCATTTTTAGTCATATTTTTAATCAAGTCCTTTCAATAGTATGTCCACAATGGCTTTTGAAGAGAATACTGGAGGGCTGAGGTCATAGCAGGTGTATATGTACTGTGACATCTGCTTTACAGCCTTACTCAGTCTCCATTTGCTGGCAAGGGGGCATAACCCATTGGTCCTGAGTCCATCTGTCTACACTAAGGAAAACAAAATTATCAGGTAAGTAATTTCTCCATTATTGCTGGATAAGCAGGGTTGTTTTTTTTTTCCTTTTCCTCAGAGGAAAAAAAAGGAACAGTTTATTATAGTGTGTGTTTGAACAGGACATGGTCCTGAACAAAGTGCAGCTGCCAGAGAGGAGCCTGGGGCAGTTACAGAAAAAAAACTTGGCATGGAGACAGTGAACACATTGCTTATATAGATGACAGAAGAGAAGCCAGAGTGCTGGAAAGAAGTAAGAGGTCATGTATTTTTGTGAGGTAGCAGTTACCCTTTCTAGAGAGCAGGAGTAGCGTGAGAACCAGAGGCTGCCCAAAATAAGGGAGGAGGTACTGCAGACAGAAAAGCCAGCAAAAGTAGTGGAACCAGAGAACCCACTGCCAGGATTCCAGACCAGGCAGAGAAGTAATGGATATAGCTGGTGGCTGAAATACAGGACATTGTGGCAGAGGGGGACCAAGTGGAGAACGAGCTGAGGCAACTCGCCAGAGAGAATGGCATATTAAAGAAGGAAGTGCAAGCTTGCCAGAGATAGAACCAGATGGGCAAGAGCAGGCACTGCTGAATGAAAGTCAGGTGAATGAACCTGCGGTGACAGTGGCTTATGAGGAAGAGAGCTCATGGAGGAGTAGCACAGACTGGCCTAAGGAATGTGCTGCAGAGAGGCCAGACAGAGAAACTGCAGAATGACCAGAGGGAGGTGCTGCAGAGGGAGACTGCGCAGAAGAGTTAGATGCTATGAAAACGTTTGCAAAGTGATAAAGCCTGCAAGTTATAGAGTGAATGGAAGAGAAGCCACAACTGGAAAATCCAAGTGAAGTCAAGAGTCCTGCAGGAGGAGGATTGGAACTCAGTGGGTGGACACTGTGCAAAGGGTGATTGTAGTACTTGGGGTAACCCTAATGAGAGGGGGAGAGCATAGCCCCCTACCCAGAGACTAGCTGTACAAGGGGAAGAGAAGTTACTTCCCTGGATGGGATCCAGGGTGAGTAGAGGTGCTCTCCCCAACAGATTTGAACTGAGGAGGTTATGTAAAGGAGAGTGGCCCTAAACCCCTCCTTTCCCTGTGCAGGACCAGGCATCTAGCCTGGTCCACCTTAAAAGTCATAGAGAGAGGGAGAGCTCTGTGGATGAGTCCCCTAGAAGGAGGAATAAGAATGTGAGCCCAGCTGGGAATAGACAGGCCCCGTCTCCAGGAGAAGGCAGCTCCTGACACATCTCTGCCCTGCGGTAAAAGCTGTGAGTGCACTACTGGAAGTAAGCAATTTACATATTGTGAATGCTGGTGTGTTTAATAAATAATCTTTTAAGAAAGAAGGCTGGAGTCTGTGCGATACATGCGTCCAGCCTAAGAAGTTACTCTGCTATCCCTCAGAGGCATTTACTGATTTAAAATTCAATTTACTAGTTGATATGGTGGTTGGTTGACAAATTGAGCCAGTAGTAGATTAGATTGCTGGATAAATAAATTAGCTGAAGAACTGAATGACAGATTAGTAGATGAATTGTTTTGTTGAGTGGCTTAATTTCTGCAGGTGGGCTGATTAGATTAATACTCTTACTGTATGAAGAATTACTTGCAATAAGACTGATTTCTGAGTATATTATAGCTCAGAAGATATGGCACAGGGAGTAAACCAGAAGACACATTCTTGGCATCTTTGATGGAGACCAAGATATCTTCCTTTGTCACTGATTTGTTACTTTTTTTCTCTCGGCAGGTTCTGGCCAGCAATTGATGATCAATTGCGTGCTGCAGCCTGTGATCGGGGGGTCGTGGTGAGGCTCCTGGTTAGCTGTTGGCCACACTCAGAGATGTCAATGTTTGTCTTTCTGAAATCCCTCGACATCCTCAGCCAGGAGCCCTTAGGATGCCCCATTCAAGTGGTAAGACCTGGAATCCCATATTTGGCTTGTTCATGTTTGAAAACGAGAATGTATGTGTCAGCCAGCAAGCTGAGAGTGTCGGATGGCTCTGCGAGCCAAGAGAAATCTACTGAAATGTCACAGCTGAGGCAGCAGAAAGTGGTGGGTTTTGGGTTTTTTTTTCCAAATCCATTTTTTTAGGAATGAGCTTTATTGGTAGATATCCTGAGCACCACCATCGTTGACCACAACCTTGTTAAGTGTCCTTTCACCTTTGACCTGGGGTATTTAGTTGGGGATAGAGCCCTGGAGGTGGGGAGAATGGCATAAACACAGTGAGGTCAATATTAAGAAGAACAGCGAGCTGATGTGTTGTCCAGCTAAAGTTATCTGGTTAACTTGTCATTGATACTCAGTGGGACAACTCTCTCGCTGAATGTACTCCGCTGAAGTTATGTAGATAACTTTAGCCGTTCCTCATATTATACTCGGTTAAAGTTATCTGGATACGTTCACCTGGATAGCTTTAAGTAGCTATATTCGATATATATGTTAAAAAAATAAAAACTTCAGGGCCAGCAGCACTGATTCACCATCCCCATTACCCAAAATAATTAAGTCATATCGAGGTATAGTGCCCCCCCCCCCCCCAGAAAAGAAGAATTAACCGTCTAGCCAGGGGCCTCTTCCTAACTCCCATCCTCCCATAACTCCTCAAGACTGCTGTGAGTGCGGTACCACAAGCAGATTTATCTGGACGATTTAGCTCTACATTAGAATGCCCCTGATTTTTTTTGTTCTAATAAACTGTACCTCAGAAACGACTTCTCTAGGTAAAATGTATTCATTTAGAAGAGCAAGAAATTTAAACATCCAGGTTTGTCCTGGTAACTCAAAGCTTATAAGCACTAAGCGACTACTTTGTAGGGTGTCACCTTTTGTGATGAAATCTCTGCCTCATTGAGTTAAATGGGTGGCTACAGTAGTTTTAGTTGTATAACCTTTAGAATCAGTTTTTAAATGCAAAAATGCAGCCATTCTTGTGCATTATTACTGTGCCTTCCATAGGGACCGAAGTGATGCTGTAGCTTAGCTCAGGATAGAACAAGTGAAGCTTGTGGTGGCATTAGGAGTCTGGAGACTGAATATCACATCACAAAATTGTGGTTCTGTCTGTGAGGCCCTTCCCTCAGATATCACACGGAGAGGAGGATCTTAGAATAATGGTTGTGTTTTTTTAATTTGTGTTAGATGCTATTGTGTACAGTCTCACACCTTTAAACTTAATGAAAGATAACTAATTTGTTTAAAAAAAAAAACCATAATGGGCAAACTCCCATACTGCAACAATATCACATCAATTTTATCACATCAATTTTATAAAGAGCAAAACAAATATATTACTATAATAGCGACATAAAAACATCACGAGAACCATTCTCCTCCTTTCAATCAATAAGAACAAACAGAAAGCTAATCATTCATCTAACCCAATGGTTCCCAACCTTTTTTGTGTCATGGCACACCTGGCATTGAGCTCACTTCATCAGGCCACACCATTACCTTCCCTATCCCCCATTTCCTGTTCGTACCCCAGATCAGTCCAGACAGGTGGGTTTTGCATCCCCTCCAGCAGATGGAGACAGAGAATAAAAATTTTGAGGCACCGCTACGTAACCGAGAGGGCCACCTGCAGTCCCTCAGTATTTCTCGGTCTCCAGCAGATGACAGAGGTGCAAACCTGCAGTCTGAGATTACTTAAAAAAAAGAAATACTTAAAAAAAAAATAAATAAAAGATGAAAGGGAAGAGAAGGTCAGGGTTGTCCTAGGAACAGGCATGCTGGGCAGTGATCCAGGGATGAATAATGATGTGGCTGATCCAGAGGAGACTCCGGTGACCGAAGGGGGTGACCCGAAGGTCATTCGGTTATTTCGGAAGGAGGAGTTGAAGTCTTGGATGAGCTGGGTATCAAGGACACTCAGGAGGGTTCAGACACTGAGGATATGGTTCTTTTTTTTTTTTCTTGTTATAATTTAAGTTTTTATTCATTTTCAGCAAAACACACAAAGTCCCATTCAAGGACTCCAATAGATCCAGTTCTGGATGGCCTGTGAGTTCAGCCGAAGGTTGTTCCATTGCCGAAGAAGATCAGGAAGCTAATTGATCCAGTGTGGGATACTCCGGAAGCTGGCTTTAAGTTCAGCAAGGCAATGGCGAAACCGTATCCGCTGACGGAGGAGACATTGGAGTAGCTGAGGCTGCCCAAGGTGGATGTGGCGGTTTCGGCAGTCACAAAGAAGACCACTATTTCTGTGGCAGGGTCGGCCGCCCTAAAGGATGAGCAGGACTGCAGGCTGGAGATCCAGTTGAAGAGGATGTTCAAGGTGTAGGCCTTGAGCCTCCAGGTGACTACTTGTGGTAGCCTGATGCAGCGGGGATGTCTGCGCTGGGTGCAGAAGGCACGGAAGGAGGATGATTCACCAGAGCATTCTAAGCAGGCGGCTCGCTGGAAGCTGAGGGTGGCCTATGTGGTGGATGCATTATATGACTTGGTCCGGATTATGGCCAGAAATATAGTTTCTGCGGTGGTGGCGAGAAGGCTGCTGCGGTTGTGTAACTGGTCAGCAGATGTGTGGCTTAAATCGCAGCTGTTTAATCTTCCTTTTAGTTTAGTTTATTTAGTTTTATATACCGTCGTATCAGGTATTCCATCACAACGGTTTACAATATAAAAGAGTAAAATACAATTGTCAAAATAAATTTCAAACAAATTTGTAACTATAAAATAATTAACAATTAATACAAAACTTAAACTATAAAATTGTTACAGGATAAAAATTAGAAACAGTAGGTAAAATAAAAGATGTAAAAAAGGTAATACCAACTCTTAAAAGTAGGAGCAAGAGTTACAAGGACATTTTCTTTAATTGGATTCTGCATACGCACAGTGGCATAGCCATGTTTTAAGTTCTGACTTGAATTTTTTAGTATCAGATTGTAGTCTAATTTCGGCTGGCAGTGTATTCCAGAGTTTGGGGCCTGCTAATGATACTGCACACTATCTCACTTGGCTAAGGTGTGCTGAATTCACTGAGGGGAATTGTTAATAGACCCTTATTAGCTGACCTGAAGTTCCTTTGGGGATTGTGTAGACTGATGGCTGCGTTTAACCAATCAGTTTGTTTGCCGTAAATAATTTTGTGTAGATTGCAAGCTGTCTTATATTGTAAGCGATATTTGATTGGTAACCAGTGTAATGAGATTAAGATAGGTGTTATGTGATCACATTTTCTGCTCCCGGTCAGAATTCTGGCGGCTGCATTCTGTAGTACTTGTAAAGGGGAAGCTGCTGTTTGGCAAAGGCATGGAGCAGTTGTTGGAAACCCTGGGGGAATCTAAGGGGAATAGATTGCCAGAGGACAAGAAGGCTGTCAAGAAGACCTTTCCTCCGCGTGCCCAGTTTAGGGATTTGTGGTGTGTTTCGGTCTGGCAAGATGGCCTCGGGTGTATGGCAAAAGCAGGGCCTCGAGTCAGCAGCAATCCTTTCGGGGTTCCCGCTGGATTTCCAGGGATGGTGCTGGTCAGGGGTCTGGAGGAGGTAAGACTTTGCAATGAAGTCATGCGGGTCACTCTTCGGTCGAAGCAATAGAAGGGAGATTTTCCTACTTTTACAAGGAGTGGACCAGGATCATGTCGGACCAGTGGGTTCTTGAGGTGATAAGAGAATTTTCTTGTCCGTTATGGGACGCTCTCATGGTGTCCCATTGCGTATCCCGATCCAAGTGAAGGTGAAACGGGATACTCTGCTTCTCTTGCAAGATCTGGATGCTATTGTGCCGGTTCCTGCTCTGGAAAGGGGACCCATTTTGGATTTCCAGAAAGTCAACCTGGTGCTGCGGGTGATGCATTTCCAGAGAGAGATGTTGCGGATGGTCATTGAAGTGGTTCAGAAAGGAGAATTTCTAGTGGCCCTGGATCTGACAGAAGCCAATCTGCATATCCCTATTCAGCTGGAGCACCAGATGTTTTTGAGTTTTATGGTGCTGGGACAGCGTTTCCAGTTTCAGGCCCTTCCCTTTGGGTTGGTCATGGCACTACTAACATTCACATAGGTGATGGTGATGGCAGCGTTAAGGAGGGAAGGAATTCTTGTCCACTCTTATCTGGATGCCTGGCTCAGTCGAATAAAGTCAGAAGGGGAATGTTGTCAGGGGTTAACAGTCGCTCGGATGAGTGATAAATTTTTGGCCAAGAGTCATCTAGTGTCGACCCAGTCACTGGACTATCTGGGGACACAGTTCGGTACTCGGTTGGAGAGAATCGCAAAGATTCAAGCTTGGATAGGGTGTTTTTTGAGGCTGCCAGTTCCCACGGCCTGGGATTATTTAGAGGTGCTGGGTTCTATGACCATTATGATTATAAAGAACCCGAGGCATATAAACTTATGTAAAGCACGGGCATTATGAATGGGCCCCTCACCTAACTATTTAATTCAAATGTTTTCAGTACTATTCTAGCTGCTGATGTTCGCAATTCTCTTTGAATTAGTGTGCTATTGCTTTGTTTAATTTGCAGCACCACTTCTTTTGACTCAGTGTTGATGAATCTTAATTTTCAACCAGGTATTGACAGGAAAGTGTTTGCTGATTGGGCTCTGGGCAGAATTTCAGTTATTGCTCGTCTCTTAGATGACAAAGGGAATGAGTTTTCATTAGAAATTTTACAACAAAAGGTGGAAGAACGGACAGATTTCTTTACCTACTTACTGATCCGACACTGTGTTTAATTCACTGCAACCAGAGATACTTTTGGATAAAAGATGGGAGATATTTCAGGATTTGTTTGATTTAGAAGACCCTGATAGGCATTCTTTATCCTCTCTTCATAAATCATGGCGTGTTAACTCTCACTTTCTCTCTGGAAGTTTTATGGGCTAAATAGACTCAAGAATTACACATCCATTTTTCTTTTGCTTGTTTTGGCTAGTTAACTAAGATTACAAGAAATATGCGAATGTGAGAAACACAATATGAAATCCTTTCCAGGGCTTGTATTGCTCCGTGGCAGCTATACCTGGCTGGTTTACTGGATTCAGATCTCTGTATAAAATGCAAGGTGGCACCTGGTACACTTGGACACTTTCTGTGGTCTTGTGTTAATATCCAGAATTTTTGGAAATAAATGTATCAGTATGTTGAAAGTGTTCTTTCTGTACAGCGTCTCTTTCTGCTCAGATAGCAGTCTTTGGGTATATGAACCAGGGAGAACGTCGTATGGAGTTACAAAGTTTAGTGGGTTTCTAAGATTTTTCTAGTTGCCAAAGCTACCATGTTGCATCGCTGGAGACAGGAGACAGATCCGCCTTTCCTGTTTTGGAGGGATGCTGTACATCATCTTCTGCTTTTGGAGATGCTAATTGGGAAGAGCTGCTCTCCTAGAGGGGAAAAAAAGGAAATATTGGCCATGTGGAAGCCTTAAATTGACTCTACACCACCATGAGCTGGGAGTATGATTTTAAACACTTAATAACTTTGCAGTTGGACGCTTGTTTCAATTAATAATCCTTATTCATTGGTGGCGGGTGAGGGGCTTGTTTGCAGCTATTCTTCACTCTCTTTACTGTATATTCTGTGTGCCTGTCTGGGGAGCTCAGAATCAAAGCTTCCAGGTCTTGTTAGTAACTTATTCTTGTTTTTTAATAAACAGATTTAAACATAGACTTAGTTTTTGGGTACTTGCCAGGTTCTTATGGCCTGGATTGGCCACTGTTGGAAACAGGATGCTGGGCTTGATGGACCCTTGGTCTGACCCAGTATGGCATTTTCTTATGTTCTTATGTTCTCATAAAGATTGCATTGTGCTCCTGTGTTTCAGAAAGTGTTTATCGTTCCCGTGAATGAGGAACAGAGAGCGATTCCGTACTCCCGAGTGAATCATAACAAATACACGGTGACAGATCGCATCGCATACATCGGTAAGTGTCTCCAGAGGATCTGATCATGTTCGCTCTTAAGACTGCTCTGCTCTCAAAAAGCTCTGATGACACAGCACTGTACAGGCTTACACTGAAGACACGTGTGTCTTTTTTTCAGACTTCATCCAGGAGTCCACGCTTTATTCAAATCTTTTATATCTCCCTGCACCCAAGTAGCTGGCTGGTAGCCAAGAATGTCTCATTTATTGTAACAGCGTAGGGAGTGTCAGAAAAGTGTTTTTCAAAAACACTAATTCTACCATGGGAAGGAAGTAACATCAGAAGGAAGAAAGGGGAATGAAATCCAAGGTGGTGGATACCAGGCTATGCCAGGAGTTTGAGCTCCACTTTGTTATCCCCTTTGTTATCCCCTTTGTGGCTTCATCTGCTCTTTCATTTTGCTTTTAAGTGCAAATATTTTTTTTTATTTAAAAAAAAAAAAAAAACCAAAGTAAACAAAACAACATACAATGCACATTTGCCTCTGCCGCACATCATAATTAACATCTCTTCCCACCCAATTCTTTGTAATCCCCCTACTCCAACTTCTGTTGCCTTGTTTAATTTCAATTCTTTTTTTGATTGAATTAATATGAACAAATAGAACACGACACACATGGTTTCTGCTGTGCATCGCGTCTCTCTCCCATATATAAATAATGTGGTGGAACATAAAGGCAGGGTGAGGTCTTAAGCCCTACAGATCTGTTCTGCCTGTTTCAGGCTTCTCAGCTTGGCATTGTCCTCCCCGAGGGCGGAGTGGGGAGTCTTAGTGTGGCATCACTCTGCCGGTCATTATCACACTTAACCCAGGAGATTGAACAGCCTCCAAGTGCTATCTGGAATAAATGGTGACATTTATTTTTACTTGATGATTTCCTTTCCTTTCCTTGAGTCCAGTTAGACCAATCCAGATGAATGGGTTATGCTCACTGCGGCAGCGTTTTCATGCATTTTCCTGTGCGTTAGGCTGCCCTCTTCAGGACAGTCAGTTTGTGCGAGTATGTCCGGCTGAGCGTCCAGGTTTTGGATATTTAGTTGGACGCCTGCTTGGGCGTCCAGTTGGTAACGGCATCTAATTTGGGCGCGCACTTCCTATATGCATAATCTGGATGGACATTGAGGGCACTCAGTTTTTGGGTACTCGTCAAGGTACGAGTTTAGCTGGAAGTGTGCCTTTGTCGCTTATTAAGCGTACTGACAGACTGGCACCTATAGCTAAGAAACCTAAGCGCCTTACCCTCTGTTCTGCTTGTCATATTAAGGCATCTCCGCCTGGCCTTCCCTCTAACTTGTGTCAGCGCTGCTTGGAGGCTCAGGGAGAATTGCCATTGTCTGCTGATTGGCGTTACAAGGGGATCATCTAAGAAAAGGGGTTTCCCTATAATCACCAGACTGGATAGTACTTATGACAGATGCAAGCCTCCCCTGGTTGGGGAGCTCACTATTAGGAACTGACAGCGCAAGGGCGCTGGAATGCAGAAGAGTCTCTCTGGAACATCAGTCGGCTGGAAGCCCAGGTGGTCCGGTTGGCATGCTTTCAGTTCGGCGACAGGCTGCAGGGTCGAGCAGTCTTGATAATGTTGGACAATGCAACAGTAGTAGCCTACATCAATCAGCATGGAAGAACCAAGAGCCAGCAAGTGTCAAAGGAGATAGACCAATTTATGGAATGGGTGGACGTGCATCTTCAGGAGATCTCAGCGTCGCACATTGCAGGAAAAGACTATGTGAGAGCAGACTTTCTTAGCAGACAGAGTCCAGACCCAGGAGAATGGGTATTGTCAGATGAGGCATTTCAGCTAATTGTGGATCGCTGGGGCCTTCTGTTCCTGGACCTGCTGGTGACTTCTTGCAATGCGAAGGTTCCTTGATTCTTCAGTCACAGGAGAGATCCAAAGTCATTGGGTATCACTGCTCTTGTGCAGGAATGGCCGGAGGACAAGTTGCTGATGCCTTTACCCCGTGGCCCCTGTTGGGCAGAATGGTTTGGAGGGTCGAGAGTCACAGAGGGATAGTGCTTCTGGTGGCACCAGACTGGCCCAGGAGACCATGGTATGCGGATCTGCGAAGGCTCCAGGTAGACTCCCCCCTCTGGTTTCTGATGCACAGGGATCTGGTGGGGCCTGTTCTTCATGAAGATCTGACTATTTTGGTCCTTATGGTATGGCCCTTGAGAGGGATCGCTTGCTGAAGCATGGATTTCTACTGCAGTGATTGCCACCTTGCTACGAATGAGAAAGTTCTCCACATCTGGATAAGCTGACAAGGGTCCACCATTCACCTGAACCCTGTTTCAGGGTTCAGGTGAATGGTGGACCCTTGTCAGCTTATCCAGATGTGGCCCGTTTCATGAAAGGAGTGAAACATCTTCATCCTCCATTTCCCTGCCATTTCTAGATAAGGAAAGAAATGCAAAGGAATATTGCATGTTGTGACCCTTGGATGTCAAGAGACATATTGTGAGGTATCTGTGAGGTATTGTGAGGTATCTGTGAGGTATTGTGAGGTATCTGGAGGTTTCTAAGCCTTTCCGGAAGACTGATCACGTTTGTCCTCTACGGTGGAGGTAAACAGGGCGAGCCAGCTTTGCGGGCCACAATAGCTCACTGGATTAAGGAGGTAGTAACAGCCACGTATGTGGAAGCTGGACAGCGTTACTGAATCAGTTTAGGGCTTATTCCACTAGGGCTCAGGCAGTATCATGAGCAGAAGTTAGATTGTTGAAACATATCCACCACCCTTCCAGTGGCTGCAACACTCTCCTATGCTTTTTTTTTCTCTTATGAGCCAGTCGTTCAGGTAAGGATGCACCAGGATTCCCTCTCTTCATAGTGATTCTGCCGCCTCCACCATAACCTTTGAAAAAGTCCTTGATGCTGTAGCCAACTCGAAGGGCAAAGCCTGGAATTGAAAATGGCCTCCTAGTACCACAAAGCAAAATAATCTGACACTTCTTTATCAGAATGTGGAGACAAGCCTCCATGAGATATAGGGAGGTCAGAAATTCCCCCCCCACCTCACTGCCACTATGACAGACCTGAACGTTTCCATCCTAAATGGGACACACTGAGGAAATTATAGACCTGCTTCAAATCCAAAATGGGGTGATAGGGAACCATCTTTCTTGGGCACTACAATATAAATCAAATAGCAGCACTGACCCCATTAAATCCTCTGAACTGGAATTACTGCCCTTAAATAGAGAAGACTACCTAAGGTCAATCTCGCCGCTTCCTTCTTTCTGGTAGACAGCAAGGGGAGGCCACAAAAGTATCTGAAATCAGTTGGGAAGTTTCCAAAGCATGGCCTTCTTGGATTATCTCCAAAACCCATGGATCTGAAATGATTTGGCCCAATTCTGATAGGACTGAGAAAAAGGCAGCCACCGGTCTCTTGTATCAAAGATTGGGTCCTTGAGAACTCCTTGGTAATTATGGAAGGAGCCTGCAGTCCCTGAGGAGCTATCTTTACCTCCTCTTTTGGCTACACAAAAGGAATGAAATCTACCAAAAAGCTGAAATCTCTGACCACCTGAAGATCCACTTTGCTTGAATTTCTGAGACTCATGAAACACATTATGGACTTGAGCCTCTCCAGACCTTGGTCATCTTTCGTGATCTCCCCCAAACAGATTCCCTTTAAATATTTCAATGTGGCCAAAAGTCCGGTAAAATGCTGGCCAACCTGGTCAAATCCGCTAGGCTGTCTCGACATGTTCCCGCACTCCGGAATGCGCAGCACAAACTGGTGAACGACACCGAAAGTATCAGACGGACGTTCCTTGATTATTATTCTAAACTATATAAATCTGAGGGCTGGGATATATCTAAATGGGAAGCTTTTGGGGAACTGATCCATCTCCCATCTTTAACATTGGAGTTTAGCCGTTATCTTAATGATCCTATTTCAGAGGAGGAAGTCTCTCGAGTAATACAGACCATGCGTAAATTAAAAGCCCCAGGCCCTGATGGTTATAGCGCAGAATTTTACAAATGTCTCGTAGAGCCATTGTCGAGATTGCTGCCTAAAGTATATACTTCTCTAATAGCCCAGGGCACATTTCCACTAAGAGGAAATCAAGCATATGTAACCTTGATCCCGAAACCGGGCAAAGACCCATTACCTCCAGAATCCTATCGTCCCATTTCATTGTTGAATGTCGACCACAAGATATTGGCTAAAGTTCTGGCGGACCGCTTGGGGAATGTTTTGTCTTATCTCATATAGCCGGGTTGTCAAGCAGCGGTATTCCTTGCAAAACATCCGACAGGTGGTGACGGCAATGGCACTTTGCACAAGAGTAGCAGACCCCTATCTGGTGATAAGCCTTGATGCCGAAAAGGCATTTGACAGGGTGGAATGGAGTTTCATGTATCATGTTCTTCGACTAATGGGATTCAGCGGGCTCTTCTACCAAGCTGTTGAGCTTCTCTATAATATCCCTGAGGCGTGCATTCAGGTTAACGGGGGACTGACTGAGCCCTTTGTGGTGGCAAGGGCTACCAGGCAGGGGTGCCCGCTTTCGCTTTTGCTTTTTTTACTTACCCTGGAACCCTTTTTATTGGGCATACAATTTCGAGATGGGAAGCAAAGGGAGCTGTTTAAATACGCGGCTTTTGCTGACGATGTAATGTTATTTCTTACCTGTCCCCACCGCTCATTGCAGAACTTACTGGCTTGTACTGTCAATATTCAGTGCTTTCTGGCATGCGTATCAATTGGGATAAATCCGAGGCGCTGGCTTTTCCAGATTCACTTAGAGAACGTTGGGGGGCGCCATTCCCCCTGCAATGGGCTCGGGGTTCCCTTAAATATTTGGGAATCCACCTTACCACCAACTTACATAATATCTATCCTCTCAACATCCTGCCTCTCTTAAAATCTACGCAGGAGAAGCTTTCCGCATGGCGTAATCTGCCTCCCTCAGTGGGTGGTAGAATAGCACTATTTAAGATGGTGATTTTGCCTAAGTGGTTGTATGTTTTACAGAATTACCCTTTGGTGCTGCTCTCCAGGGATCTTAACAGGGTAGATCAGTTACTACGTCACTTTATTTGGAAAGGGGGAAAAGCACGAATACCATTATGCTGGCTGAAGCAGCCTTGGGCAGCCGGGGGCATGGGACTCCCCAACCTTAATCGTTATGGGTGGGCTGCGAACCTGCGTTTAATAAGAGGATGGTTGTTGGGGAAGTCTCCCTTTGTTAATACATTGGCGGAGGCAACTTTCACTGGCCCCTTGGCCCTGAGTTATGTCCTCATGGGGGGGGGCGGGGGGCAGATAAGATACCTTCTTTGTTGGCCAGTCATCCACTGGTGAGGCCCTGCGAAAGACATGGGCACATCTTACGAAATTTTTAGGGATACCTAAACAATGTACTTATTTAACCTCTTTAAGAGCTAATCCAGATTTTTCTCCCGGGTCCAATACTACTTATTTTGTTACTTGGCAGACCAAGGGGGTAGTTTATCTGGGTCATGTGCTGGACGCGGAGGAGACTTATATGCCCTTTGCGAGTCTGCAAGAAATATATGGGATACCCGATCACCATTATTTTGGATACATGCAATTGGGTCGTCATGTTAGATCATTAGGGCGGCCAGAACAACATTTGGCGATCTTCAAGGCACCTGACGGGTTCTTTCATTTCGATGCACCTAAGGAACTGTCCCTCTCCATGTACTATCGGGGGCTAGCCCGGAATATCTCAATGGACTCGTATACCCTTTCTGTAGACCGCTGGAATAAAGATGGTAGTTTTCAGGTGACGCCGTGCATTTTTGCGGAGGGGTCTTACCTATCACCAGTAAAATGTACTTTCGTGAGATGCACTTAAAATTTTTGCGTAGAGCTTATATTTCCCCCTCACATTGCATTCAAAGCCGGCCTCACAGATTCAGATCATTGTGTGCATTGTGGGAAGGGAAAGGGGACTTTGGCACATGTCTTTTGGACTTGTCCGAACTCTCAAAGGTATTGGCACCGAATCACTGCCTATTTAGAAATGTTGGTGGGGATGCGTTTACTTCCCTCGCCGTACATGTGGTTGTTTCATTGTGTCACACAATATCTGGTACCCAGCTTCGGACCTGGAACACTGATCAAAAAAGCTGGACTAGTTGGCAAAAAAGTTATTTTACTCAATTGGAGGGAGCGGACGGGACCTTCATTCTGGACTTGGAGAATACATTTTCATCGCTTGATGCAGTTTGAAAATCTGGCCTCTCAAACTTCCACGAAACTTCGCTGCACTTTTCTTCAAACGTGGGACGCTTATCTACAAAATTTACCCCACAGAGCTCGGAGTTTGGTACTCAATAGTTGACTTTGTTCCACATGGGTACAACCTGGACATCTTTGTCTTATAGCTATAGATCTCTGGCGTTGAAAGGGAGGGTGGAGGGAGGGATATATATATATATATATCCCTCCCTCTCTCTCTCATTCTCACGCACACACTCCCACTGTCACTTTCATTCTCACACACACAAAAAAGGAAGTTCTCATTCACACACAAACCAGGCAGGCTCTCATTTTCTCGCTAAAACCCAGGCAAGCTCCCATTCTTTCTTGTACCCAACTCATTCAGGCTCACATACAACCCACCTCTGTCCCTCTTTTCACTGGCAGCCCCACTGCATCCTGTCTTACTCTTCCAATGCTGCTGCTCATGCCTCATTGTTTAAAATTCAAGAGCCCATTCTGCTGTTCTTCCTCAGGTTCGGGCTCTGCAGTATTCATAACTCACAGGGCTGGCACTTCCATTCTGATCTCGTGTATTTCGAGTTCTCCTCATCTTCTCCAGTGTTCTGGTAACTCTGCTTGGTTTATTAACATTAAATTGTTCATTTAAACCTTTTATTTTTATTTTTTTTTTGTTCTAGGAACCTCTAACTGGTCAGAGGACTATTTTGTAAACACGGCTGGGGTTGGATTAATTATAAACCAGACTGCAACAGACACTGGGGACAGTAGCTCCGTGCGGGGGCAGCTGGAGGCTGTGTTCGTGCGGGACTGGGATTCAAGTTACACGCATCCCCTGCACAGCAAGATGAATTGTAACACTGAAGCTGGAAGCCCATGACCATCACTACCAAGCTGTGTATGCGGTTTAGGAGCAGCTACATCGTAGTAGAGTTTGGGTAAAAAGAAGCATTAAAGGAAAGATCTCAGAGTGCAATGTGTACAAATAAAATTCTCCCCGATATTTTAGTAAAATAAATTCACCCAAGTAGCTTGATAAAGGTAATATTTTCTATAAGCCTAAGTAAGGAAATACTTTGCAATGCTAAACGATTAAGAACCTGGGTACTTGCCAGGTACATATGGCCTGGATTGGCCACTGTTAGAAACAGGATGCTGGGCTTGATGGACCCTTGGTCTGACCCAGTATGGCATGTTCTTATGTTCTTAAGAATTGCCGTTCCAGGGCAGACTAAGGCTCCATCCAGCCCAGGATCCTGATTCCAACAATGGCCAAGCAAGGTCGCAAGTATATGGCAAGATCCCAAATAGTAGATTCCATGTTGCTACTCCAGAAAGAAGCAGTAATTTTCCTCATGTTTACCTGGTTGTTAACGGTTTTTGGACTTTTCTTCCAGCAACTTATCCAAACCTTTTTTTAAACCCAGCTACAGTAACTGCCTGTACTACCTCCTCCTGCAATGAATTCCAGAGCTTAATTGTGCATTCAGTGATTGTTCTTATTTTATTTGTCAGTGATAAAAATGAGTAGTTCTATTCATCATTAAACCAGATTCTTTCTAATTCTATAACAAGGGAATCAAATTGTTTGTGCCCTAGGACACAGCCACAGCATTTACAGAACAGGAGTTGAGCAGACTTTAGGAGATGATCAAAACAAAGCAATAAAATAGAAATGCCTAGCAACAAAAAACAAAGATATATTTTGGGCCTGATTTTCAAAGCTATTTATATGCATGATACTCAGTCCTGTTTTAAGCATGTAAAGGCTACATGGAAGGGCTACCAAAATGATAAGGGGAATGGAACAATGATAAGGGCCACTGTTGGAAACAGGATGCTGGGCTTAATGGACCCTTGGTCTGACCCAGTATGGCATTTTCTTATAAAATAATCCACATTAAAAGTAGGCACATATTTTTATACAAACTGAGAAGAGGCATTCCTATGGCTGTTATTGGAATGTACATGCATACTGATTTTAAAAACAAGTATACAAGTGTAAATTTGTGTGTTATGTCTGTGTACCAGGCCAATTACTTGCAAACTTTCAAAGTGAACTTATGCACATAAATTTGCTTTGAAAATTTGGGGTAAGTCTGCACTTAAAAGGTACAAATAGAATGCACACAGTTACAATTTTATCCTCTTCAGATGCCAAAAACCTATAAAATACAAATAGACCTTCCTGTTAATGTTGTACATAGGATAACTTTCAAACAAATGTGTGTGACAGCATATACTCTAAGATATGGCCATGAGCAGATCTACATAAGAATTTTATGAATTGTGCATATGATATATATACACATTTTATAAAGTATGTATATCTCTACCTGGCAACATAAGTGTGTATGTATGCTTATGTATAAATTCATGCAGTGCATTGAAATCATGTGTATCAATGCATTGAATATGTGCACTTTTCCTAACTTTAAAAATATGTGCACATGTTTTATGTGCAAAAGTAGGACTTGCATGCCAACATTAAAACATGTGCACATAAATGAAATTATCCTATTTACCAATTAGTCCACCAGTTTGCCCAGTCCTCCAGCTTATCAAGACCTTCCTGATTCTTTACCCTGAACTCCCCTGCAGTTCACCCAGACTTCCCATCCAGTCAGTACTACACAATAAACATGTTTAATATCATGCCAGATAATTCGCAGGTGTAAAAATACATGAAAAAGTTGGCAGATGTACGCATGTGTCTTTTAAAATAGTAATGTATGTGTTGGCTCACCCCAGAATGCCCCTTTTTGTACATGCGTTTGTGTGTGCAAAAGTGAAATTACTCGCATATTTTCAATTTTTATAAAATATGGAATGTGAGTAGAGGCTTATGCGTGTAATGTTTTGAAAACTCACCCCAAAGTGTGTCATTTTCAAAGTGTATTTTTGTATTATGAATCTTTTGAATAAAGAGTTTATGTTTTGCCTACTATGTGTCATTGAATATTTTGTACAAAAGGATACTGGATCTTTCACTTTGCAAAGACATTGAAGGAAGAGAGAGATACAGAGAGTGATTTGCATTTGCATCTCAGACACCAGGAGAGAACAGACCAAGGGTTGTTTCTTTAACACATTTCAGCACTGTTTGGTATGTCAGTTTGGGGAGCATATCAGAGCAGAGCCCTCTATACAGAGTAGACCTCTGACTTCTACTGCTCCAGCATGTGATCCTCAATGCAGGTTTTGTTCTGGTCTGAGTGGGGAAGGAGCATACAGTTGCTCTAAGCAACAGTAGCCATACGTTTTTCTCAAAGCTTTATATTTTTATAGCTTTCTCAGCAGTGATCATATTGCAAGAGCAGAGGACAAGACTGCAAGTGATACAGGGTATTTGCTAGTGTTAGTGGCACAATTGAATCCTATGCTGGTGGCCAAGGGTACGGCTGATGTTGGGGAGAGGTTCTGGCGGATTTCTCAATGAGTAGTTGGATCCGCAATGCAGTGGGAGGCATACCTTGTACTCTTGACTCTGCTGCTCAGGGTCCCAGTATTCAGGACCTGATAATCTTCCAAAAAAAAATTCTACAGTAGCCCTAGAAGCCATAAAGTACAGATGGACAAATCCTGCTGCAAGGGCCCCTGAGGTTCATGGAACTTAGAGACTGAAGTACTACTTTCATGTCTGCTACAGGTCAGCATAAGATTTCTGGGCTCTGGATATTCTCCAGAACATCCTACCAGATATAACTTCATCCACATCCTTCTCTGTATCTTCATGGGTTAAAGAGTCCTATAAGATCTGCTTAAGGATTCTAGCTCTGGTCAAAAGTATTGCACGTCATAAAGATGTTAACAGTTCTCTGTACATCTGAAGAGAGGTTTTGGAAGGCATGGTCCAACTTTCTTGATTGCCACAGAATCAGAATGACAGCAGCCAGTCCTGGAACTAAACTCTTGTCTCTGGGTTGCCTCTTCAGGATGTTCTCTACTCCCAGTTATCTCCCCAGGAGCCTTCCTAGTTATGGCCACATCACCCTGAAGGTGCCCAGTCTTCAGAAGCTAAGCAAGATGTAAGGCCTGGTTAATACTTGAATGGATGGCAAAGGTATACCATCCCTGGATCGGCAGGGTCCATTCTTTCACACAATGCCAGGTTTCATGAATACTGCCTGTGCTTTTCATTGGGAGATTTGTAATAAGAGTATTATTTCCCTTTTCAGTTACAAACAATTCCCAAAATATTCACAAATTTGGTGTACCTCAAGGCTCATCCCTCTCCTCCACCCTTTTCAACATCTATATCCTCCCCCTATGTACACTCCTAATCGGATTAAATCTAACATTCTTCCTGTATGCTGACGATGTTCAGGTTCTACTCCCCATAAAAGAAACTATCACAAACACACTAAAAACATGGGACAAATACCTTCCGAAGATAACACAACTACTATCTCAACTCTCCCTCAACCTCAACCACAACAAAACCGAAATACTTCACATTAATAACAAGACCATCTCAACTCTCAAAGACAACCCCAGCACCTGCCACCGACGACAGAATAACTTCAGCAAGAGATCTGTGTACTCAGACAACGAACTCAACATGAAGAAACATATCAACTTAATAAAAGATGGATTCTTCAAACTGCAGACACTCAAAAAAATCAAACCACTCCTCCACGCCCCAGACTACAGAACAGTTCTCCAAGCACTACTATTCTCCAAACTCGACTATTGTAACGCACTTCTTCTGGGCCTCCCATCCAATTCTCTCAGGCCACTACAACTCCTCCAAAGTGCAGCGGCAAGATCACTCTCAAACACCAAAAGATCTGAACATATCACATCAATCCTCAAAAACCTGCACTGGCTGCCCATTTCTTGATGAACTCCAATACGGTAGACCAAAAGGATACAAGGCAGAAGCAGGCAAAAAGCCGATGAAACATGGTACCAGGCTCTTGCGTTCATTTAATACAGAGCGGTGAAGGCAAACGGCCCATTTCGAATCGATGCACATCATCACAGATGGTATTGTGAAGGATTCTGAACTGCAATTCTCGCAGTACCAAATCTGGGATGTGACCGCGCAAAGCCTTAAAACAGGCTTGTATATAGGGCTTAGTAACTGGCTCCGTCCATGCCACTGACCAGTAAGCAGCGAGCGTGTCTAAGGGCTCAGTTGTAGCATATTGCCTGCTCAATGTGCTCCAGCCCTTACTAGAGTTACGAGAGTATGCGGTGTCAAATTTGTTTTTAGCAAAGGAAGATTCTCGCTGAAATCGCTCTCGTGTCTAATGGAAGGAGTGGAGATAATGTCTCATCTGCAGATATGCAAAGAAGTGTTTCGACGGTATGTGGTTTGCGTGAGCCATGGAGGTAAACTCCCGTACCACTGGGCTTTCTTCTTCATAGAGATGGAAAATAAATGGCAGTCCATTATGAGCCTAAGCTTGAAACATGGCACTACAACTGAGTCCACAAAAAGTATTTATTTCCCACTAATGGCAGCAATAAAGAGTGGGAGCCCTCCATGTTGCATTGTCAGCGCAGCCACTTCCAAGCTCGCCAACAGGGTCTAAGAAACACTCTAGGAATGTCCAGGGTCTGAGTCATCTTTGGGTTGGCTTGCAGAAGCTATAAATGAGACCATGGGGCAGACATATTAGTAATCAAACCCCGCTGCCAATAAGGAGTCTAGAAGCCATTCTCCCATGAAATACATCTGGCAGGCAACATTATATCTCCGAATGTCTGGGAGTCCAAATCCCCTCTCCCCTTCCCCCCCCCCCCCTTCCTTAGAGCACATCAGGACCTGGTATTTAAGTAGTGCTCTCTTACCAGCCCATACAAAGGTTTGGAAAATGGACTGTAGCCGCCATAAATCAGCAGTAGATGGCCAAATAGGGAGCATAAGTAGCTTGTATAAAAGCTTAGGAACAATCACCATTTTTAATAGGGCACAGCGCCCAAAGAATGTCAGGGGTAGAGGGCATCAGGCCAGCAGCTGGGCTCCGATGTTCGTGATTGTTTCCCATACATTCATATCATAAAGGGCAGTGAGATCTCTAGGAATCCATACCCCCAAATATTTTAGTTTCCCAGAAGCCCACAAAATGGGGAAAACTCCGGGCCAAGTTGCCTGCAGGTGTGGGTCTAAGGGTAGCGCTTTGGACTTAGAGAAATTTATACGTAAGCCCGCTATCTGCTGAAATTGTGAGAAAATCAAAACTATGGTGGGGATGCTCACTTGGGCGCAACCCACAAACAAAAGAATATCATCAGCAAACATCGCCACCTTCAACACATGATTACCAATGCGAAGGCCCCATAACTCATTGTCACTTCGAAGTATTGCAGCTAGAGGCTCAATCGCTAAGACAAATAATAAGGGAGAGAGAGGGCATCCCTGACGCACCCCGCAGTGCAAGGAAAAGGGCGTGGACAAGTTACCATTAATTAGCAGTCGAGCACTGGGATTGGCATAAAGCACCCGTAACCATTGCATAATTTCTCCCTCAAACCCATAGCACTAGAGAGCCCAGAACAAGTAATCCCAAGACAGGGAATTGAATTGCTTTTTTCCACATCTAGACTTAAGATTATCATCCCCGCCTTGGGATGATAGCTAAAGGCAGCTATCAAGCACCTTATGATCTGTACCCCTTGCCGTCCCTTAACAAAGCCCATCTGTTCTGAATGTATTAGCTCTGGTATTATAGCATTGAAACGGGTGGCCAAGACAGATGCTAAAATTTTAATATCTACATTAATGAGCGTAATCGGCCGATGATACCCCACATCACAGGGGTCCTTGCCTAGTATCGGTATTAGGACAATCATAGATTGATTGTCTTCTCCTGGTATATGTTGGTGGGTAAGAAGATTATTATAATAAAGGGTTAAGGTCAGTAGCAGGGGAAATTTTAATATCTTGTAAAAATCATTCTTAATCCGTCTTGCCCGGCTGCTTTGCCAATCTTCAACTTTTGTAGAATAGCGTAAATCTCACTATCTTTAATGGGGGTGTTTAGCAGCTCCAGTCTCTCCCGAGTTATCTTTGGCCAGGGGTAGTCTCGAAAAAAAATACCTCAGAGGCTTCTGCGATCCTGGGTTTTGCACTGTAAAGAGATTGATAGTAATCTAGGAAACTAGAGGTAATATCCTCTATGGCAGTTTTACATCCGCCATCCTTACCTATGACTCCAGCAATAATTGATTTAGGGCCTCTAGCTCAAACTAGATTGGCCAATAATTTACTAGGCCTATTGCCATGTTTATAGAGCTGATCTTTATAGTATCGAAGAGATTTAGAGGCCCGCTGATGTAATAAAGTATTGAGGGCCACTCGTATATATTCTACCTCCTGTTTGAAGCAGATATATCATATATATGTCTTGACTGGGCTGCTTTCAGATCAGCTGTTAAGCACTCGTTGCATTTTCTATTTCGTTTAGCAACATAGGCAATGATTTTACCACTCATCACTGCCTTCCCTGTGACTCAGAAAATATCTGGGGTCACATCGGGCGTGGTATTGAGTCGGGCATAGTCTTCCCAACTCGTCTGCAAATAAGTCTGAAAAGATTTATCCAGCATAAGGTCTGGGGGCATACTCCAGGAGAAAGCAGGCCTCTAAGGTTTTCCTATCTCCAGGTTGACTGATATGGGTGCGTGATCCGATATTGACATAGTACCTATGGTCGCCTCTTTTGTCCTACAGAACAATGATTCGGAAAGTAAAAAATAATCAAGTCATGAGTAAGATAAGTGGGGGTGGGAGAAGAATGTAAAGTCTATGCTACCCGGGATGCAGGGTCCGCCATATAGCTAGCAGACCCAGCTCTTTACAAACAAAATGCACTCCCATGAGGTGGGTCTCTATTTCTCTGCAAACGAAGGGGCTTACAGTCCAGTTGTTTATCCATAACCGTATTAAAGTCCCCACCCACCACCAGGGCATGGTCAGACAAATTAGCTAGGAGGGCTATAATGTGGGTGAAAAATTAGTGTGAGTAGGAGTTCGGGGCATAAACATTGCAAAAAGCTACTCTCTGCTGATGAAGCAAGCCTGTAACAACAAGATAGTGACCTTCTATATCCTTCCACACCTTGACCAACTGAAATGCCAATTGTTTATGGAACAAAATCACTACACCCCTCTTTCAGGAGGAATAGGAAGAGTAATAACAGCTGCCCACCCATTCCCTTTTTAATTTGGCATGTTCGTCATCTGTTAAATGGGTCTCCTGTAAGAATACCACATGAGACTGCAGTCGGTGAAATAGGGAGAGCAATTTCTTCCTTTTGGATTGGCGAGTGTATACCATCCACGTTTAGCGAGGATACCTTTTAGTGTGGCCATTTCAGCTGTCTATGTTGGGTCCCAGCCTCCCATCAAGTGATACAGTAATCCTGGAATAGAAAATAGGTCCGATGCTCCCAAGCCTGAGCCCTGGCCTGCACAGAAAAACATTCTATATATATTGGCTGCTGGGGCATTCCACCCTTTTTCATTTGGTCTCCACTTCCGGAGGAAGTGGTGAAGACCAGAACTGTGAAGGACTTCAAAGGGATAAACACTGTGGATCCATAAAATCTAGAGGATGAGAATGAAGAGGGGATGGCTCACGGGAATGAAGGCCTCTACCTGGAGATAATACCCTTATTCAATAAACATACACAGTTAATGCAACTCCAACATTGCTCTAAGCTTGCTTAATAGGATTGAGGGGGGATATGATAGAGGTGTTTAAAATCATGAGAGGTCTAGAACGGGTAGATGTGAATCAGTTATTTACTCTTTCGGATAATAGAAAGACTAGGGGGCACTCCATGAAGTTAGCATGGGGCACATTTAAAACTAATCGGAGAAAGTTCTTTTTTACTCAACGCACAATTAAACTCTGGAATTTGTTGCCAGAGGATGTGGTTAGTGCAGTTAGTATAGCTGTGTTTAAAAAAGGATTGGATAAGTTCTTGGAGGAGAAGTCCATTACCTGCTATTAAGTTCACTTAGAGAATAGCCACTGCCATTAGCAATGGTAACATGGAATAGACTTAGCTTTTGGGTACTTGCCAGGTTCTTTTGGCCTGGATTGGCCACTGTTGGAAACAGGATGCTAGGCTTCATGATCAGACAAGTCCCATATTAGAGTGTAAAGGGCTTAAGATACATCGGCAGGGTCCAGTGATACCAGAAAGGAGGTCGCTGCTTCCTTCTTGTTAAAAAAGAGGATCGTGTTGTCATGCTGCACCCTCAGCTTCGCAGGAAATAGTAAGGCAAAACGAGATCCCTATTTTGAGCAACTCCAGACAGGCAGGAGACATTGCTTTGTGCTGCGCTGCTACAGCGGCAGAGAAATCAGTAAAGAGCAAGATTTGTTGCCAGAGGATGTGGTTAGTGCAGTTAGTGTAGCTGGGTTCAAAAAAGGTTTGGATAAGTTATTGGAGAAGTCCATTAATGGCTATTAATCAAGTTTACTTAGGGAATAGCCACTGCTATTAATTGCATCAGTAGCATGGGATCTTCTTAGTGTTTGGGTACTTGCCAGGTTCTTGTGGCCTGGTTTGGCCTCTAATGGAAACAGGGTGCTGGGCTTGATGGACCCTTGGTCTGACCCAGCATGACAATTTCTTATGTTCTTATATTGCAGGAGGACCTTGTGAGACTGGAAAATTGGGCATCCAAATGGCAGATGAAATTTAATGTGGATAAGTGCAAGGTGATGCATATAGGGAAAAATAACCCATGCTATAATTACACAATGTTGGGTTCCATATTAGGTGCTACAACCCAAGAAAGAGATCTAGGCATCATAGTGGATAAAATCGTCGGCTCAGTGTGCTGCGGCAGTCAAAAAAGCAAACAGAATGTTGGGAATTATTAGGAAGGGAATGGTGAATAAAACGGAAAATGTCATAATGCCTCTGTATCGCTCCATGGTGAGACCGCACCTTGAATACTGTGTGCAATTCTGGTCGCCGCATCTCAAAAAAGATATAATTGCGATGGAAAAGGTACAGACAAGGGCTACCAAAATGATAAGGGGAATGGAACAACTCCCCTATGAGGAAAGACTAAAGAGGTTAGGACTTTTCAGCTTGGAGAAGAGACAACTGAGGAGGGATATGATAGAGGTGTTTAAAATCATGAGAAGTCTAGAACGGGTAGATGTGAATCGGTTATTTACTCTTTCGGATAATAGGACTAGGGGGCATTCCATGAAGTTAGCAAATAGCACATTTAAGACTAATCTGAGAAAATTCTTTTTTACTCAATGCACAATTAAATTCTGGAATTTGTTGCCAGGGGATGTGGTAAATGCAGTTAGTGTAGCTGGATTTAAAAAAGGTTTGGTTAAGTTCTTGGAGGAGAAGTCCATTACCTGCTATTAATCGTTGACTTGGAAAATAGCCACTGCTATTACTAGCATCAGTAGCATGGGATAGACTTAGTTTTTGGGTACTTGCCAGGTACTTATAGCCTGGATTGGTCACTGTTGGAAACAGGATATGCTGGGCTTGATGGACCCTTGGTCTGACCCAGTATGGCATGTTCTTATGTTCTTAAACAGCAAATTATATAATGTCGAAACATGGAAGCAGAAAAAGTCCGTACTGCCTGCTTTGTCTATCCACATCAATTGCTCAGTTCTACAAGCCCTCCATGTTCCGCTTTTGCTTGTCCCACGCGTTCTTAAACTCAGATATTATTCTTGTCTCCACCATCACCACTGGGAAGTCGTTCCATGCATCCACCACCTTTTCTGTAAAGAAATATTTCTGAGTCTATTCCCTTTCACCTGAAGACCCTCAATTCCCAAACCTCCTTTCCATTAAGTGGTCTGCCTCCTGTGCATTTATTTCTTGGAGGTATTTAAATGTGTCTATCATATCTCCCCTATCTTGCCTTTCCTCTACGTTATACATTTAAGGGTAGAATTTTAAACCTGCATGCGTCGTGCGCATAAGATCCGATACCTGCGCAAAGGTGCCACACTCACACACATGGGGAGGGGGATTTTTAAAAATACGTGCGGCGACGCGATCCTTTTTCTCATTTCCCTCCCAGTTCGCTCCAATTAAGGAGCGGACTGAGAGGGAACTTTCCTATCCTCCTAACTAACTTTCCTACCTTTTCCCCTCTCCTCCGACCCCTAACCCCCTACCTACCTAGTTGTGGGGTTTTTTTTTTAAACTTACCTGCTCTGATAGAAGTAAGTTTCGCGCGCTGGCTGGCTGCTGATGCGCGCTTCCCCAGGACTGAGACTAATGGCCGCTGTCCCGGTCGGACCCTGCCTCGCCCCTTTCACGCGCGTATCAGGGGATACGTGCATGGCTGGGTCATTTGTAAAATGCAAGTGGCACTCGATTGGCCCAGCCATGCGCATATCCCCGGTTTTTGCTCACAGGGGCTTTTTAAAATTCGATTTTTAAGTCTGTCCCCATATGGTTTAAAATAAAGACTATGACCATTTTGGTACCATTCTCTGAAACGACTCTGTCTAGTTGATATTCTTTGTAAGATGCGGTATAGGAAAATTGGTTCTTACCTGCTCATTTTTGTTCCCGTAGTACCACAGATCAATCCAGACTCCTGGGTTTATGCATCCCTGCCAGCAGTTGGAGACGGAGAAAGTTTCACTGACACTGCTTGATAAACCCTAGGGCCACCTGCAGTTCCTCAGTATTGATCTGTACCCAAGCAATAAAAAACAGTTGCAAAAACCAAACTAATGAAAACCTTCTTAAACTGTATGAAAACCTTCTTAAACTATACCAACAAAATGGCCTTCCGTAATAAAAAGAACAGCTGAGCAGGTGACTCTCCACCTCCTTAAATCAGGCGGGTTCTAGACTGATCTGTGACACTACAGGAATGAAAATTAGCAGGTAAGAACCAATTTTCCTTTCCCTGTACGTACCCAGATCAGTCCAGTCTCCTGGGATGTACCAAAGCCCCCTACTTAGGGTGGGACCTGGAGAGTCCTGCTCTCAGAACAATCTCGCCAAAGGAAGGAGAAACTGAATCTCCCACATCCAAACGATAGTATTGCGCAAAGGTATATAGCGACTTTGAAGTTGCTACCCTGCAAATCTCCTGAGACACTAGTTGCACTTCCACCCAGGAGGCCACTTGTGAATACGTAGAATGAGCCCATAAGCCCTCTGGAATTTCACGACCTCCTGTAATGTAAGTGGACCCATTCGCCTCTTTCAACCAACACGCAATAGTAGCCTTAGAAGCTCTGAACCTTGCTTCGCGCCGCTCCACAAAATAAAAAGGTGGTCAGACCTCCTGAAATCATTCATCACTTCAAGATAGCGCAATAGAGCTTGCCGAACATCTAACCACTTGAGCTCCTTCGCAGGCAGAGCGGATGAAAAACCGATGAGAAAGCTGAGAGCTCCATTGTCTAGTTGCTCCATTTTCTGGTTCACATGAAATGCAGAAACTACTTTCGGCAAAAAAATAAGGCACTGTCCTCAACAAAACCCCCAAACTTGAAATTTGAAGGAAGGGGTCTCGACAGGACAAAGCTTGCAACTCTGAAATTCTTCTAGCTGAGCATATAGCAACGAGAAACCCCAGTTTGAGAGTCAAGTCCTTCAGTGACAATCTCCGCAGGGGCTCAAAAGGCGCCGCACACAAACCTCGTAGGACCAGATTAAGGTTCCAGGATGGACAAACACTTCTAACTGGAGGACGCAAATTCTTTGTTCCTCTAAGGAACCTAACAACATCCGGATGAGCGGAAATAGCGGAACCCTCAATCTTACCACGAAGGCAGCCCAAGGCCGCCACCTGCACTCTAAGAGAGCTAGGAGACAAACCTTTAGCGAAACCGTCTTGAAAAAAAGATAACCATAGAATTTTAAGGATTGGTTTCGGAAGAATGTTCTCAAAATTGAGTCTCTTTCTGAAGGAGTAGAAAGTTGTACAAACAACGTCGCTCTATCTTCAACAACAAGTTCTTGAGATTGTTCCAAAATTGCAGTTAAATCAAATGTGACTTCTTGAGTCCCCCTTTGTTCCTCTGTATTTATATCACCAATAGCCTGAGGAAAATAATATATCCTTTCAATCTTTGGCAGATCTTTTTCAGGAAATTTTAGTATATTTAGGAGGTAACTCCTAAACAATTCACGATGTGATAGTAAACGCATTTTAGGGAAATTAATAATCCTTATATTATTTCTTCTCTTCCCTGACTTTACCAAGAGTACTCAAATTAAGAGAAAAACATTTTTGGAGATGAGGGAGGAAACATGGGCGAAGGGAGCTAAGTACTCTCTGCGTTTCCCATGTATATGTGTGGTTGTGTATAATAATGCTAGATATGTATTTAGAGAACCAGGTCAACTATGTCTATTTCTAGACTCCCACTCTATTGAATCTACAGGGAAGGGTTGGCATAAGTAAAGATAAGCTTAGTTAACTCCAAGGCACTAACAAATTTTTTTGTTTAATTTCCTGTAATTTCTGCGTATACAACATTTTGTCCCCCTGATTGCCTGTTTATATACATCTAGATAAGGGTTTATATAATTACTCTACCTGATTGTAATGGTCTTATGTTCTGTTTTTTGATAACCCTATACTAGATGTACTTTATCCGAACTAAATAGTTCTGTATATCTTTGATTTTGTTGGAAATTAATAAAAATTATAAAAAAAAAAAGATAAAATGCCCGGGACGGAGGACTTGAGAGGTCGTACTCATCCTATCTTTCCAACAGAAGCTACCAAGTATCTTTCATCAATAACATATCTAAGAAAATTAACCTCAATACTGGAGTTCCACAAGGCTCAGCATTATCTGCCACTCTGTTCAACATATACCTTTTACCCATTTGCCAGCTACTAAATTATCTTCAAATCACCCACTTCCTCTACGCAGATGACATACTTCTAATTCCCATTAAAACTCCATTGACAAAACATATAAAGAAACATCTATTCTACTTGACTCAATCAGACAACTCCTTACAAAATTAAAACTCATAATCAACATTGACCAAACCAAAATAATCATCATGGACAAAAAACCCAATCTAACACCACCACCTCAACTCACAACTAACAATCAAACTAACCCAATATCCCCTGTCACTCAAGCCAGAAACCTTGGAGCAATCATTGACAGAAACCTATCCTACAATAACCAAATAACAACCAAAATCAAAGAAGGATATCACAAGCTCCTAATCCTAAAACGTATAAAACCTTTCCTAAACTCGATAGACTTCAGAACTGTTCTGCAACTAATAATTTTCTCAACCATAGACTACTGCAGTTCCCTACTGATTGGCCTTCTGTACAACAATATCAAACCTCTGCAGATTCTAAAGAACTCAGCAACTAGAATTCTAACTGGAAAAAAAAGAACGATCACATCACCCCCATATTAACTTCACTACACTGGCTTCCTATTAAATCCCAAATTGAATATAAGATTTTGACCATTATACACAAATTAGTACACTCTGATCATCAAAAACAAACAGGTTTAAAAATCACTCCACAAAATACCCACAGGAACCTTCGATCAAATAACACCATTTTGTCTAACAATTCCTCCCATCAGAGATGCTCACCTATCAACCACAAGAAATAAAGCATTCTCCATCGCCTGCCCAAAAAGATGGAACTCCATACCACCTGATTTGAGAACACAAACTAACATCAAAACATTCAAGAAAGATCTAAAAACTTTGCTTTTCCACAAAGTCTACATTAACGATCAGTTAAATCAGCAATCTAACTACAATCAATATCACCGACCAAACCCATGCAAGAAAGGAACAGAAACAACAACCAGCATCAACCATAGTCATACCAATTTGAACTTATAAGAAACAACACTAAGAGTCTACCTTTAAGATGAATATATCCCAATACCATTACCATCCTCCTTTCCCTCTCTCCATCTCTTCCTTTCCCCCCTGACCTCTCCCCCTTCCCTCCACCCCTCCTACTGATATTTTTGAGATGATCAACTATGTATAATTTATCGGTATTCTGTTTGAATCTTGTAAACTGTTAGGATGGCTAAACCGAATGACGGTATATAAAACTGTACAAATAAATAAATGAGCAGCGCACCAGGAATCAAACACCTTCCATACTCTTAACATAAGCCATATTTGTGGACTTTCTTCTGGCTTGCAATAAGATGGTTATGACAGTTTCAGGATAACTTCTACTCCTTAACCTTCGCTTTTCCAAAGCCATGCCACAAGACAAAAGTGAACAGCTTGGTTGGAATATATGGGGCCCTGACAAAGGAGACCCTCCAGATGCCTGAAGTGAATCAGTCCATCCACTGCCAGGTTGATCAGATCCACAAATCACAGACGCCGCATCCACTCCGGAGCAACCAATACCACCTCTCCGTGATGTTTTTCTATGCGACACAACACCTTGCCCATTAACGGCCAGGGGTAGAAGACATAAAGAAGGACCCCTTGCAGCCAAGGAAGAACTAGCATGTCAACTCCTTCGGCCCGGTGCTGACATCTCTGACTGAAGAAACGAAACACTTTGGCATTTTGACGAGTCGCCATGAGATCCACATGAGAACCCCCACCGATCTCGAATGAGTTACATCATGGAATTCGATAATTCCCACTCACCCAGGTCTAACTGAGTTCGACTCAAGAAGTCCGCATGAACGTTTTCAACCCTGGCTATGTGGGACGCAGCTATGCGCTCCAGGTGCCTTTCCGCCCAAACTGTTGTGCCTCTTGAGGTACTGCTTGGCTCTTGGTTCCACCCTGCCAATATAAGCCACTGTGGTCGCATTGTCTGAAAGAATACTTACTGACCTCGGACTAACGGCAGAAACTCCTGCAAGGCTAAACAGACCACCCTGGTCTCTAATTGGTTGATGGACCAAGCAGATACTTTCATAGACCAAGTACTCTGGACCGAGTGCTGCTGACAAACTGCTCCCTATCCACAGAGACTGGCATCGGTAGTAACTATCTCCCAATCCAGAACCTCGAGGTCCACCCCTCGAACCAGGAAGGATTCTCTCTCATTTCGCCCTTGAGGGGCAATGGTATTTGAAATTCCTCAGATATCGGCTGCCAATGAGCCAAAAGCACCCTCTGCAAGGGTCTCAGATGAGAAAACACCCACAGCACCAACTCCAGGGTGGAAGTCATTGAGCGCAGGACCTGCAAATAATCCCAGACCTTGGGAACACGTAATTGCAACAAACGGAGAACCTGACTCTGCAGCTTCAATACTCTCTCCTCCGAAAGATACACTTTGTCGAACCGAGCACTCAGATACTCCAAAGATTTTGTCGGGATCAAATGACTGTCACGTTCACTACCCAACCAAGGGATTGGAGAAGATAGAGAACCTTGTGAACTGATTGGTGACAAAGGGCCTCCGACCTCACTCTGATTAGCCAGTCATCCAGATATGGGTGCACCAGAACACCTTCCTGCCATCACCTTGGTGAAAGTGCACAGGGCCATGGCCAGACCCGAAAGGAAGGGCCTGAAACTGAAAATGCTGACCCAGAATCATGAACATGCAGATCAGAGGCACTAAGCGGCAACTAGCCAAAGAACTCACCAAATTGGATGTCTCAAACCCGAATTCAGCCCTACTCTCATGGCATAGCATCACTGAACTGGTAGCAAACAAACTATGCCCTCTATCAACCAAAAAAAATCAACCCAACGTTAAAAAACAAACAACCCTGGTTCTCCAAGGAACTCTGGAAACTGAAGCAAGACCTTAGACAAAAAGAAAACAAATAGTACAAGACCCCTTGCCCCAGTACACTTGCTGTCTACAAATCCGCCCTCCACTCCTACAGGAACTCAACACTACGAATAAAAAAAGACTTCTACGCTCTTAGAATACACGACCTCATATTTGATGTTAAGGCACTATTCTCATATGTAACCAAACTCACTAAAACCACTACTCCACCCATCCCGGACGACCAAGCACAAACTAAAGCCAACGAACTGGCAGCCTTCTTCCAGAGCAAAATTTCCAATCTCCTAACACGCCTCCCCCCCAGCTCTACCACTCCTTCCATTCCCTTTTCTTCCCTCTCATATATGGGAGCATCATTTGAATCTTTTGAACCCACATCTGCCATCAAAATAGAAACCATTCTAAAAAGAATGAAACCCTCTACCCATCCTTCCGACCAAATCCCGACTAAACTACTCTTATTAGTACCAGACACTATCGCCAAATGTTTGGCCGATATAATTAACTGCTCTTTGTCACAAGGAATTTTCCCAGAGGTGCTAAAACTCGCCACCCTTAAACCACTTCTTAAGAAACCGAACTTAGGGCCTCATTTTCCAAGCTACTCGCACGCGATAATGTTATGTTCGTGGACCCTTGAGCTGGTTGGAACAGAGGATGGAATGCTGTGGCCTCCCACAGTGAAGTCCCAACCAGGAGGCGGTTCTGAAGCTTGAAGCTGGCAGATGCTCTGGTTGAAGGTGAAGTCCTTTGCGACCCAGGACAAGACCCCACTGGACGGAGAGATGCTGTTGGACCAAAGCAGAAGAAGACTCTTCACCCTGGAGACCGGTACTCCTCTGGGAGGGGCCCTTAG
Source organism: Rhinatrema bivittatum (assembly GCF_901001135.1). Classification (NCBI taxonomy): domain Eukaryota; kingdom Metazoa; phylum Chordata; class Amphibia; order Gymnophiona; family Rhinatrematidae; genus Rhinatrema; species Rhinatrema bivittatum. The sequence continues at coordinate 264,667,544 of NC_042622.1, forward strand.
GAGACCAGCCGCTGGGACTTAGGCGATTTCCAGAAGATATGGATGATCCGGATGCAGGCGCCTCCTGCAGGTCGTAGGTCCGGACAGCTGGTGCCTCCAGCAGGTCGTAGGAAATCCAGAAGTCAGTCCAGGAATCGGGGTCCAAGGTTGGTCCGTAGCCAGTCCAGGGCTCGGTATCCAGAGAGCGATCCGCAACCAGTCCAAGGTCGGAGCCAGAGAGCGATCCGAAGTCAGTCCAGGGGTCAGAGCCGGAAGAATGATCAGAAGCCAATCCAGGGGTCAGAGCCAGAAGACGAACCGAAGCCAATCCAGGGGTCAAAAGCCAGAAGAATCCACAGCAGAGGGAAGGCAGAAGCAGGACGAAGAACAGCAAGACCACAGGAGCACAACCAACCAGAGAACCTTGTTGCAAGGCACTGGAGAGCCGTAGGAGCAGGGTAGAAATACCCTGAGCGTCTGACGTCATTGCAGGCCTATTTCCCGCGCTGGCCCCTTTAAGAGCTGGCCTTCTTCGCGCACACGCGTGGCTGGGGGGGGGCGGGGCCAGTGACGGAAGTCAGGCAGTGGCTCGAAACGCCGTGCAGGAGCCGCGGCAGGCAGCGCTGTAGGACCCGCAGTGCGTGGGGGTCTGCCACTCGCCCGGAGCAGCCTCGGGGGTAAGCGGGGGGAACCGGAACCGAAACCGATTGCGTAACAGTACCTCCCCCCTTACGCCCCCTCCCTGAAGGCTTGGGTTTCCCTGGATGGTCCACATGAAACTGATGAAGTAGATTCTTATCCAATATATTAGAGGCAGGCCTCCCAGGAGTTTTCCTCAGGACATATCCCTCCCAGGAAGGAGGTACTCCCACCGACGGCGATGGAAGCGAATGTCCAAAACGTCCTGAACAGTATAGATGCCCTCTCCGTCATCCTCAGCGGGTAGTGGGGGCCGGAGGCATGCTATGGAAGGAAGAGAGGACCAAGGGTTTTGAGCAAGGACACGTGAAATACGTTATGTATCCGTAGAGTAGAAGGTAAACGGAGACGGTAGGACACTGCCCCTACTCTTTCCAGGACTGTGAAGGGACCCACATACTTGGGAGCCAAACGCATCGATGGAAGCCGCAGGTGAAGATGTTTCGTACTCAACCAGACTTTACTGCCGGGAAGGAAGTTCGGAGCAGGTCGTCTTCGACGATCGGCATACTTCTTTGCTGTAGCGGAGGCAAGCTGAAGTTTTTTCTGCGTGGAAGTCCATAAGGAGTGCAGCTGTCGAGCGGCGAGCTGAGCCACCGGAGAGGGAACGGACAGAGGCAACGGCAACGGAGGCCTAGGGGTCTTTCCATAAACAAGCTGAAACGGAGACTGGCCAGTAGCTGAGTGCTTATGACGATTGTAAGAGAATTCAGCCCACGGTAAGAAAGCGACCCAGTCATCCTGCAAGTCCCCAACAAACGCCCAAAGAAAGGTCTTTAACGTCCGGTTGGTCCGCTAAACCTGGCCATTGGCCTGCGGATGGAAGGCGGTAGTGAGATCCAAGCGCACCCCAAACTTCCGGCACAAGGAACTCCAGTACTTGGCCGTAAACTGTGGTCCACGGTCAGAGGAAATATGTAAAGGCAGACCATGTAGACGAAACACATGATGAATGAAAAGAGTGGCCAGTTCCGGTGCAGAGGGAAGCTTGGCGAGGGGCACGAAATGAGCCATTTTAGAAAAACGGTCGACAGTAACCCAGATCACAGTCTTATCCTCCGAAACGGGCAGATCCACGATGAAATCAGTGGAGAGGTGGGTCCACGGCTCCGTGGGAGTGGGCAGTGGCTGCAAGAGTCCCCAGGGACGGCCTTGGACGGGTTTGTTCCGAGCACAGGTAGGACAAGACTGGACATATTGTCGTACGTCCTCTTTCACCCGAGGCCACCAGTAAAATTCCATCAGGAGTTCTAGGGTCCGGGCGTTACCAGGATGTCTGGCCGTCAAGGAATTGTGGGCCCAGGCTAAGACCTTCTTACGAGAACGAGTGGGCACCACTGTTTTACCTGCCGGAGCCACATCGGAAGCCGCTAAGAGGACCCGGGCCGGGTCCAGGATGTATTGAGGAGAATTATCTGCATCCTCAGGCTCAGATGTCCGAGAGAGAGCATCTGCGCAGAGGTTCTTGGCTGCTGGTCTGTACCGCAGGGAGAAATGGAAGCGGCTGAAAAAGAGAGCCCATCTTGCCTGCCGCGGATTGAGGCGTTGAGCCCGACACAAATATTCAAGGTTTTTGTGATCAGTGTAGACAATAACAGAATGCAGTGCTCCCTCCAGCCACTGATGCCACTCTTCGAACGCCAGCTTAATCGCCAGCAACTCTTTGTCTCCAATGCCATAATTCCTCTCTGCAGGAGAAAATTTTCGAGAATAGAATGAACAGGGTAGCAGTTTACCTTTGGCAGAGAGCTGGCTTAGAACCGCCCCAACAGCGGTATTCGAGGCGTACACTTCTACGATGAATTGACGCTGGGGGTCAGGATGGCACAGGCAGGTGTCCTGAAGAAATGCCTCTTTTAAGTCATGAAAGGCCTGTACGGACGATGACGGCCAGTTCTTGGCATCTGTTCCCTTCTTGGTGAAGGGAACAGATGCCAAGGGGCATCCATAAGGGGCCACCTTCTGAGAATACTGTGGTATAAATTGCCGATAGAAATTGGCGAACCCCAGGAAACGTTGGAGGGCTTTCACTCCCTGCGGCTGTGGCCAAGTCTTAATCGCAGCAACTTTTTCAGGGTCCATCAAAAATCCGGTGGAAGACACAATATATCCTAAGAAAGGTATTGACTCCTGCTCGAAAATACATTTCTCGAATTTAGCATAGAGTTTGTTTTCTCGAAGCTTTAGCAGTACTTGTCAAACATGTTGTCTGTGCGTTACTAGGTCCTTGGAGTAAATAAGGACGTCATCAAGGTAGACGATGACCGATGAATGTAACATGTCCCTAAGAACCTCATTCATAAGGTTTTGAAAAACCGCCGGGGCATTACAAAGTCCAAAAGGCATAATCAAATATTCATAATGACCGTCTCTTGTATTGAATGTGGTCTTCCATTCGTCACCGGGACGAATTCTCACTAGATTGTAGGCTCCACGCAGATCTAATTTAGTAAAAATTTTAGCCCCTTGTAATCTGTCCAGGAGTTCCGGTATCAGAGGCAGTGGGTACCGATCCCTCCGGGTGATACTATTCAAGCCACGGTAGTCGATGCAGGGACGGAGCGACCCATCTTTCTTTGCTACAAAGAAGAAACCTGCCCCGGCCGGGGATGTAGAAGGCCGGATAAATCCTCGCTCCAGATTCTCTCGGATGTAAGTGGACATGGCTTGAGTCTCTGGAAGGGATAAGGGATAAACCCGGCCTCGCGGTGGAATGGCACCAGGCAAGAGATTAATAGCGCAGTCAAAAGGGCGATGTTCAGGAAGAATCTCGGCTTTCTCCTTAGAAAAAACATCCTGAAAGTCCCGGTATTGAGGAGGTAGCACCAGTGATGTAGCCAGCAGTGCCACTGGAGCACGAGGTAGGTTCGTTAAACAGGTCCTAAAGCAGGTAGGGCCCCAGGATGCCAACTGGAGGGAGTCCCAAGCTATGACAGGAGAATGTTTTCGAAGCCAGGGTAATCCCAGGATGATGGGATGCATGGATCTCTCTAGGACAAGGAAAGAAATCTCTTCCTGATGCAAGGCGCCCGTTCGTAACACAAGGGGTGAAGTACGCGTGGTAATGGTACCTGGCAAAAGCTTGCCTTGGATAGACGAAATCCGAAGCGGAGGATCTTGGGGTTGTAGCCCAATCTGAAGTTGCTGTACCAACTCTTGGAGGATGAAACACTCCCCGGCACCTGAGTCAATTAAGGCCTGAGTCTCAAACTCCCCGTCTGAGAGTAGCAGTGTCACTGGAACAAAGCATGGGGAATCAGTGGCAGCGTGACCTAGGGTTAGCTCCCCCTCCGTCCCTAGGTCCGGGCGTTTCCCGGACGTTCACTGCATCGAGCAAGGAAGTGACCTCTGCCTCCGCAATACAGACACAGACCTTGCGAGCGGCGTCTCCTTCTCTCTTCCTGGGAGAGCGGTCCTCTACCCACTTGCATGGGTTCGACATCTTGGGGTCTCGAAGGTGCGGGAGGCGAACTTCCCCGGTGTGCAGGAGGAGGTCCCGTGAAGTCAGTCCTATGGGATATTCTCCGCTCCCGAAAACGACGTTGAAGGCGACGGTCCACTCATCCTGCTAATTCAATTAAATTATTCAGATCATCTGGAAGGTCTCGTGCCGCCAATTCGTCCTGCAGTCTTGAGGAGAGGCTTTCCAGAAAGATGCTGTGTAAACTGTCACCTCCCCAGTTTAACTCTGCAGCGAGGGTCTGGAAGTCCATAGCATGATCGGCTAAAGGCCGATTGCCCTGCCGTAGTTGAAGTAGTTCAGAAGCAGCGGTGGGCTTACGAGCGGCTTTGTCAAATACTTGCCGGAAAGCAGAAATGAATTGTACCAAGTTATTCAAACGAGGATCCTGGCATTCCAAAAGGTTGGATGCCCAGGCCAGGGGTCTCCCATCCAGAAAAGAAATAATGAAACTGGGTCTTGACTCGATCCGTAGGGAACTGAAGTGGAAGGAGGTCGAATCGAATATAACATTGGTGTAAGAAACCTCGGCAAAGCTTCGTGTCTCCTGAGAATCGTGGAGGGACTGGCATCTGGATGGAAGTAGAAGCGGTAGTAGACGCTCCAGCTCCGGGCACATTGGGTCCAGCGACCGCAGATCCACCAACTCGGTCGGCTAAAGCTTGTACCGTGGCTGTTAAGGTATCAAGGCATGCTTGCTGTTGCTGCAGTCTTTGGGCAATGCCGGGAATGGCTTTCAGGCCCGCAAGGTCCGCCGGGTCCATGGCCTTGCAAACTGTTATGTTCGTGGACCCTTGAGCTGGTTGGAACAGAGGATGGAATGCTGTGGCCTCCCACAGTGAAGTCCCAACCAGGAGGCGGTTCTGAAGCTTGAAGCTGGCAGATGCTCTGGTTGAAGGTGAAGTCCTTTGCGACCCAGGACAAGACCCCACTGGACGGAGAGATGCTGTTGGACCAAAGCAGAAGAAGACTCTTCACCCTGGAGACCGGTACTCCTTCGGGAGGGGCCCTTAGGAGACCAGCCGCTGGGACTTAGGCGATTTCCAGAAGATGTGGATGATCCGGATGCAGGCGCCTCCTGCAGGTCGTAGGTCCGGACAGCTGGCGCCTCCAGCAGGTCGTAGGAAATCCAGAAGTCAGTCCAGGAATCGGGGTCCAAGGTTGGTCCATAGCCAGTCCAGGGGTCGGTATCCAGAGAGCGATCCGCAGCCAGTCCAAGGTCGGAGCGAAAGAGCGATCCGAAGTCAGTCCAGGGGTCAGAGCCGGAAGAATGATCAGAAGCCAATTCAGGGGTCAGAGCCAGAAGACGAACCGAAGCCAATCCAGGGGTCAAAAGCCAGAAGAATCCACAGCAGAGGGAAGGCAGAAGCAGGACGAAGAACAGCAAGACCACAGGAGCACAACCAACCAGAGAACCTTGTTGCAAGGCACTGGAGAGCCGTAGGAGCAGGGTAGAAATACCCTGAGCGTCTGACGTCATTGCAGGCCTTTTCCCGCGCTGGCCCCTTTAAGAGCTGGCCTTCTTCGCGCGCGCAGCTGGGGGGCGGGGCCAGCGACGGAAGTCAGCAGCGGCTCAAACGCCATGCAGGAGCCGCGGCAGGCAGCGCTGTAGGACCCGCAGTGCGTGGGGGTCTGCCACTCGCCCGGAGCAGCCTCGGGGTAAGCGGGGGAACCGGGAACCGAACCGATTGCGTAACAGATAAGGGACCTTTCGCACGCGAAAAGTCCCTTATCGCGTGCGATACCAGGATAGGGGCGGAGTCGGCCCTGGAAGAGGAGGAGTCGGGGCCGACTCTGCGCCGATGCTGCGGACAGCGAAAAGGTAAGTGCCTTTTCACTGCCTATTTCGCTCCCAATAGCTATGGTGGCACTATTGGGTGCAAAACCGGCAGCGATCGCACCGCGATGGTGCGATCGCTGCCGGCTAGCGCAGGCCCGCCCCCGTTTTGGCCCCTCGCCCCTCATCTTCTAAAGTATCTAAAGACCACAATATACTCCACAACACTCAATACGGATTCCAGAAATCGCTAAGCACAGAAACCCTACTCATCTCCCTCACAGACCACCTCATTATGGGTCTAGATAGGGGGACCTCCTTCCTGCTAGTGCTCCTCGACATCTCAGCGGCCTTCGACACGGTGAACCACTCCATCCTCTTGAATCGACTATCCGACATAGGGATAACAGGAACCTTTCTCACCATGCACAACTACAGGGACACAATTCAGAAAACAAAACGTGACTATTATGCCCAAAAGATTCACAACCTCCAGTTTAACCCTAAAGCCCTATTTGCCATCGTCTCCAACCTTACCAAATCCCCTTCTACCCCTACTCCCAACTCAGGAACCTCCATCCAATGCAATGACCTAGCCCAATTCTTCCAAAACAAGATTTCTGCCCTAACTGCTCAATTTCCCCATGACACCAGCTTCAGCAACTTTCATCTTCCAAAACCAACTACATCTCTCTCAGCACTCGAAACCACTTCATCCTTAGAAACTGAAAACATACTAAAGAAGATGAAACCCTTCTCCCACCCAGCTGAAACTATCCCACCTAAACTCCTACTCACCATCCCCAGCACTATTTCCAAACCCTTATCAGACATACTCAACTGTTCCCTAGAACAAGGCACTGTCCCCACCATTCTAAAACAGGCGATAGTCAAACCTATACTCAAAAAACCCAATCTGGACCCCTCCATCCTATCCAATTACAGACCCATCTCGAACCTACCCTTCCTCTCTAAAGTCCTAGAGAGACTAGTTAACTTACACTGTACTGAATACCTTGATCAACACAATATTCTCTCCCCATCCCAATTTGGTTTTCGCAAGCACCTCAGTACTGAAACCCTCCTCTTATCCCTTACTGATGATCTTCTCAAAGGACTCGATAGTGACAGCTCCTTTCTTCTCGCCATGCTAGACATCTCAACCGCCTTTGACATGGTCAATCACGATATTCTAATCAATCTTCTCAAAAGCATTGGCATCACTGGAACTGCACTATGCTGGCTACAATCTTACCTACAAGACAGACATTACACTGTCACTCTAAATAATCAGGTATCTGACCCCATCAGTCTCAACCGTGGTATCCCCCAAGGCTCCTCACGCTCCTCCACCCTATTTAACTTATATATGCTCCCGCTTGCCAACCTCCTCACCAACCTTGGAATCTCTCACCATATCTATGCTGATGACATTCAAATTCTCATTCCCTTTACAGACTCGTCATTCCTGGGATACTTGCCTCTCTGCTATTAACCAGCTCCTCACTAACATGAACCTCGCCCTTAACCCGGACAAAACTGAACTACTCGTCATCTCCTCCAACCCTAACCTCAATGCCTACACTCCCTCCCCCTCCTTTCAACCCCCCTTACATGCTAGAAACCTCGGAATCATCATAGATGACCAACTCTCTCTAAAACCTTTCATCAAAGCCACCCTAAAAGACTGCTACTATAAACTACACACGATTAAGAAACTAAGACCACTATTACACTTCTCTGATTTCCGTACAGTAATTCAATCCGTTATTTTCTCTAAAATTGATTACTGTAATTCCCTGCTCCTCGGTCTCCCCGCCTCTATCACCAAGCCTCTACAACTCTTGCAGAACGCCACCGCCCGAATCCTATCCAATACATGCAAAAGAGACCATATTACCCCTATTTTGAAAGATCTCCACTGGCTCCCCATCAACTCAAGAATACAATACAAATCTCTTTCCCTCATACACAAATCCATAATTAACGACAATACACACTGGCTCAAACAACCTTTCCAAATACACACCTCCAATAGACCGACACGCACCATCCACCAAGGTACCCTACGTATCCCTTCCCCTAGATTCACTAAACTAATTTCCACAACGAAAAAAGCATTCTCTCTAGCCGGTCCAACCTTATGGAATTCCATGCCTCACGATCTCCGAACAGAAAATGTAACACCCAAATTAAAAAAAAAACTAAAAACATGGCTCTTCCAACAAGCCTTTACCTAAACTGCTCCCCCTAATCTATCCACCCCAATTCGAATTTCAATCTACGTTGTATGATAAGACCAAGTTAAATTCTTCCATATTTTATTTAATGCTATCTTTACCAAATTGCTATCTTTACCAAATTGTTAATGCTACTTTGATGTTAACTTAATATTTTTTTGATTCTTTGCCTTCAATTATCTCCCCTATGTTCAATTAATCATTTATATATGTTAGACTTATGCGTTCTATGTAACAGCTTTGCCTCTTTCTGGCCAGCTTTCTGGCGGTTCTTTGTAAACCGGTACGATGTGAATACGGCTATCGGTATATAAAAATGTTAAAATTAATAAATAAAAATAAATAGAGGTTATAAAGTCAAAGTAAACAACAAAGAATCTCCACTCATCAATCCCTCACTAGGAGTTCCCCAGGGCTCCTCCCTGTCTCCCACCCTCTTCAACAAATTCCTCCTTCCCCTCTGCCGACTGCTAACAGATCTAGGGCTGAAACATTATTTCTACGCCGACGATGTTCAAATTCTAATCCCTATACCCGAATCCCTTACTAAAACACTTAAGTTCTGGGACAACTGCCTTCAAGCTATCAATCTCCTCCTCTCCAGCCTAAACCTGGTACTCTATATATCTATATATACTTCATTAACCGCTGTAATTAAGCGACAATGTTTAACCCCCGTTAATCAGTCGCTCATTTAAATACTGCTACGTTCCTTTACCTTCTCAGCTGCTGTCTTTCCTCCTTTACCTTCTCCCTCTCTCTCCCCCCTCTTTTCGCTCCTGCTCCATCTCCCACTCACTGTTTTTTGTAATTTCCTCCTTTCTCAAGTTTATTGTAAACCGGCGTGATGTGCTCGCACGAACACCGGTATATTAAAAGCTGTTAAATAAATAAATAAATAAATACTCAACGTGGCCAACCCAGTGACACATCTCAACCAACCCAACCCAATACTCAACCCAACCAACCCAAACTCTAATCACGCAAGCAAGAGACCTTGGAGTAGTAATCGACAACCATCTGAACCTCAAGAAGTTCATCAACCAAACCACCAAGGATTGCTTCTACAAATTACAGGTACTCAAACGACTCAAACCACTCCTGCACTTTCAAGACTTCAGAACAGTTCCCCAAGCCATTCTGTTCTCTAAGATTGACTTCTGCAATTCCATTCTGCTTGGTCTCCCCTCCTCCTCCACCAAACCACTTCAAATGCTCCAGAACGCGGCCGCTAGAATCCTTACAAACACTAACAGAAGAGAGCATATCACACCCATCCTCAGAGATTTGCATTAGTTGCCTATAAGCTTTAGAGTCATGCACAAAGCCCTTACTATCATTCACAAAACTATTCACCACCAGGTCCCCATAGACTTGCAAATCCCACTCAGGCTCCATACATCTTCTAGACCTATCAGGGAAGTAAACAAAGGATCCTTACAGGCCACCTCCACTAAATCCACCCATCTAACAACCACTAGGGAACGGGCCTTCTCGACGGCGGGACCAACCATATGGAATGCCATCCCCCTCCGGATCTCAGACAAGAAACTTGTCTGTGGACATTCAAGAAGAAACTTAAGACCTGCCTGTTTCGTCAAGCCTTCCCGTAACTAAACCAGCACCAGCTAGGTCATGGAATAGGTCGCGGATATTAGTCGTGTAACTAGACAAGCTTCAGCAAAATCACTGTTACTGCACCGTTATTGTTACTGAGTTACTCCCTCCGCTTCTAGCGTCTTCTACTCCTTAGCCCCATTACCCCTGTTTTATTATAACTTTCCTGCAACTTGTTTATGTTAAGGTTAAGGTTTTATCATACTGTTCCTTGTAAACCGATTTGATATATTTTTCATGAAGGTCGGTATAAAAAAGTATAAATAAATAAATGAACCCGGGGCTCCAATAACACCTACCCCACCACGGATTACTGCAACCACCATGGATCTAGGCCCAGATTCCCGACGGAATCCGTCAGAGGCTCTGAGCCCGATTGAGGAAGATTATGGTTTAGGCATAGCAGTAAAGGAAAAGGAGGTGGGATTTAGAGAAGGGGTTTTCCCTTCTAGAGGAACAGATCTTACCCCCCCTTTGGGGAATCAAAGTAGCCAGGAACTTGTTTTAGTTCAAACATTGAGTCCTTTGCCTATTACATTGTCTGGAAATCCACAAAGAGTAACAATGGATATGATATGGTAGGCTGTAGTAGCTTTACAAACAAATATTTCAAATTTGAATAGTAGTATAAAAGATATGCAAACTGTTTTGTTTAACTTGAATCCCATAGTCACAAGCCATGCGGAGTCTCTGGCAAAAGTTGAGGAAGAGATAAAACAAATTAAAAACGTTCAGTCATCTATTGCTCAGGGAGAGATGAATTTGACTAGGAAGGTTGAAAATATAGAGAATTCTATAAGGTATACCAATTTAAGAATCATCAACTTTCCTAAATGCAAATTGATATCCCCTAGAGAACAATTGAGGAATTATTTTCTGAAGGTTTTGTCATTAACCCCAGAAAATATTCCATCAGTATTAAATGCCTACTTTATTAGTTGGAAAACTGAGGAAAATTTAGATTAGGGAGTGGGTGATACTTCATTAAATGTAACAGAACTTATTGAAACTTCCTTAAGTTCTCAGGTTGAAAGAAGAGGTACTCTTATGGTCAAATTTAACCTTTCTTCTGAAAGGGATAAAATTTTAAAATTGTTTCTTGTGAAAAGAACCTCTTTATACCTAGGTCAAAAGGTTTGGATATACCCAGATTTAGCCAAAGAAACCCAATTAAGAAGGAAAAATTTTTTGTTGTTGGCGAATCAAGCTAGAACATTCGGTATACATATTATTGTAAGATTTCCTTGCAAATGTATAATGCGTATAGGAGGAGAAAGATTTGTGTATTATGAACCGGAATATCTTGAGAGATTCCTGGAAGCTAGACATAACCAAGGGGAGGAAGCTGGGTCCTAAATACAATTGGATATAAAATTAAATTTTCTGCTTTACTCTCATCTATTGGGAAAATTTGCTTCATTGTTTTGTTTAAGAATAGGATTCCCTTTATAGTTTTGTAATTAGGAAAAGGAATTAAGATGTTGTTAAAAGTAGCTATATGGATGAAATTTATAAATCCTGTTTCCTGATTTGGTATTCATGTAAAAGTGAAATATATAATATTGAAACTTGAAAATAAAAAATAAATAAAGCAGAGAAAACACTGCGAGTCTGGATGGATGGGAATGTGGAGATAGGCCTCGGTGAGATCAAGCGAAGCCAGAAACTCTCTCTTGCGAACTGCTGCTATCACTGACCGCAAGGTCTCCATCCGAAAGCGTGGCACCTTGAGCGCTGCATTTACCTTTTTCAAATCGAGAATCGGACGAAACGTGCCCTCCTTTTTTGGGACTACAAAATAGATGGAATATCTTCCCTTGCAAACTTCTGCAGAGGGAACTGGAATTACCGCCCCCCAGGTGTTGGAGACTATCTAGGGTCTCCCATACTGCTGACTGCTTGCTCACAGGACCACAGGGGGAATTTAGAAACAGTTCATGAACGGGTCGAGCAAATTCTAAAGCGTAGCCGTCTCTGACCACACTGAGAACACACTGGTCCTGTGTAACTCTGGTCCACTTGTCGTAGAACTGAGTCAGGTGATCTCCTATAATAGGAATGACGGCGTGGACCGGCCTCACCTCATTGCGAGAACTTACGTAGACCCTCCATCGGCTCCTCGGAACGGCCTCTGGGTACTCCGAAAGAACTGCCCCCAAGGACAGAACTGCTCCGAGAACCGGGCATGGCCCTCAAGTGTCTAGATCTCCTATTGGAGCGAAACCAAGACTGCACCTGAAAAAACTTTTGGCCTTAGGTTTATCCTCGGGTAATTGGAGGCCCTTATTCTCTCCAAGAGATTGCATTAGCTGCTCAAGTTCCACCACAAATAAGAGGCAACTTTTCAAGGGAAGTGATCCTAACTGCGCTTTGGAGGAGATAACCGTGGCCCATTTACGCAACCAGTGTAATCTTCTGGCTGCCACATCCCAAGCCATTACCCTAGAGGAGGTACGCAACAAATCATAAAGCTCATCCGCCCCCATAAGCCATGGCTGCCTCAGTCCATTCAACCTTGTCTGCGTCACCCCCCGACTTGGGCAGGCTCTCCTGCAACTGCTGCATAAAAATAGAACAAAACCAGAGACCTCAAAAATCTGCTTGAGATGGATCTCCAATTTGTGATTCTGAATGTCTTTCAAAGCCACGGAACCTATCACTGGGATAGTCGTTCACTTGGTGACCGCGGAAACCACAGCATCCACCTTAGAGAGAGCAAAAAGTTCCAATGCCTATTCCGGCACTGGAAAAATCACTGACATGGCCCTCCCCACCTTGATACCAAAATCAGGAAAACTCCATTTTTCCTCCACCAATTTCTTCACCGTTATGTGGTATGGAAAAGCTGTAGGAGGGCTGCGCATACCGTCCAAAACAGGATCAATCCCTTCCAAATTGGACTCCTGCTGAGGGATTTTAACTCCCAGGACTTGGTAGGCCAAAGGCAATAAAGCCTCAAGTTCATCCTTCCAAAAAAAGGCAACCACCTTCAGGTCATTCCCCTCAGGGACTGAGGTGAGCAAACTGTTCCCTGGGTCTGGTGCTCCGGTCCCCGGATCCACTGGGTCGACCAAGATATCCTGATCAGGGTTCTCCCAGGGGTCCCCAGGGACCTTGAGCGTAACGTCTGATTCCTCCTGACCAGTACCCGAAGGAGCAGGACCGAGCAGCCGCTGGACCTGGGAGGTTCGACTGAGCCTGGAGCCATGCTGCCTGGGGACCCCCGCAGGGCTTCGGCCTGGCGGACAGGCAGGCTTCTGGAAAACTGAGCCCTGCACTCTGCTTGCTGCCTTGCCAAATAGACATCATGCAGCAGCAGGACAAAATCCACAGAAAGAGGCCTCAGCAAGTCTGCCCCCCCCCCTGCAGGGGGCAGGAACCTGCAACCTATGGCTTACTTCCTCCTCCTTATTCCACCCCCCCCCCCCTCCCCGATCGAGGCCGGAATCAAAACAGGCTGGGGACGTGTCCTCCCCCCCCCGCGGTGCAGGAACCGCTGACAAAGCCCTGCATGCCGACCCACAGGTCATCGCACCAGAGAGGGGGACTGCCTGTGCCAGAAAAAAACCTACCTTGCTCCGAGATCAGGCCCCCACCGAAGCCTGAAAGGAAGAGGAAGCCATTTGCACAGCAAGCCTTGCCTGTGCTCAAAACTTCTGCTTCTGGCTTTTTTTTTTTTTTAACAAAAACTTTATTACAGAGGCGCCAGCCTATTTATTTATTTAAAACTTTTCTATACCAACATTCATGGGAATATCACATCAGTTTACATTAAACATGGGTAACCATTAACTTTGGAAAATAGAAATTACATATAACATAAGGAAGCTAAACTGGGGAGAAAGGGCTAGAAGAGTCAGGTACCAGAAGAGGTATGGTTACAACAAAGAGTATTAACAAATTGTTTAACGATATATGATGATATATGACAAATTTACAATATGTACAAAATAAAGTTCATAGGGCAATTACTTGAATGAATTCAAAATGAGGTTAGATAGTTAAGGGGTAGAAAGCGGGGAGGAGGAGGAATAGGAGGCTGTGAGAGGTACTGTGAATTGGAGGTGGCGGGGTTAAGTGAAGGCTTGTGTGAAAAGCCAAGTTTTTAGGGTTTTTTTTTAAAAGCTTTGTGTACAATGTTCTTGGCGCAGGTGTGAGGGCATAAGAACATGCCATACTGGGTCAGACCAAGGGTCCATCAAGCCCAGCATCCTGTTTCCAACAGTGGCCAGTCCAGGCCATAAGAACCTGGCAAGTACCCAAAAACTAAGTCTATTCCATGTTACCGTTGCTAGTAATAGCAGTGGCTATTTTCTAAGTCAACTTAATTAATAGCAGGTAATGGACTTCTCCTCCAAGAACTTATCCAATCCTTTTTTAAACACAGCTATACTAACTGCACTAACCACATCCTCTGGCAACAAATTCCAGAGTTTAATTGTGCGTTGAGTAAAAAAGAGCTTTCTCCGATTCGTTTTAAATGTGCCCCATGCTAACTTCATGGAGTGCCCCCTAGTCTTTCTATTATCCGAAAGAGTAAATAACCGATTCACATCTATCCATTCTAGACCTCTCATGAATTCCATATGGTTGGTCCAGCGATGGACAGGGCCCGTTCTTTCGTGGCTATGTGATGGGTGAGTTTTGGGAGAGGAATGTAGAGGGTTCCTTTATAAGCAGTTCTCGTGGGTCTGTTCGAAGTGTGATAGTGTAAGGCATTATCCAGCCATTGGATGTTTTGGGAATGCAGGGTTTTGTGGATAATCGTAACAGTCTTGTGAAGGATTCTAGAGTGTATTGGGAGCCAGTGGAGATCACCAAGTCTCTTCTGCAGGAATTGGTGAGGATTCTGGCCGCCGCGTTTTGGAGAATTTGGAGCAGCTTGATTGAGGTAGTGGGGAGGCCTAGGAGGAGGGTGTTGCAGTAGTAAATTTTGGTGAAAAGTAAGGCCTGGAGGACCGTGTGGAAGTCATAGGAGTGAAGAAATGGTCTTAATTTTTTTAGTATATGGAGTTTGTGAAAAACATTCTTTCGTGGTGGAATTAATGACCCGAAATATAAAATGTGAAACATTCTTTCGTGGTGGAATTATTGACCTGAAATATAAAAGAAGAGTGCCTCTTTTAGAGAAAAAAAGGGGTATCAGAGCCTGCAGCCCCCAGAGCAGTCTCATGAAGAGGAGGGATCTGGACCACCAGATTTACACCCACAGGCGCACAGGTCAGGCACACAAAGAGGTCCCTGACCCCCGGCTCGCCTGCCTCGACCGGTCAGGGTAGAACCACTTAGGATTCCAAAAAGCAAAAAAGATCCCCAGGAGGAAGGTTCAAAAACAAAAACTGCCCAAACCACAGAACTGCCGGTTTAGTACCTTCTACCATCTGCTAGAGACAGATCAATACTGAGGAACTTCAAGTGGTACTAGGTTTATCAAGCAGTGACAGTAAACCTTTGTCCGTCTCACAATCCTGGGATGCATAAACCCAGGAGTCTGGACTAATCCGGGTATGTACAGGGAACCAGAATTGTCTAGTATTCGAAATGAAGTCTCCCAAGCACTTACATAGTTGCAATATCATCTCCTGTTTCCTGCTTATCATTTCTCTCCGTGTGCAACCAAGCATCTTTCTGGCTTTTGCTGTTGCCTTATCCACCTGTGTGGCCACCTAAGTTCCTCGGATATGATCACCCCCCAGATCCCATTTTTTTTGCGCTTAGAATTTCACCCCCATATTTTATTGCTCCATGGGGTTTTTGTAGCCTAAATGCACGATTGCATTGTTCTGCACTAAATCTTAGCTGCCAGACTCTAGACCATTCCTCAAGCTTCCCTAGGTTTTGCCTCATGATTTCCACACCCTCTTGGATTTCTTCCCTATTGCAGCTTTTGGTATCATCTGCAAAAAGACAAAAGATGAGACAAGATGGCAGAGAATGCGTCAGTAGAACAATGCGTGATTCGCTTCACTGGCTTCCCATTTCTGCCCATATTCAGTTTAGATTTTATCGTTAGCTTTTAAGGTAATGCAAGGAAATAGTCCACTCTGTTGGAGAAACTAAAGTGGTATACCTTTCAATGCCATGTAGGTCAAGTCAGAGGGCACTTTTGCAAGTACCATTAATCAAGCATGTTTAGAAAGGAAAATTGGTTCTTACCTGCTAATTTTCGTTCCTGTAGTACCACGGATCAGTCCAGACTCCTGGGTTTTGCCTCCCCGCCAGCAGATGGCAACAGAGACGTTTTGACTGACTCTGCCCTATACCCTGAAGTGCCACCTACAGTCCGTCAGTATTACACTGTATCAAAGCAAACTATTGAAAACCAAATACGAACTCTAACTTGAAATGTACCCCGCTGTGAGTGTGGGAGAAGAAAAAACCCTGTAAAGCCAAGATTCTACCCACAAACGCTAATGGCCATAACATTGAAAACAATCTGCTGAAATAGACCAAAAGAACTGCATGAGCGGACTCTCCATCATCTCAACGTTGAAATGGGCGGGACTCTGGACTGATCCGTGGTACTACAGGAACGAGAATTAACAGGTAAGAACCAATTTTCCTTTCCCTTTACATACCCAGATCAGTCCAGACTCCTGGGATGTACCAGAGCTGTCTTACACGGGATGGGACCCTGAGAGTCCTGCTCGTATCACACCTTCACAAAAACCACCAGAGCCTGGGGCCGGGACATCCAACCAAAAATGCCTAGCAGATACGCTGAACCAATAGCCTCTTTCAACCAGCAAGCGATCGTAGCCCTAGACGCCTTGTGCCCTCTTCTGGGACCGCTCCACAGCACAAAAAGATAGTCCGTCATGCGGAAGCTATTTGTAATCTCCAAATTACGCAACAGCACCCAGTGCACATCAAGTTACCTCAGATCTCTAGATTGAGGATCAGAGCGGACCAAACCCGGAAAGGATGAGAGCTCCACCGACTGATTCAAATGGAAGGGGGACACAACCTTTGGTAGAAAGGAAGGAACCTTCCGCAAAGAGACTCCCGCATCCATAATCCTTAAGAAGGGCTCCCTGCAGGATAACGCCTGGAGCTCCGATACCCGGCGCGCTGAGGAAACAGCCATGAGAAAAACCACCATTAATGTAATATCTTTGAGTTTCGCCATCTTCACAGGTTCAAACGGCGCCGTACACAGAGCTTTGAGAACCAAATTTAGGCTCCACGATGGACAAGGATTCCTGACCAGAGGAGAAAACCCTTGGAGAAAACGCACCACGTCCGGATGTGCGGCTAAGACTACACTGCATATCTTACCACGGAAACAACCGAGGGCTGCTTCCTGCACGATAAGCCTTTAGCCAGGCTGGCCTGCAAGAAGGACAAGATATCCGACACAATGCCCGAGTAGGGTCTACCTTGTGTTCCACACACCAAGACTCAAAAATTCCCCACATCCTGACATAAGCCAGGGAAGTAGAGGTTTTCCTTGACCGCAAAAGGGTAGACACCACTGCATCTGAATAGCCTTTGCTCTTTAGCCGTTGTCTCTCAAAAGCGATTTGCCTCTTCCAAACAAACGGGTCCCTGATGTAAAAGATTCGGGAGGTCCCGATACCTCAGGGGTCCGTCCAATGATAGGTTGACTAGATCTGCAAACCATGCACGTCTCAGCCATTCCGGAGGAACCAGAATCACCTCTGTTGGGTAAGTTTCTATGCGCCGCAGCACCTTGCCGATCAGAGGCCAAGGCAGAAACACATACAACAGGACGTCCTTCGGCCAGGCGAGAACCAAGGCATCTACTCCTTCTGCCCCTGGCTCCTGATGTTGACTGAAGAAGCGAGGGGCTTTGGCATTCCGAAACACTGCCATCAGGTCCATACTCAGTCTGGACCACTTGTCGCATATGAGATGGTATGCCTCTTCAGCGAGCTCCCACTCCCCGGGATCGAGACGGTTGTGACTGAGAAAATCTGCTTGAACATTGTCGTCCCCAGCAATGTGGGAGGCTGCAATGCTGACAAGATGTTGCTCCACACAGATTATCAACAGCTGTGCTTCGATCGCCACAGACTGGCTTTTGGTTCCTCCTTGGCGATTGATGTAAGCCACCGTGGTCGATTTGTCGGACACAACCCTGACTGACTTCCCTTGCAGAAGCGGTAGAAGAGCCTGTAACGCTAATCTCACTGCTCTGGTCGCCAAACGATTGATCAACCACCGGGATTCCTCCACTGATCATTGTCCCTGCACAGATCTCTCCTGACAAACCGCTCCCCAGTTGGAGAGACTGGCATCTGTGGTGACCACCGTCCAAGTGGGAACTTCTAGGGCCACTCTGCGGCGTAAATTGTCTGTGCGCAGCTGGCAATAGGGTCCTCAACCCGCAGCTCCAGCGGCCTCAAGTATCTGGGGGGTGGCCCTCAGGACCTGCCAACCCTCTGGGAGGCTGAAAGGCTTCCTCACCTACTCTTGCAATTTTTCCTTTTTTTTTGTTTTTGAAAGGGAAACTAACCCTAAGTACAAACAACCAATTCCCCTCTACTTTTTTTTTTTTTTAACTAACTACAGACTGAAGGATTTTCCACCTCCACCATCTGTTGGAGACAGAGAAATACTGACGGTCTGTAGGTGGCACCTCAGGGTATAGGGCAGAATCATTCAAAACCTCTCTGTCTCCATCTGCTGGACGGGAGGCAAAACCCAGGAGTCTGGACTGATCCGGGTACGTACAGGGAAAGTGCAATTTAAGAGTAGGAGATTTTCCGTTATCTCGCTGAAACTTTGGAATAAGCTGCCAGTAGAAATTAGGCAAGAGTTAAATTATTTTGCCTTCACAAGGTGAAATCATAGTTATTTCTGGTAGACCATTCATAGATGGATGGTATTCTGCATCTGATTGGAGGGGTTGTATTTGTTTAAGATAGTTCTTTATCTTTGCTGTTGATTTATTGTGACATCTGTTATAGTGGGGATCCTCTGTTGATTTATTGTAGCTTCTTTTATTGGTGTTTGTGTGATGATTTTAATTGTTTTTATCTGTGTATGTTAAATTTATTTTTGTATTACATTTGTTTTACTCTGTACATCACTTTGAACTTTCTTTTCTGGCTGCAAAAGCAGTACAGAATTTTTTTTTTAATAGTGCTCTCTTGCAGACTCTAGTTTTGATATTGCATTTCTCAATCACACCCAACAGTCCTGATGGTTTTTCAGAAATAACAGAAAGAAAACTGACAAAGACATTTTCTCTTCTGTTGCCTTTGTACCACTTCCACACATAAACCAGAAGCAATTAACATTTATAAGGGAACCATGTTTAGGGACCAGCTCTGAAGATCTTTATAAAGTAAAACAATGAGAATTATTTTGCATTGTTTGAATCTTGAATTTCAGACTAGGTTGGCGTGTCTGAAGAAGATGGATCTTTTGAAGAGGTACTGCCTACATTGTCAGGATTCATACAAAGGTTCAAACCTTTGTTGGCTATGTTACTCAGGAATGGGTTGCAGATTATTTTTCTAGCTGAAGGACGAAATTTCAGGGCTACAGTGGAATCTTTTTCTGATTACAGTGATCCCATTAAAAGTAATTTATTGTGAACACTCTTAGGGGTCGATTTTAAGACCCACGCCACACGTCCATGTGGTTCCTAGTGCGTACACATGGACACGCCGATTTGATGCACGCATGTTATAAAATATGATATTGGCGCACATACATGCGGGAGGGTGCCCCATTTGTGAGCGAAGGGGAGGGAATTTTTCAATTACTCGTGGCGACATAATCGGCCTTTTTCCCAGTTCCCTCCCAATCCACTCCAATTAAGGAGCAGACTGGGAGGGATCTTCCCTAACCCTATCCTTCCTCCCTCTTCCCTGAATTAAACCTATCTATCCCCAATTTTTTTTTTTTTTTTTTTAATACTTACTGCTCCTCCAGGGCAGAGGTAAACTCTGCGCGCTGGCTGGTTGCTGGCGCGCTCTTCCCCGGGACTGCGTCTAATGGTGCTGTCCCAGCCCACCCCTGCCCACCCCTTTTTAGCAGGCCCGGCACAGGTCTGCGCATATCGGGGGTGAAGCGCGTGGCTGAGCCTGTTCTAAAATGCGCATGGCACGTGCAAGACCCAGCCACACGCACAACCCCCGATTTTACCGCACGCAGGGCTTTGAAAATTCGGGCTTTCGTAGACAAACAGACACTATAAGAAATCACATCCTTGCAGTGTTCATCGGAACACAGGGACTGCACAAGATTTGTCTGAGGTCATACAGTGAGTGAAAAGAGAGAGGGATCAAACAGATCTTCTGTTACTGCTCTAAGCAGTTTAATGCACTTGCTTTCAGGTTTAACTAACTTTAAATTGGCATGTTCTTAGACAAATGGAAGGTCTGTGAAGAGGCTCCTTTCTCTATTTGATGTGAATGGTACTGGAGGGTGGGAAAGGAGTTAAAAAAACCCAAAACTTCCAGGATCTAAAACTAGGAAGTTAAGTGACTTTACAAAAGCAGTTTTACTGCAGGATTTGAAATGATGGAGAGTACCTGCCTCTGGCAGGGATCACAGGCTTGATAAGTGTCTCTCTTCAGCTTGGTCATCAAGTTTGATGTTAAAAAAAAAAAAAAGAAGACTTTTCTTGACTTTTGGAAAAAGACTCCCGCACCCCTATGGTTTTCCAGAAGGAAGACAGGAACTCTCCTATGAATGCACCTCTGTGCTGCAGAAGCTAGTCTTTCTTTCTCATTCCCTTCTCGGAGCCTTTCCTGTGGGCACCATGCCTTCCATCATCTTCCCAATAAATATGCTTTCCTTTTGACGCTTCCAGGTCTGTCCCTTTCTCTTCTCTGCTGGTGCTGGCCTTTTTCTCATCTTCCCAAGAAACGCGCCTCTTCTGCGGCTGGTCTTTCTCTTGCTGTCCGTTAATCATGCCTTGGGTGCTGGAAGTGGCCTGTTCATCATCTTTCGAATCTATCTGCTTCTCTTCTCTAACCGAATCTTCCTCATCCGATGAACACTCCTCTTCTGTTGGAGTAGGGGATCTAATCTTTTTCTTACTGTGCTTCCGAGCTGCAACAGATTTGATCCTCTTCTCACCATAAATGTATTTCAGTATTGATGAAAGAACTGGTCTGAGCCCCTGTGTCCCATAAACTTGCCTCAGGTTTGCTGCAGTGGTTGTCCTATCTCCTTTTTTCCTAGAGTTCTGCTTCAGTGTTGCAAAAGATTTTGGTTTATCCTTTTTCCTCACATTACTAAAGTACAGCATTGCTGTCACATCTGATTTGGACGCCTTCGATCCTATAATGTGTTTTAATAGCGCTAAAGGATCCATCTTGCTTTCTTTGCTGATCACCTCAGGCTCCCTTGTCTTCTTATATTTGTGTTTCATTAATGGTAGAGAATCTTCTCTGATACTCCTTCTGCTGGGGACAGGTACTAGTGCAAAACTTGAACTGTCTCTGCTTTCACTGAAGGTCGGTATTGCTATAGAATCTGACCTGCCCCTTTGATTCCCACTGCTGGAGCTCAGGGATACTACAGAATTTGATTTATTCCTCCTGTCACTGGATTTCTGACTTGCTACAAATTCTGATCTGCCCCTTTGATTCCCACCATTGGAGCTCAGTGGTGCTGCAGAATCTAAACTGCCTCTTTGGTTCCCAGCGCTGGAACTCTGTGATGATACAGAATCTGATTTAACCCTTTGATTCCCACCACTGGTGCTCTGTGCTGTTATAGACTCTGATTTGCCTCTTTGATTCCCACCTTTAGAGTTCAGTGATGTTCTGGAATCTGATCTACCCTTTTGATTCCTCCAAGATGCTACAGAATCTGGTCTTCTCTTTTCATTCTTACTATAATGGCTCAATGATTCTACACCATCTGATCTGTTCCTTTGATGTCCATGACTGGTGCTCTCTAATGTCACAGAACCTGATCTTCCCCTCTGATTCCTGAATGACACTAAAGAATCTGATTTTTCCATCTGGTTCCTATTACCAGGGATATGTGATGTCACAGAATCTGGTTTGTCCATTTTATTCCCAACACGAGTAGTACGTGATGCCACAGAATATGATTCGTCCACTTGATTCAAATCAATCATTAATGGCATACAATAAAATTTGCCCCTTTGATTCCAGTCTCCAAGTCTTGTCTGTGTTCTTTTATCTTGTGTGGCCCTCAGACTCTCATCACTGGGACTCAGTGACACTGTGTCTCTCAGACTCTCGTCACTGGAGCTTGATGATGCTCCTCTATATGGTGTGCTTCTCAGACCCTTGTCACTGGAGCTTGGTGATACCTCTATATTCGGTCTGTCCCTCTGATTCTCGCTGTGTCTTACTGATACCTCTGTATCTATTCTTTTGTTGTGATTCTCATCAGTGGAGCTCGCTGATGCTTCTGTAGCTGATCTCTCCCTATTTATTTCGTCACTGAGGCTTGTGTATATCTGAATCTCATCAATGAGGCTTGGTGAACCTCCTTTATATGGTGCATCTCTCAGACACTTGTCACTGGGGCTCGGTGATGCTTTGTGCGATTCATCTCTCAGAAACTCATCACTGAGGCTTGGTGATACTCCTGTATAAGGTGCTTCTCTCAGATGCTCGTCACAAGAACTCGGTGACGCTCCTCTATATGATGCGTCTCTCAGAATCTCTTCACTGGGGCTTGGTGACGCTTCTGTATGCGGTCTGTCTGTCTGATTCTCGTCACTGAAGCTTGGTGCTGCTTCTGTATTGGGTCTGACCCTCTGATTCTCATTACTGTGTCTCACTGATGCTTCTGTACGTGTTCTCTTGCTCTGATTCTCATCAGTGGGGCTCGTTGATGCCTCTGTGGCTAGACTGTCCCTCTTTATCTCGTCACTGGGGCTTGGTGAAGCTTCTCTATATGGTGCGTCTCTCAGACTCTTGTCACTGGGGCTCAGTGACGCTCCTCTCAGATTCTCATCGGTGGGGCTCGCTGATGCCTCTGTAGTTAGACTGTCCCTCTTTATCTCGACACTGGGGCTTGGTGAGGCTTCTCTATATGGTGCGTCTCTCAGACTCTTGTCACTGGGGCTCAGTGATGCTCCTCTCAGATTCTCATCAGTGGGGCTCGTTGATGCCTCTGTAGCTAGACTGTCCCTCTTTATTTCGTCACTGGGGCTTGGTGAAGCTCCTCTATATGGTGCGTCTCTCAGGCTCTTGTCACTGGGGCTCAGTGATGCTCCTCTCAGATTCTCATCAGTGGGGCTCGCTGATGCCTCTGTAGTTAGACTGTCCCTCTTTATCTCGACACTGGGGCTTGGTGAGGCTTCTCTATACGGTGCGTCTCTAAGACTCTTGTCACTGGGGCTCAGTGACGCTCCTCTCAGATTCTCATCAGTGGGGCTCGCTGATGCCTCTGTAGTTAGACTGTCCCTCTTTATCTCGACACTGGGGCTTGGTGAGGCTCCTCTATATGGTGCGTCTCTCACACTCTTGTCACTGGGGCTCAGTGACGCTCCTCTCAAATTCTCATCAGTGGGGCTCGTTGATGCCTCTGTAGTTAGACTGTCCCTCTTTATCTCGACACTGGGGCTTGGTGAGGCTTCTCTATATGGTGCGGTTCTCAGACTCTTGTCACTGGGGCTCAGTGACTCTCCTCTCAGATTCTCATCAGTGGGGCTCGCTGATGCCTCTGTAGTTAGACTGTCCCTCTTTATCTCGACACTGGGGCTTGGTGAGGCTTCTCTATATGGTGCGTCTCTCAGACTCTTGTCACTGGGGCTCAGTGATGCTCCTCTCAGATTCTCATCAGTGGGGCTCGTTGATACCTCTGTAGCTAGACTGTCCCTCTTTATTTCATCACTGGGGCTTGGTGAGGCTTCTCTATATGGTGCGTCTCTCAGGCTCTTGTCACTGGGGCTCAGTGATGCTCCTCTCAGATTCTCATCAGTGGGGCTCGCTGATGCCTCTGTAGTTAGACTGTCCCTCTTTATCTCGACACTGGGGCTTGGTGAGGCTTCTCTATATGGTGCGTCTCTCAGACTCTTGTCACTGGGGCTCAGTGATGCTCCTCTCAGATTCTCATCAGTGGGGCTCGCTGATGCCTCTGTAGTTAGACTGTCCCTCTTTATCTTGTCACTGGGGCTTGGTGAGGCTTCTCTATATGGTGCGTCTCTAAGACTCTTGTCACTGGGGCTCAGTGATGCTCCTCTCAGATTCTCAACAGTGGGGCTCGCTGATGCCTCTGTAGCTAGACTGTCCCTCTTTATCTCGACACTGGGGCTTGGTGAGGCTTCTCTATATGGTGCGTCTCTAAGACTCTTGTCACTGGGGCTCAGTGACGCTCCTCTCAGATTCTCATCAGTGGGGCTCGCTGATGCCTCTGTAGTTAGACTGTCCCTGTTTATCTCGACACTGGGGCTTGGTGAGGCTCCTCTATATGGTGCGTCTCTCAGACTCTTGTCACTGGGGCTCAGTGACGCTCCTCTCAAATTCTCATCAGTGGGGCTCGTTGATGCCTCTGTAGTTAGACTGTCCCTCTTTATCTCGACACTGGGGCTTGGTGAGGCTTCTCTATATGGTGCGTCTCTCAGACTCTTGTCACTGGGGCTCAGTGATGCTCCTCTCAGATTCTCATCAGTGGGGCTCGTTGATGCCTCTGTAGCTAGACTGTCCCTCTTTATCTCGACACTGGGGCTTGGTGAGGCTCCTCTATATGGTGCGTCTCTCAGACTCTTGTCACTGGGGCTCAGTGACGCTCCTCTCAAATTCTCATCAGTGGGGCTCGTTGATGCCTCTGTAGCTAGACTGTCCCTCTTTATCTCGACACTGGGGCTTGGTGAGGCTTCTCTATATGGTGCGTCTCTCAGACTCTTGTCACTGGGGCTCAGTGACGCTCCGCTCAGATTCTCATCAGTGGGGCTCGTTGATGCCTCTGTAGCTAGACTGTCCCTCTTTATTTCGTCACTGGGGCTTGGTGAAGCTCCTCTATATGGTGCGTCTCTCAGACTCTTGTCACTGGGGCTCAGTGACGCTCCTCTCAGATTCTCATCAGTGGGGCTCGTTGATGCCTCTGTAGCTAGACTGTCCCTCTTTATTTCGTCACTGGGGCTTGGTGAGGCTTCTCTATATGGTGCGTCTCTCAGACTCTTGTCACTGGGGCTCAGTGACGCTCCGCTCAGATTCTCATCAGTGGGGCTCGTTGATGCCCCTGTAGTTAGACTGTCCCTCTTTAGCTCGTCACTGGGGCTTGGTGAAGCTCCTCTATATGGTGCGTCTCTCAGACTCTTGTCACTGGGGCTCAGTGATGCTCCTCTCAGATTCTCATCAGTGGGGCTCGTTAATGCCTCTGTAGTTAGACTGTCCCTCTTTATCTTGACACTGGGGCTTGGTGAGGCTTCTCTATATGGTGCGTCTCTCAGACTCTTGTCACTGGGGCTCAGTGACGCTCCTCTCAGATTCTCATCAGTGGGGCTCGTTGATGCCTCTGTAGTTAGACTGTCCCTCTTTATCTCGACACTGGGGCTTGGTGAGGCTTCTCTATATGGTGCGTCTCTCAGACTCTTGTCACTGGGGCTCAGTGATGCTCCTCTCAGATTCTCATCAGTGGGGCTCGCTGATGCCTCTGTAGTTAGACTGTCCCTCTTTATCTCGACACTGGGGCTTGGTGAGGCTTCTCTATATGGTGCGTCTCTCAGACTCTTGTCACTGGGGCTCAGTGATGCTCCTCTCAGATTCTCATCAGTGGGGCTCGTTGATGCCTCTGTAGCTAGACTGTCCCTCTTTATTTCGTCACTGAGGCTTGGTGAAGCTCCTCTATATGGTGCGTCTCTCAGACTCTTGTCACTGGGGCTCAGTGACGCTCCTCTCAGATTCTCATCAGTGGGGCTCGTTGATGCCTCTGTAGTTAGACTGTCCCTCTTTATCTCGACACTGGGGCTTGGTGAGGCTCCTCTATATGGTGCATCTCTCAGACTCTTGTCACTGGGGCTCAGTGATGCTCCTTTGTGCGATGCATCTCTCAGGTGACTGTCACTGGGGCTCGGTGAGGCTCCTTTATATGGTGCGTCTCTCAGACTCTTGTCACTGGGGCTCAGTGACTCTCCTCTCAGATTCTCATTAGTGGGGCTCGCTGATGCCTCTGTAGCTAGACTGTCCCTCTTTATTTCGTCACTGGGGCTTGGTGAGGCTTCTCTATATGGTGCGTCTTTCAGACTCTTGTCACTGGGGCTCAGTGACACTCCTCTCAGATTCTCATCAGTGGGGCTCGTCGATGCCTCTGTAGCTAGACTGTCCCTCTTTATTTCGTCACTGGGGCTTGGTGAAGCTCCTCTATATGGTGCGTCTTTCAGACTCTTTTCACTGGGGCTCAGGGACGCTCCTCTCAGATTCTCATCAGTGGGGCTCGCTGATGCCTCTGTAGCTAGACTGTCCCTCTTTATTTCGTCACTGGGGCTTGGTGAAGCTCCTCTATATGGTGCGTCTCTCAGACTCTTGTCACTGGGGCTCAGTGATGCTCCTCTCAGATTCTCATCAGTGGGGCTCGCTGATGCCTCTGTAGCTAGACTGTCCCTCTTTATTTCGTCACTGGGGCTTGGTGAAGCTCCTCTATATGGTGCGTCTTTCAGACTCTTGCCACTGGGGCTCAGTGACGCTCCCCTCAGATTCTCATCAGTGGGGCTCGCTGATGCCTCTGTAGCTAGACTGTCCCTCTTTATTTCGTCACTGGGGCTTGGCGAAGCTCCTCTATATGGTGCGTCTTTCAGACTCTTGCCACTGGGGCTCAGTGACGCTCCCCTCAGATTCTCATCAGTGGGGCTCGCTGATGCCTCTGTAGCTAGACTGTCCCTCTTTATTTCGTCACTGGGGCTTGGTGAAGCTCCCCTATATGGTGCGTCTTTCAGACTCTTGTCACTGGGGCTCAGTGACGTTCCTTTGTGCGATGCGTCGCTCAGATGTTCGTCACTGGGGCTCAGTGACACTCCTGCATATGGTGCCTCTCTTTGATGCTCAGCAGTGGGGCTCAGTGATGCTTCTGTATGTTGTCTGTCCGTCTGATTCTTGTTACTGAAGCTTGGTGATGCCTCTGTATTGGGTCTATCCCTCTGATTCTCATTACTATGACTCACTGATGACTCTGTATCTATTCTGTTGCTCTGATTCTCATCTGTGGGGCTTGTTGATGCCTCCGTAGTTGGTCTAACCCTTTTTTTCTCGTCACTGGGGTTGAGTTGAATGATGCCTTTGTATCTACGCAGTTGCTCCGATTCTGATCAGTAGGGATCGGCGATACTCTTGTGTCAGGTCTGCCACTTGGTTTCTCGTCACTGGTGCTCGGTGTTGTTTCTGAATCTAGCCCCTCCCGCTCATTCCCATCACCGGGACTCGTTGTTTCTCTTACATTTGGCCTATCCCTCTCATTCTCATTTTCCGGGCTGGGGGCAGCTGTTAGAACCCTATAACCGCCTTTCCGCTCCTCGCCGCTGGATAAGAGCTCCTGGGCGTTACAGTGATGCGGCTCTGCACCTACACCCGCACCGGCACCAAGAAAGAGATTCCGGAAGCGATCTCATCGTACTGCAGACAACAGTTTGGCTACTGGCAACGTTTAGGTTCCGTTAGTTTTGTTGTTATGGCAGCATGTGCCCCGCTTAGATGCCAGCAGCCATCTTGTGCTTCAGACGGAAGTGACGTAAAGCCCTTCACAACAAAGGAGCTGCCCGTGGGAGCGCGGAGTTTGACGTCACTTGACGCCGGCCCCCCCCCACCCCTTAGACTTTTCTCGGCTCCTTCCGGTTCCGGACGGCGGTCGCCATGTTTTATCACGTGAGTGGTCTTCCGATCTGTCCGAGTAGGCTGCGAGAAACTTGCCCGTCTTCTTTGCTTAGCTGTGCCCTGCGATCGCCGCCCTCCTTCTCAGGATCTGCCCCCTTAAAATCTGCTCCTTTTCCCAAACCTTCTTCCATCGGAAATCCTGTTCTCTCCTCCCCACCAGCCGGGTCAGGTCCTGACACTGTTTCCCTTTCTCCGTCTGCACCTCCTGAAATCCCCCCCTCCCCTAGCTCTCTCTCTCCATCCTTTTAGGTTTTACCCCCTGGTTCTAGGTCAGTCACCTCCCCCCCCCCCCCCGGGTTGTGCTGAGTGGGGGGGGAGAGGCAACGGGGGTCGGGACGGAACCTGGGAGCCGCCGATCTGGTTCTGGGGTTTTCCTTGGCTAGCGGGGAGGAAGCCGGTGTGTGTGTGCGCATCTCGTTTTCATTTTCTCTTCCCCCAGATCTCCCTGGAGCATGAGATTTTGTTGCACCCCCGATACTTTGGGCCGAATCTTCTCAACACCGTCAAGCAGAAGCTGTTCACCGAAGTGGAGGGCACCTGCACGGGGAAGTGAGTCGCTGCGGCGGGAGTGGAGTTGCCTGTTCTGTATTATGTAGCATTCACATAGGCGCCAAATGCAAGCAGTAGCCTTATCGGTGGCTGAATAGCCTTCCTGAAGACATCCTTCTCGTTTAGTCAATGCATATTCTTCAGCGCTCTGAGTTAAGAGTTTGAACAACACCACAGTTGTAGCTTGGGTGATCCAAAGTACCACACTAATATTCAAAGGCTGTGCAGAGACCTTGCTCAGTCCAGAAGCCATGTAGGAGAATGGATCCATTTCAAGAGCTTTTCTTTTGCAATCATGCTTCTGATGTATGGGGGGAGAGGAAGGGAGGGAGAGCAGGGTTGCTTAGTACCGGTAGCCAAGGGAGAGTTGTTGATCAAAATGTGCCACTAATCGTACACGTTGTGGAATTAGTTGCACATCGACAAGTTTGGTGTGGACTGATACCATACGGGCCGATACAGTACACCCTCAATTGGACGCGCGTTTTCGACGCGCTAGCGTTACCCCTTATTCAGTAAGGGGCTGAAAACGCGTGACCACCCCCCCGAACCTAATAGCGCCCGCAACATGCAAATGCATGTTGATGGCCCTATTAGGTACTCCCACGCAATTCAGAAAGGAAAATGTGGAGCCAAGCCGCACGTTTTACTTTCAGAAATTAGCACCTACCCAAAGGCAGGCACTAGTTTCTGCAGGCACCCTCCGACTTAATATCATGGCGATATTAAGTCAGAGGTCCCGAAAGTTACCAAAAGTAAAAAAAAAATTTGAAGTCGGCGCGCGGGTCGAAAACCAGATGCTCAATTTTGCCGGCGTCCGGTTTCTGAACCCGTGGCTGTCAGCGGGCTTGAGAACCGACGCCGGCAAAATTGAGCGTTGGCTGTCAAACCCACTGACAGCCGCCGCTCCGGTCCAAAAGGAGGCGCTAGGGACGCGCTAGTGTCCCTAGCGCCTCCTTTTACCTGTTTTTACCGCCTGGTCTAATTTGCATACTGAATCGCACGCACAGGAGAGTGGCCTGTGCGCGCGCCGGGAGAGCAGGCGTTCGCCCGCTCTCCCGCGTTTTTACTGTATCTGCCTGATAGTGATGATCTGGGTTAGCTACTGTCAGCGGCAGGATACTGGGCTCAATGGATACAGCATGGCACTTTTTCAGTATTTTACATCATTAAAGGATCAACACATATACATAGATAGGGATATTGTTTCAGTTTTTATTTTATTTTTCCTGGGGATTTCAAGGTGGTGATAAAAAAAACAAAGTGAAAAAAAATTACTTTGTTACATAATATACAGTGGGAAAGTCATTTTTCCACTAATTTTTTTTCTTAATCATAAAGAAATGTCCAGGCAAAATAAAATAAAAACTGAAAACAAAGGTCCCTACATATACAAGAACAACATTTTGTGCAATTTCAGGTACAAAATATTAAGAAAAATAAGACAAGCTCTAGATATGAATGTCTCTTATACATAAGAACATAAGAAATTGCCAACCTGGGTCAGACCAAGGGTCCATCAAGCCCAGCATCCTGTTTCCAACAGAGGCCAAACCAGGCCACAAGAACCTGGCAATTACCCAAACACTACGACGATCCCATGCTACTGATGCAATTAATAGCAGTGGCTATCAATGGTCCTTCCAAGTAAAATGGGGTGACAAGGTTCTTTTTAGATATGTTAGTGATAGAAGGAAGTGCCAAAATGGTATTATGAGACTTGAAGGTGATGGGGAGGATTATGTGTAGAAGAAGGGAAAAGCAAAACAGCTTAAAGAATGTTTCTGATCCGTGTTCACTATGGAACAGACAGGAACGGAACCACATAAAATGAACACAAATAAGATTGGAAGTGAGGTAAAATTCAGTCGATTTTCAGGACAGTGTTTTTGTGAGGAACTTAAAAGTAGAAAAGGCGATGAGGCAGTCTGGGGGAACAAACATGGGGGTAACTTGCTGATGCGGCAGTTACTACCCTTAACCAATAAGCCTGATACTTTGATACAACTCAAATATTGCTCTCTGCTTCAATGGCGAGGCATAACGGGGAATTGGATTCAAATAGCAACCAACAAGGGCCCTGACTTCTATGGGAAACTGATAAGCATGGGGGTAACCTACACAGTGCAGCAGCTACTACCATAAGCTTACTGGGCAGACTGGATGGACCACTTGGTCCTTTTCTGCTGTCGTTTCTATGAGGCTGGATGGGTTACATCCAAGGGAACTTAGCGACGTCCTGGCAGCTTTGCTTTGCTGGCTGACCTTTTCAATGCTTCTTTAGAGACAGGAGTAGTTCCCGAGGACCTGTAATGGGCGGATGTGGTTCCTATTCTGATCTCTGTGGTGAGCAAATGAAAGGAATATCTACTAAAACAGAGGGTAGTACCGTGTCTAGAATCCAATGGATTGCAAGATCCGCCATAACATGGTTTTATCAAAAGTAGATCCTGTCAGATGAATCTGTTAAATTTCTTTGGGTGCCCGGAGAGTTGAATCGAAGGAGAGCACTAAATGTAGTGTTCTCGGATTTCAGTAAGGCTTTTGACACTGTTTCGCATGGGCACTATAAATACATTCAGTGCTCTTGGCATAGGAACTAGAGTGACTGGTTAAGTGGGAAGTGACGTGGTGGTGGTAAATGGAGTTCACCCTGAGGAGGGGGTGCCTCGGGGATCGGTTCTTGGACCAGTTCTTTTCAACATTTTCATGAGCGACGTAGCAGAAGGATTGTTGGGAAAGGTTTGTCTTTTTGCCTACGATACCAAAACCTGCAACAAGGTAGACACCCAGAAAGGTGTGGAAGACATGAGGTTCCTGTTCGTACCCCAGAACAGACTCTGGGATTTTGCCTCCCTGCCAACAGATGGGAGTTGGAGAAGAAAAGCTTTACTGATACTGCTACTTAACCTAGTATGTCACCTGCAGTCCCCCAGTATTTCTCTGTCTCCAGCTGATGGTAGCGGGATAGTACCTGCAGTCTGGAGTAAAAATAAAAGGGAGATTTATTTTTCCTTCAGGATCAGTCCTCCTAGGGGGTTGTTAGGTCCCTGATGGGGCCATCCTGCCTGGTTGAACTGGATGAGTGGGGGGCTGGGGGGTGTTTGGTGACCCTTGGTGGACACTCGTCCCTAGACAACGTGAGGTCTTGAAAAGCTGGTGGTCCAGTTTCCTTGGGATCTTGCCGCCGCTCGGCCTAGAAAGAAATACTTTGTATTTCTTTGGTTTTTGTTACTTTTGGCAGTAAAGTTATATATATTAAAAAAAAAAAAAAAGAGTAGAAGCAGCTAGGAGAGAGGATCTGGGCTCCGGCTGCCCTGTGAATGATCAGGGATCACAAGAGGCACATGCGAGAGCTGATGGTAGTTGGGGAGTTCCCGGCGTTGATCAGACCGCCACGGCGAGCACCAATGAGGCAGCACATGTGGGACGCACTTAGCACTGGCTAAGGATCACGGCACGAGTTCAGTCTAGACCGTGGGTTGAGCCTCCTGTCCAGCAGATGGAGACAGAGAAACTGAAAGGGTATCCTATATCAGGCCAGTGCCTACCCTGCAGCCCTTCAGTATTTGTCTGTCTCCAGCAGATGGATCAGCTCACCCTGCGGTCTTCTGATTTGGGCTAGTCAGCCTTCTTTTTTCCTTCTTCTTGGATCAAGCAAGTACTTATTGTGTAGGGATTCTTTAAAAATAAATAAATAAATTACATTCCCTGTACGTACCAGGATCAGTCCAGACACCTGGGTTGTGACTCCGCACCAGCAGATGGAGACAGAGCAAGACTTATTGGCACCTGTTAGAATGTAAGATACCCTACATTTACTTACCTTAGTCTATGTGCCTATCTGTAAACCGTTGCGATGGTATATAACTTAGCGACGGTATAGAAAAGTTTTTAAATAAATAAATAAAAATAAATAAATAAATAAAAAAGGTTAGTTAGTGCCGTGCAGGAGACGGTCCCATCTCCTGGCTCTTGCTGGACTTAGGGGGGCTTCGCCCCTCGTGCTGGGCATAGCCTAAGTCCGTGTGTGCTTCCTGGTGTGGGGACTGAGGC
The DNA here is from genome assembly GCF_901001135.1 of Rhinatrema bivittatum. Taxonomy (NCBI): domain Eukaryota; kingdom Metazoa; phylum Chordata; class Amphibia; order Gymnophiona; family Rhinatrematidae; genus Rhinatrema; species Rhinatrema bivittatum. The sequence continues at coordinate 264,699,695 of NC_042622.1, forward strand.
TGGTGGTCCAGTCGTTCGTCTCCCCCCCTCCCCGGCTGCCTTTGGCTCACTTTGTCTGTGTAAAAAAAAATAAAATAAATAATTATATTTTAAATTTTAATCCTTTTGCTTTGACTGGGGATTGAACCGGCAGCCAGACACAGCAGAGCGAGCAGGCTTCACTCCCTTGCCTCGGCTCCTGCCGGCAGGGCTGCAAATCATTCTATTTTTAACTTTTTTTTCTCAGCGCGCCGCTCCTCTGCGCTGAGGCTGCCGCGGCCAGCAGCCTGCCTTGCATGTGGAGAGCCCTCCTTGTGCCTATCGCGCGAGGGGCTCTGCTCAGCCTGCCGGGTGAGGAAGGCCCCTCCTCGGCAGGACAAGTAAATTTAGCCCAGGGATGGAATCCCCAGCGCATGGCCAGGCCGTTCCTGGGTCGGAAGACCGCGGGAACAGCTGCCATCTTGGGGATTTTGGCAGCTCCCGATTCGGAGCTGCCTGGGCCTGGGGAGCCAGATTTTCAGGATTTTCCCCCCGATTTGAGCCCCAAGATCCCTCGGGATGTGGTCCCGGACCGCCCCCTTCCCCCGGGAAATCTAAGGCTCGTTTTTCTTCAGAATTTGTTCTCCTCCTGCATAAATCATATTTGGCTAGCTTACAGGAGGAGGATCCTTCCCCAGGCCCCCCCCCCCCCCCCCCGGAGAAAATTCCACGTCCCGCACCCTTATCAGTTTGTCTGCCATGGAACCTCCGGGGTCTGTTAGGGTGCGGGTGGTCCCGGGGGTGGCCCCTGTCCCTGACCCCCCCCCCCGGTGGCCCCAGTTATCCCAGATCCGGATCCCATGTCAGATTTAGCGAGCGCACTCCCACCCCTGGAGGGGGATGATCCTAGGGTTCTCCGCATGTTTCAGAGGGAGGAGTTGGAGCCCCATATCCCCTTTGTCCTCCAGGAACTGGGGCTGCAGGAGCCCCCTGCGATTCCCTTAAGGCCTCCTTGTCCAAGGATATGGACGCGGGACTCAGGGCTCCGGCAAGCGCTTTTCCTTTTCACCCTATGCACAAGTTGCTGCTCTTGCGGGAATGTTAGGCACCCGAAGCGGGACTTCGGGTGGGGCGGGCTATGGATAAGCTCTACCCCCTCCCGGAGGAATGCTTGGACATGCTGAGGATTCCCACCGTGGACTCCTCGGTCTCTGCGGTCACCAAGCCCACCACTATCCCTGTGGTGGGATCGACGGCTCTGAAGGACGGACAGGACCGTAAGCTCGAGGCCCATCTAAAGTGTATCTTCGAAGTCCTGGCCCTGGGGGTCCGGGCGACTATCTGCGGCAGTCTCATGCAGCGGGCAGGTCTCGGGTGGGTTCAACAATTACTCGGCACCCAGGACCTCCCGTCTGCAGAGGGCGGAGCAGGCTGAACGACTGGAAGGCGTTGTAGCATATGGAGCTGATGCGCTCTACGACCTGCTCCGCGTCCAGGCGAAGGCGATGGTCTCGGCGGTCTCCGCTAGACGGCTCCTTTGGCTGCGCAATTGGTCGGCCGATCCGTCCTCCAAGGCACGACTGGGCGCGTTGCCTTTCAAAGGTAAATTGCTTTTTGGAGAGGACCTTGAGAAGCTTATTGATTCCTTGGGGCAAACAAGGTTCATAAGCTACCGGAGGACCATCCTAAACAGCCTCGATCCTTTCCGCCCTCGCGTCCGCGGACAGAGGAGGTATACGCCCCGTGGATGAGGTGGCTCCTCTAGGGGTTATTTCTCCCGGTCTTTTAAGCTGTGGTGGATGCCATTCAACAATGGATTGATCTTGACTGGGGCACCCCAGAGGCTATTTGTAAATGGGATCATGGATTCCCGCTGCCTTTCCCCGCAGAAGAAGTGGGCAATGGAGAGTACATTGACAAAGGTCTGAGGGCTGTGGTCTCAGTCCCTCATCTCAAGAAAATACAGGATGGTGTTCCATTTAATTCGTCTTGCCAAAGAAGGAGGGCTCCTTCGTCCCATCCTGGATCTCAAAGGGGAAACATTTTCACATGAAAACCTTATGCTAGGTTATAATGGCCAATGCAGTAGGAGGAATTTCTGACTTCCCTGGATCTGTCCGAAGCATATCTTTGTTAATGTTTTCTGCAGTTCGCAGTTTTGGGGCGCCACATTCAGTTGCGGGTGCTGCCCTTTGGTCTGGCCACTGCTCCCTGAACCTTCTCCAAGGTAATGGTGGTAGTTGCAGCAGAGTTGAGAGAGGATGGAATCCTAGTACACCCGTAATTGGGCAACTGGTGGCTCTCTTCTGGCAATTGTGGCTTGAATCAGCCATTATAGAAAAAGGATATTATCAGGTAAGTAGTAATTTCTCATTAGCATACACAGGCTCCCTCTCCTTCACAGATACATTTTGTGTGTGTGCCTGTGCCGAGCCTATCTGTGACATATGGACTCTCATGGGCTCTCACAAAGACTCACACACATGTGCACATACACAGGTTGTCAGTCACTCTCACACACATACACACCGCATCAGATGGACTGAATCAAATCACTGTGAACCTAGAAGATGTGGTAGGCCTGATTGACAAACTGAAGAGTAGTAAATCACCTGGACCGGATGGTATACACCCCAGAGTTCTGAAGGAACTAAAAAATGAAATTTCAGACCTATTAGTAAAAATTTGTAACCTATCATTAAAATTATCCATTGTACCTGAAGACTGGAGGATAGCAAATGTAACCCCAATATTTAAAAAGGGCTCCAGGGGAGATCCGGGAAACTACAGACCGGTTAGCCTGACTTCAGTGCCAGGAAAAATAGTGGAAAGTGTTCTAAACATCAAAATCACAGAACATATAGAAAGACATGGTTTAATGGAACAAAGTCAGCATGGCTTTACCCAGGGCAAGTCTTGCCTCACAAATCTGCTTCACTTTTTTGAAGGAGTTAATAAACATGTGGATAAAGGTGAACCGGTAGATGTAGTATACTTGGATTTTCAGAAGGCGTTTGACAAAGTTCCTCATGAGAGGCTTCTAGGAAAAGTAAAAAGTCATGGGATAGGTGGCGATGTCCTTTCGTGGATTGCAAACTGGCTAAAAGACAGGAAACAGAGAGTAGGATTAAATGGGCAATTTTCTCAGTGGAAGGGAGTGGACAGTGGAGTGCCTCAGGGATCTGTATTGGGACCCTTACTGTTCAATATATTTATAAATGATCTGGAAAGAAATACGACGAGTGAGATAATCAAATTTGCAGATGACACAAAATTGTTCAGAGTAGTTAAATCACAAGCAGATTGTGATAAATTGCAGGAAGACCTTGTGAGACTGGAAAATTGGGCATCCAAATGGCAGATGAAATTTAATGTGGATAAGTGCAAGGTGATGCATATAGGGAAAAATAACCCATGCTATAATTACACAATGTTGGGTTCCATATTAGGTGCTACAACCCAAGAAAGAGATCTAGGTGTCATAGTGGATAACACACTGAAATCGTCGGTGCAGTGTGCTGCGGCAGTCAAAAAAGCAAACAGAATGTTGGGAATTATTAGAAAAAGAATGGTGAATAAAACGGAAAATGTCATAATGCCTCTGTATCGTTCCATGGTGAGACCGCACCTTGAATACTGTGTACAATTCTGGTTGCCGCATCTCAAAAAAGATATAATTGTGATAGAGAAGGTACAGAGAAGGGCTACCAAAATGATAAGGGGAATGGAACAACTCCCCTAAGAGGAAAGACTAAAGAGGTTAGGACTTTTCAGCTTGGAGAAGAGACGACTGAGGGGGGATATGATAGAGGTGTTTAAAATCATGAGAGGTCTAGAACGGGTAGATGTGAATCGGTTATTTACTCTTTCGGATAGTAGAAAGACTAGGGGGCACTCCATGAAGTTAGCATGGGGCACATTTAAAACTAATCGGAGAAAGTTCTTTTTTACTCAACGCACAATTAAACTCTGGAATTTGTTGCCAGAGGATGTGGTTAGTGCAGTTAGTGTAGCTGTGTTTAAAAAAGGATTGGATAAGTTCTTGGAGAAGTCCATTACCTGCTATTAAGTTCACTTAGAGAATAGCCACTGCCATTAGCAATGGTTACATGGAATAGACTTAGTTTTTGGGTACTTGCCAGGTTCTTATGGCCTGGATTGGCCTCTGTTGGAAACAGGATGCTGGGCTTGATGGACCCTTGGTCTGACCCAGTATGGCATTTTCTTATGTTATTATGGCTTCCTGTTGTCTTTGGGCCATGGAGGAATGAGCTCCACCACGGTCCCGTGGGCCTCCTGGTGTTTTTTGGGCCATGGTGGGATGAGCTCCACCATGGCCTACTGACCTTCCTACTTGTGGAGTGGAGGGCGGAAGCTATCACGCAAACAAACGGAAGATGGGCCTCCCATTTTCAGCAGCCGGCGGGTTGCGTGCCGGTGGCCTGCATGCTCTCTCCTTCAGTCACCGGTGGGTTAGGATCCACCGACAGCTCCACGACCTCTACTGCTACCACCAGCCTGCCACCTCCCCTCGGGTGTGCCGCCCCTTGCAAATGCATGGCATACACACCCGGTCGTGCCGGGCCTGCAAGAGAAGGAATCTTGCTCTTTGGCTGATGCCAAGCAGGCAGCCCGGTTGGAAGCTGGGGGGGCCTTTGTGGCAGATGTGCTCTGTGATTTGGTCTGGACATCTGCCAGGAACATGGTTTCAGCGGTGGCAGCAGGAAGACTCCTGTGATTATATAATTGGTTGGCAGATGTGTGATCCAAATTGCAGCTGTGCAGTCTTTAAGGGAAAACTGTTGCTCGGGAAGCACCTGGAACAACTGATGAAGCATTTGAGGGGAGTCTACGGGGAATAAGTTGCCAGAGGATAAAAAGAGAAGAAGAAAGTTTTCCTGTCCCGCTTTCAATTCCAGAATACGATCAGATTTCTCTCCAGCAAGAATTTTTCAGCTTTGTTGCAGAAACAGGGCTTGGGAAGGCAGCAGTCTTTTCGAGGTGCCTGAAGAAACCCCCGGGATACCTATGGTCAAGGAGCCGAAGGAGGGAAAGCTTCACAATGAAGGTATGTTGGTCCACTCTTCCATGGAGACTGTCAGAGGAGTGGACCAAGATCACATCGAATCAATGGATCCTGGAGGTGATAAGAGATGGCTACACTTCAGAATTTTCTCGACTGGTAAAGAAGCCTACATGGTATCCCATTGTTCATCCTGCAGCAAACGAGAAGTGGTGCAGGATTATATTGCATCAGCTGTGATGGCTAGGCATGATTGTGCCAGTGCCTCGAAGGAACACAGTCAAGGGAGGCACTCGATCTACTTCGTGGTTCCCAAAAAGGAGGGCACCTATCAGTCCATTCTGAATCTCCAGAAAGTCAACGCGGCACTGTGGGTTCTGCATTTTCGGATAGAGAAGTTGTGGACAGTGATAACAGCAGTCCGCAAAGAAGAGTTTCTGGCATCATTGGTTTTAACAGAGGCCTTTTTGCACATCCCCATATGCTCAGAACATCAGAGGTTCCAGTTCATGGTGCTAGGGCTGCATTTTCAGTTTCAAGCTCTTCTTTTCATATTAGCAACAGCACCACAGACATTCATGAAGGTGATGGTGGTGGTGGCTGCAGCGCTGAGAAGGAAAGGGATTCTGGTTCATCCTTACTTGGATGACTGGCTCATTCGGGCGAAGTCGGAATGGGAGTGTTGGCGGTCAATTCGGCGGGTCATGAAGATGTTGCAGTCTCTGGGCAATAAACCTAGCGAAAAGCCATCTTGTACTGTCCCAGTTGTTGGAGTAGCTGGGAGTGTGGTTCGATACATGTCTTGGCAAGGTGTTCCTTACCTTGGAGAGGGTGGCAAAGTTGCAGGCACAGGAGACTCGTCTTCTGCGGCTAGCGGTGCCCTGGGAATGGGATTATTTGCAAGTCCTGGGTTCTATGGTGTCTACACTAGATTTGATTCTGTGGACATTTGTTCACATGTGTCTGCTCCAGAGAGTGCTTTTGTCCTGTTGAAAATCCGCTGTCAGGAGTTTTACCTTCGTTTGCCACTCCAGGGGGGTTCAAGATCCAATTTCTTGTGGTGGCTGTCTCGACCCAGTTTGAGAGGGTAGTGGATCTGTAGACCACGGACGCCATCTTCAAATGTTGGGGAGCTGTTTGCCAGGGGTGGACAGCTCAAGGTCTTTGGTTGGTGGTGGAAGCATCCTGATCTATCAGATGTTTAGAAACAAGGGCTGTTCGCAGGGCATTGCTTTCCTTCCTTCTGCCGGACCAAGACAGGATGGTGAGAGTTTTCTCAGACAATGCAACGACAGTAGTATATATCAATCTTCAGGGCAGGATGAAAAGACGCCTTGTGACTCAGGAGGCCTGTTTGGGCGGAGCAGTATCTGAGTGGGATAGCAGCATTGCATGTCGCCAGAGTGGACAATCTGTAGGTGGATTATCTCAGCAGGCAGCAGTTGGACCCGGGGAATAGGAGTTGTCCACAGATCCTTGGACCTTATTCGAAACAGGTGGGGAAGCCCCAGCTGGATCTGATGGCATTGCGAAGTATTACCAAGGCAGATTGGTCCTTCAGTCGCAGATGGAAGGTCAGGTCTGTGGGGATCAAAGTTCTGGTGCTTCCTTGGCAACGGAGAACCTGCTTTACGTGTTTCCTCCATGGCCTCTCATAGGCCACGTATCATGACGCAGAAAGCGACACCCTGGAAGGGGTGGTTCTGGAGGCTCTGGAATGGCTGAGTCATCTGTGGTTTGTGGATCTAGTTCATCTCACAATAGACAGTCACATTGTCTAATCTGCAGGGGTTATTTCGGCAAGAGCCCATCTTCTTGGATCAAGCGGATCGCTTTTGTCTCGCGGCTTGGCTTTTGAGAGTAGGAGTTTACGATTGAAAGGGTACTCGGAGATGGTTATTACTATATTGCTTCAGGCTAGGAGGCCTTCCATTTCTCTTGCCTAGGTCTGGTTGTGGAGCGTGTTTGAGTCCTGGTGCTTGGAGGAAGGTCTGGAGCCTTTGCTAGTGGACGTTCTTCACATTTTGGCCTTTTTGCAGCAGGGCTTGGCAAAGGGTCTGGCCTACAATTTGCTTCAAGTACAGGGGCTGCCTTAGGATGTCTCGGAGGTAAACTACAGGAGAGGCTGTTGGCCTCTCATCCGGACATCTTGCGTTTTCTAAAGGGGCAAAGCATTTGCGGCCGCCGGTTCATAGGCTTTGTCTGTCGTAGCGTCTTAACTTGGTTCTGCAGGTTCTGTGTGGACCTCCGCCTGAGCCTTTGAGACAAGTGACTTTGAAGGACCTTACCCTGAAGTCTGCCTTCCTGGTGGCGATTTATTCACCCAGGCAGATTTCGGAGCTTCAAGCTTTGTCCTGTAGAGACCCTTTTCTGTGGATTACGAACAACAGGGTTGGGTTGCATACGATTATTTTGTTCTTGCTGAACAACCAGACAGTGGAGCGTCCTGCGTTTTTGCATCTGGCGTCTGAGGAACCACATGCAAGGGAACTTCACTTATTGAATGTTCGTTGGACTCTGTTGTGGTACCTTAAAGTCACTAAAGGTTTTCGTTGTTTGGATCATCTGTTTGTCTTATTCAGTGGTGCAAAGAAAGGAAGCAAGGCTTCTAAAGCCTTGGTTGCTCGATGGTTGAAAGAAACTATTTTTTCTTCATATCTCTGTAAGGGTTGGTCAGTTCCAGAGGGGTTGCGTGTGCACTCTACTAGACGTCAAGCCACCTCTTGAGTGGAGTGTCAGCTGGTGTTGCTGCAGGAAATCTGTAGAGCGGCGACTTGGTCTTCGCTTCACACTTTTTTTTTACCAGAAATTACTGATTGGATGTTTGGGTGCCAGATGAGGCGGCGTTTGGCGAGGGTGTGTTTTGAGCGGGTCTTTTGGGTTTCCGCCCAGTGTAGGAGAGCTTGGGTACATCCCATGTGTCTGGACTGATCTGGGATATGAACAGAAAAGGAAAATTTGGTTCTTACCTGCTAATTTTCATTCCTGGAATACCACAGATCAGTCCAGAAGACAATCACTGTGATTTTGAAAGACCGTCATTGATTTGTTATGTTTATAATGCAGAACTTAGTGTATATAGAGGCTGAGCATTTACAACTAAAGGATTTCAGTCCCTTTGTTAGATGTGAGAGCTCCAGTTCAGGGGGCTCCAAACTATTGTTCTCCGTTTGCCCTGGAGGGGAGAGTTGATTTGAGTTGGAGGGCTACACTCTATTGTGGCTTGGGTACAGGTCAATACTGAGGGTCTGTAGGTAGCACTCCATTATGTAGCAGTGCCTGAAAAGATTTTATTCTCTGCCTCCATCTGCTGGTATCAATGCAAACCCCACTTATCTGTAGTATTCCAGAAACGGAAAATTGGCAGGTAAGAACCAATTTTCCTTTCATTATTAGCAAAGAGAGTGTGTATTTACTTAACAAGTAATGGTTTGTATTGTAATGAAATAGCATACCATTTCAGTGATATGATAATCAACTTGTGTGGAACTGGTTTGTTTATTTTTAATGGCAGATCACATGCATGATTTATTAAATGTTTATAGCATCCAAGGCCTGTCATGTCCCTTGCCAGGGAGTCCTGAGCAAACGTTTCAGTTCAGGCCGTGTTCCTCTGGAGAAGCCCCGTATGTGCATCGTTAAGTCACTCCACAGAGAGGCAATGACTTCTGACGGCCTTTTGCCCATGATTTTTTTTTGTCTTCCAGGTATGGCTTTGTGATTGCAGTGACCACCATCGATAACATTGGAGCTGGGGTTATCCAACCTGGCCGGGGCTTTGTCTTGTACCCAGTGAAATACAAGGCTATCGTCTTCCGCCCTTTCAAAGGTGAAGTGGTGGATGCCGTGGTGACACAAGTGAACAAGGTAAAGTGTTGCCTCAGAGCCTTATTGGCCCCCCCAGGAAAAAGAAAGATGGGAACGCCTTACGCTAACTCCAGGCATCTAAAGGCTCCGCATTCAAGAGCAGTTAGTATGAAGTGACGCAAACTCTCTTCTTGCAGGTTGGACTCTTCACTGAAATTGGACCCATGTCCTGCTTCATTTCTCGCCATGTAAGTTCCTCCTCCTGGGATCCAGGTGGTTTGAGGATTTTCCGCAAATCCTGATTAGTCTCACACCCTGTAAACTTTCCCTTAGATCTAGGTGAAGGTTTTTTTTTGGGGGGGGGGGGGGGGATTGGACTCGTGTTGTGTAAGCTTCTTTATTTTATGATTTGGGTGGGAAGGGAGAGGATCAGGCTTTTGTATAGTGCTTTATCTCGCTCCAATCAGAGCTGGGCAAAGGCACGGCAAGTTTTTTTTTTTGCTGTGTCTGCATGACGGGAGTCCTCAGGGGTTGCAACCCGGTGGGATTTTCAGGATTATACCACCATGAATATGCATCTATTTGCATGCACTCTCTCTGTTGCAGGCAGGTAGAGCTTATGCGTATTTATTGTGGAAATTCTGAAAAACCCAACTGGGATGCAGCCCTCGAGAACTGATTTTGAGACTCCCTGGTATAAGATTAGTGAGACAAAGTGAAGAGTGGTGGGGGGGGGGGGGGGGGGGGGGGGGGGGGGGGGGTGGGGGGGGGAGCAGAGTCGTGACTTGCAACAGGTAAACTCGTAGACCATTTGTGAGAAAATGCTTAGTCAGCTTTAGAGAGAGGCCTGATCTTTGATCCCTCTTCCATTTTCAGTCCATTCCCTCTGAGATGGAGTTTGATCCAAACTCGAATCCTCCCTGCTATAAAACAGTGGATGAGGTAAGTTCTGTTTCCACTGGTAGACTTTACAGAAGTATTGGTAAAAAAAAAAATAAAAAAATGGCAGAGGTACAAACAGCAGAGGGAGAAATGTGAATGTGAGGCAGAGGGGCTTGGCAGCATAAAGTCAGCAAGAGAGTGTGGAGAGGGAGACCCGGAGAGGGAGGGAAGCCCAGAGGAGGGGGCAGGCTGGGGATGCAGGGGAGAGAGTGAGGTCCTGGGGAGGGGGCGGGCCGGGGACGCGGGGGAGAGAGTGAGGTCCTGGGGAGGGGGGGGGCCGGGGACGCGGGGGAGAGAGTGAGGTCCTGGGGAGGGGGGCGGGCCGGGGACGCGGGGAGAGAGTGAGGTCCTGAGGAGGGGGCGGGCCGGGGACGCGGGGGAGAGAGTGAGGTCCTGAGGAGGGGGCGGGCCGGGGACGCGGGGGAGAGAGTGAGGTCCTGAGGAGGGGGCGGGCCGGGGACGCGGGGGAGAGAGTGAGGTCCTGGGGGGGGGGGCGGGCCGGGGACGCGGGGGAGAGAGTGAGGTCCTGAGGAGGGGGCGGGCCGGGGACGCGGGGAGAGAGTGAGGTCCTGAGGAGGGGGCGGGCCGGGGACGCGGGGGAGAGAGTGAGGTCCTGAGGAGGGGGGCGGGCCGGGGACGCGGGGGAGAGAGTGAGGTCCTGGGGGGGGCGGACCGGGGACGCGGGGGAGGGAGTGAGGTCCTGGGGGGGGGGGGCGGGCCGGGGACGCGGGGGAGAGAGTGAGGTCCTGAGGAGGGGGGCGGGGCCGGGGACCGCGGGGGAGAGAGTGAGGTCCTGAGGAGGGGGGCGGACCGGGGACGCGGAGGAGAGAGTGAGGTCCTGAGGAGGGGGGCGGGCCGGGGACGCGGGGGAGAGAGTGAGGTCCTGAGGAGGGGGCGGGCCGGGGACGCGGGGGAGAGAGTGAGGTTCCTGAGGAGGGGGGCGGGCCGGGGACGCGGGGGAGAGAGGTGAGGTCCTGAGGAGGGGGCGGGGCCGGGACGCGGGGGGAGAGAGTGAGGTCCTGAGGAGGGGGGCGGGCCGGGGACGCGGGGTGAGAGTGAGGTCCTGGGGAGGGGGCGGGCCGGGGACGCGGGGGAGAGAGTGAGGTCCTGAGGAGGGGGCGGGCCGGGGACGCGGGGGAGAGAGTGAGGTCCTGAGGAGGGGGCGGGCCGGGGACGCGGGGGAGAGAGTGAGGTCCTGAGGAGGGGGAGGGCCGGGGACGCGGGGGAGAGAGTGAGGTCCTGAGGAGGGGGCGGGCCGGGGACGCGGGGGAGAGAGTGAGGTCCTGAGGAGGGGGCGGGCCGGGGACGCGGGGGAGAGAGTGAGGTCCTGAGGAGGGGGCGGGCCGGGGACGCGGGGAGAGAGTGAGGTCCTGGGGAGGGGGCGGGCCGGGGACGCGGGGGAGAGAGTGAGGTCCTGAGGAGGGGGGCGGGCCGGGGACGCGGGGGAGAGAGTGAGGGTCCTGAGGAGGGGGCGGGCCGGGGACGCGGGGGAGAGAGTGAGGTCCTGAGGAGGGGGCGGGCCGGGGACGCGGGGGAGAGAGTGAGGTCCTGGGGGGGGGGGACCGGGGACGCGGGGGAGAGAGTGAGGTCCTGGGGGGGGGGGGGGGGCCGGGGACGCGGGGGAGAGAGTGAGGTCCTGAGGAGGGGGGCGGGCCGGGGACGCGGGGGAGAGAGTGAGGTCCTGAGGAGGGGGCGGACCGGGGACGCGGAGGAGAGAGTGAGGTCCTGAGGAGGGGGCGGGCCGGGGACGCGGGGGAGAGAGTGAGGTCCTGAGGAGGGGGCGGGCCGGGGGAACGCGGGGGAGAGAGTGAGGTCCTGAGGAGGGGGCGGGCCGGGGACGCGGGGGAGAGAGTGAGGTCCTGAGGAGGGGGCGGGCCGGGGACGCGGGGTAGAGAGTGAGGTCCTGAGGAGGGGGCGGGCCGGGGACGCGGGGGGAGAGAGTGAGGTCCTGGGGGGGGGGCGGGCCGGGGACGCGGGGGAGAGAGTGAGGTCCTGAGGAGGGGCGGGCCGGGGACGCGGGGGAGAGAGTGAGGTCCTGAGGAGGGGGGCGGGCCGGGGACGCGGGGGAGAGAGTGAGGTCCTGAGGAGGGGGCGGGGCCGGGGACGCGGGGGAGAGAGTGAGGTCTTGAGGAGGGGGCGGGCCGGGGACGCGGGGGAGAGAGTGAGGTCCCTGAGGAGGGGGCGGGCCGGGGACGCGGGGGAGAGAGTGAGGTCCTTGAGGAGGGAGGGGGCCGGGGACACGGGGGAGAGAGTGAGGTCCTGAGGAGGAGGGGGCCGGGGACACGGGGGAGGGAGTGAGGTCCTGAGGAGGAGGGGGCCGGGGACACGGGGGGAGAGTGAAGGTCCTGAGGAGGAGGGGGCCGGGGACACGGGGGAGAGAGTGAGGTCCTGAGGAGGAGGGGGCCGGGGACACGGGGGAGAGAGTGAGGTCTTGAGGAGGAGGGGGCCGGGGACACGGGGGAGAGAGTGAGGTCCTGAGGAGGAGGGGGCCGGGGACGCGGGGGAGAGAGTGAGGTCCTGAGGAGGGGGGGGCCGGGGACGCGGGGGAGAGAGTGAGGTCTTGAGGAGGGGGCGGGCCGGGGACGCGGGGGAGAGAGTGAGGTCCTGAGGAGGAGGGGGCCGGGGACACGGGGGAGAGAGTGAGGTCCTGAGGAGGAGGGGGCCGGGGGACACGGGGGAGAGAGTGAGGTCCTGAGGAGGAGGGGGCCGGGGACACGGGGGAGAGAGGGAGGTCTTGAGGAGGAGGGGGCCGGGGACACGGGGGAGAGAGTGAGGTCCTGAGGAGGGGGGGGCCGGGACGCGGGGGAGAGAGTGAGGTCCTGAGGAGGAGGGGGCGGGGGACGCGGGGGAGAGAGTGAGGTCTTGAGGAGGGGGGCGGGCCGGGGACGCGGGGAGAGAGTGAGGTCCTGAGGAGGAGGGGGCCGGGGACGCGGGGGAGAGAGTGAGGTCCTGAGGAGGGGGCGGGCCGGGGACAGCGGGGGAGAGAGTGAGGTCCTGAGGAGGGGGGCGGGCCGGGGACGCGGGGGAGAGAGTGAGGTCCTGGGGAGGGGGCGGGCCGGGGACGCGGGGGAGAGAGTGAGGTCCTGAGGAGGGGGCGGGCCGGGGACGCGGGGGAGAGAGTGAGGTCCTGAGGAGGGGGGGGGCCGGGGACGCGGGGGAGAGAGTGAGGTCCTGAGGAGGGGGCGGGCCGGGGACGCGGGGGAGAGAGTGAGGTCCTGGGGGGGGGGCGGGCCGGGACGCGGGGGAGAGAGTGAGGTCCTGGGGGGGGGGGGCGGGCCGGGGACGCGGGGGAGAGAGTGAGGTCCTGGGGGGGGGGGCGGGCCGGGGACGCGGGGGAGAGAGGGAGGTCCTGGGGGGGGGGGCGGGCCGGGGACGCGGGGGAGAGAGTGAGGTCCTGGGGAGGAGGGGGCCGGGGACGCGGGGGAGAGTGTGAGGTCCGGGGGAGGGGGCGGACTGGGGACGCGGGGGAGAGAGTGAGGTCCTGAGGAGGAGGGGGCCGGGGACGCGGGGGAGAGTGTGAGGTCCGGGGGAGGGGGCGGGCTGGGGACGCGGCGGAGAGTGTGAGGTCCGGGGGAGGGGGCGGACTGGGGACGCGGGGGAGAGAGTGAGGTCCGGGGGAGGGGGCGGGCTGGGGACGCAGCGGAGTGAGAGAAAGAGAGAGAGGATCTGAGGAGGGAGGAAGGTAGTTATGCAGCTTTGAGGAAGGTTAGTGAGATATACAGCAACAGTATGTACCTTTGTTCCATTTCTCGCTGCATTCAGGATATTGTGATACAGCAGGATGATGAGATTCGTCTGAAGATCGTAGGAACCAGGGTCGATAAGAATGACATTGTGAGTACCTACATTTTTTTTTTCACAAACTAATTTCACGTCTCTCTCTCAAATTATATGTGCTCTCTGCTAACAAGTGAAGAGGCCCAGTAGGGAATGTTACAGAAAAACTGGCTCCGGGGGAACTCGCCGCTCCTGCGTCCCCAGTCTCTCGCAACCGAAGGCGTTCCACTTTGGCGGGCAGTCCGAAGCACAGAAGGAACGCGTGGGACTGTCCTAGTGCATGTGGGGAAAGAGGCAACAGAATTTGCAAAAGAAAAAAACGTTAAAGAACTGGACCAGCAAACGAGAAAAAAACCAATGGCTAAAGCCCAAATACAGTGGGAATGTGAGGAGGACTGAGTGATATCTTGTGGTTGGACGCAGGAACCACGTTTTCTCCAGGCTTTGCTTATGCAGTTTCATTTCCATGTAGAGCAAACAGTACCTGTAGTGTACGTCCAACACAGTGTCCCGTTCATACCCCAGATCAGTCCAGGCAAGTGGGCTTTGCATCCCTAGCAACCGATGGAGGCAGAGAAGAACAATCTTTCAGGTACTGCTACTTTCACACGGTTCTTCCAACACTGATTTTTAACCAGACTCGGCTACTGTAATTCCCTTTTTTTTTTTTTTTAGGTCTTCCCGATTTCGCACTCCGCCCGCTACAGTTAGTCCAAAATACTGCTGCCCTTCTCACTTCTAACACAGCTCGCAGAGATCGTATCGCCCCCCCATTCTTCAAACAGTACTCTGGCTCCCAATAAAATAACGTATCCCCTTCAAAGTGTTGTCAATCCCCCACAATCTGATTTACAACCCTTCTTCTATATGCCTCTGTTCCGCCCTAAGATTATAGACCATATATACCTCAGGAGTTATATGCGGTGCTGCATGAACTCTGGTGTCCCCTATCACTGCAAGGAATCTCACCAATGTTAACAGTTGAGGTTCCAGGAAAGGCAGGTACCGTGTTTGCTTTGAATTGGTGAAATAATTCCTGTGACATGGTGCTCGTAATTTTCTTATATTTCAGTCAAGCATTCTGACCAAAGTTTAGTCTGACAAACAAGGCGGCATGGAGAAGCAAGCTATGCTACACAACTCTCTGGCTCCTGAAGCCGGCGCACAGCGCCGAAACACTGGCCGTGTCGGGCGGGCTCCACTCTGCAAGGAGACATCTACTAGTGAGATTATCTAAGATAGACTTTGGACAGCTTGAAGATAAATCGCAAATATTGCAGAAATTGGTCAAAGAAATACGGAGTTGTTTATTAGGAGAGCTGCCTTGGATTACTAAACTTCAATAAGAATACTTGATTGAAATATTAGAAAATTACAAGCACCATTTCACAGGAATTTTTTCACCAGTTCAAAGCAAAAATGGTACCTGTATATCTCTGACTCCAGCAGATGATAGAGGTACAAACCTGCAATCTGTTTGTTTAAAAAAATAAAAGACAGATTTTGAAAGAGAGCTGTGCTCCCTGAGGTGTTAGGTACTTTTGTGAACCATCCTTCAGGTAGAACTGGGCGAGCAGGGGGTTGGTAATCCCTATCTGACTTCAGCCCGCTGTTTTCGGAGGCCCTGATAGCCAGAGGACTGACTCCCTCGTTTTCTCCGAGGTTTCCTCCTTCACGCCGTCGTCCACCTTTCAGGGAAGTACTTTCTGTTTCTTGCCTAATGCGGTATTTTGTCGCGCATTTGTCGGGCCCATGCAGACCACGTGTGCAGCCTGTGATTGTGCGCCCGAGCAGACTTGTTTACCGTAGCACCGCTGCTTTTCTCCTTGTGGTCAATGGCACTGAAGCAGCACATGGTAATCTGCAAGGCTTGAAGGTGATGGTAATGGTGGTGGTGGTGGCAGCTCTGAGGTGAGAGGGGTTTCTGGTGCACCCGTATCTGGACGACTGGCTCATCTGGGCAAAGACGGAGGAGGAGTGCAGTCAGTCAATTCGGCGAGTTATGGACAAGTTGTGATCATAGGGATGGGTGATAAACTTGGCAAAGATTCATTTGCTTCCAACCCAGTCTTTAGAATTCGATACTCAGAGAGGCAGGTGTTCCTGACCACAGACAGAGTAACGAAGTTGCAGATGCAAGTTGTGTGGCCCTTGCTCACATGTGGCCCTTGCAGAAGGCGCTCTTGTCTAAGTGGAATCCATTGTCGGAAGAGTATCATCTGCCATTGCCACTACAGGCGGAATCCAGGTCCTGTCTGTCATGGTGGCTCTCGCGCCACAACTTGGAAAAGGGAGTGAATCTAGAGACTCCAGACTGGGTGGTTGCCTTAGGGGCAAGTTGTGGGGGAGTTCCTTGGCCTCTCACCCTGATGTCGTTCGATTTCTGGAGGGAGTTAAGCATTTGTGTCCTCCGGTGCGTAAGGTATGTCCGGACTGGAATCTTAACTTGGTTCTGCGAGTGCTCTGTGGGCCTCCGTTTGCGTCCTTACAAGGAGCATTGGTAAAGGACCCGATCTTGAAGGCGGTGTTTCTGGTGGCCATTTGTTCGGCCAGACGGATTTCTGAGCTTCATACTCTCTCCTTCAGTGACCCTTTTTTGCATATTTCGAATGACTGGGTAACACCGTATACGGTCCTCTCCTTTTTACCAAAGGTGGTTTCCTCATTTCATGTAAATCAGACTGTAGAACTTCCAGCCTTTCCGGAATGGTCATGGGAGTCTCCTCAGGCGAAGGAGTTTCATCTGTTGGATGTGTGTCAGATTCTGTTACGATATCTTAAGGTCACTAACAATTTTTGCCAATCGGCTCATCTCTTTGTGTTGTTTGGTGGAGCAAGAAAGGAGGCAAAGCATCTAAAGCCATGCTTTTGCCTTGGCTGAAGGAAACCATTTGTTCGGCTTATATTTTTAGGGGTTGAGAGACTCCAGTAGGTCTGTGCATGCATTCTGCTAGGGCGCAAGCAGCCTCCTGGGTGGAGTGTCAGTTGGCGTGGCCCCAGGAGATATGCAAAGCCACAACATGGTCTTCACTCCATACTTTCATCAGGCAATACTGATTGGAAGTTCGGGCACAGGAAGATGCGGCGTTTGGCGAGTGTGTGTTGCATGCAAGTCTTTCGGGTTCCCATCCAGTATAGGGGTGCGTGGGTACATCCCACTTGTCTGGACTGATCTGGGTATCAATAGGGGAAAAAATATTGGTTCTTACCTGCTAATTTTCGTTCCTGTAATACCACAGGTCAGTCCAGAGACCCGTCTCCTTGCTGCTGAAAATCTGAAGTTTCAATATTTGGAGTCTAATGTCAGAAGGTTTTTCAGACTGTAAATAGGTTGAGACACTGAGGCTAAGCGGTTATCAGTTCCTTTCTTGGAAGTGGGGGCTCCAGTTAGGAGGGGCTTCAATCCTGAGGGGAAAATTTCTTAGTTTGTTTTGTTCTATACATTGACTTGGGTACAGGTCAATACTGAGAGACTACAGGTGGCCTGAAAGATTTTGTTCTCTGTCTCCATCTGCTGGAAGGGAGGCGTAACCCAGCAGTCTGGACTGATCTGTGGTATTATAAGAACGAAAATTAGCAGGTAAGGACCAATTTTCCTTTTGCCCCTGAGACAATGCTGGGGTTCCAGAGCAGCAACCAGGGAGTGTTGTTGTGCCGGCAGGGGAATTGCTGGGACTCACGGCTCTTAGCTGTACTCGTGACATCGGGATGATCACGACACGAGCGATTGCGCCATGGTGCCTGCCGCTCAGCACGGGAAAATGTGCTGGGCCTGTGGAGAGAGACGATCGCGCCTCAATGCAGCCTCGCTGTGCTCCAGTTGCAGCTCAGGAGGAGAGGGGAACCTCTGCGGAGGCTACAAACAGCAAGTGGGTCACCTGGTTGGCAGGTCCTGTTTCAGTGAACCCTGAAAGGGCTGAGGAAATGGCGGCCAACTTGTCTCCACGTGGCAAGAAGCATGAAGTTCCAAAGGAGCCCAGACTCTCCTCCCCCACTTTCTCCATTGGGGTCTTTCCTCGGTGAAAGACCGGGAAGGAACAGGGAGGCCAGATGAGGACGTGATGGATGAGAAATCCAGTGCTTCAGAGGGGTTTTCCTCAGATTTTGTTTCTCTTGCAGTTCCAAATCAGGAGGAATCTCTCTCGCTTCTAGAGGGGGGAGACCCCCAGGTCCCCATTGGTATCATCCAATGGTATCAGGATCCCCATCCCCCTGACCGTTATCAGGGTGCTTCGGGTTCTGTGTGGTCCTCCCTTTGAGCCGATCATACAGGTGTCTTTCAGAGATTTCACCTTAAAGACCATCTTCTTTGGTAGCGATTTGATTGGCCCAGGTAGTTTTCGGAACTTCCAGCTTTGTCATGTAGGTCTCCTTTTTTGCGGATTACGAATGATAGGGTTTCATTGCGGACGGTTCCTTCCTTTTTTACCGAAGGTCATCTCTTTTCATCTGAATCAGACAGTGGACCTACCGGCCTTCCCTAACTTAGCGTCAGATATGACACATCTGAAGGAGCTACACTTATTGGATGTCTGCTGGTCGCGGTTACTTTATCTTACATCCACTAGAAGTTTTCGGTGGTCAGATCATCTGTTTGTGGAGTAAAGAAGGGAAATAAGGCTTCCAAAGCCACGATTGCTCGCAGATTGAAGGAAACAATTTTCTCGACCTATCTCTGTAAGGGTTGAACAGTTCCAGAGGGGTTTTAGGCGCATTCTGCTAGGGCGCAGGCAGCCTCCTGGGTGGAGTTTCAGCTGGTATCACCGCAGGAAATCTATTGGATGGCAACACGGTCTTCCTTGTACACTCTTGTAACTCAGTCACATTCTTCAGACTCTCATTCCTCTGGCACTCCTTACCCCAGTATAGGGCTCCATCTCTCTTACATAACTGGGGGCCTTAGCAACTTGAGCAGGTCCTGGCTGAGAGAGGCCTAGAGCGTCCTGAATGTGCTATTGCTTCTCCTTCAGATCCTGTTGACCTTCTATTGCACCAGAAATCTTCCTTACAGCGTTTTCTAACTTCTCTGAGCCTTCGTTATCTGCACCGCCTCTCTCTGGTCCTTCTGCAGTGCTGGTGTCTGGGCACTCTAAAGGGCCTCCCTCTGGGCTCCTTATAGTGTCTTTCTGTGTTCTCACCGCATCCAGCTCCAATACAACGCCTTCGCCTGGCCTCTAGTTCCTCTGCAGCGTGTCTCTCTGGCTTCTCTGCAGTGCCTCCCATAGGCCAATCCTTGCTGCATTCAGCAGGCCATTCTGTATTGCCCACTTTCTGGGCAGTCTGTTTGCTTTTTCCAGGCCAGGCTATGAAGCTCACTATGAGCTTTCTGGTATTCCAAATTCCATCACAGCAAGTTCCTTTGCCTGGTTTTCACATAACTCAGGGTCTGCTTTGCCTTCGGCCACTTTGATGCTTTCAGCTTTCTCTGGTCTCTCTGAATAGTCAAGCTATAGTCGGGTGACTCGGTCAGCTGCAGTGCAGCCTTTGCTTCCATCTTTATCTCTGTCAGATAGACCGTTACCTCTGCCCAGTGTGCTTCCCAGGCCATCTGGTTCCTTATGTCCCATGGCATACTTCTCCATGGGCTCTTGCCAGTCAGGATCTGATCTAATGTCAGCTGCTTCCAGCTTTCTTCAAAACAGTGTCCATTTGAAAGGTTGAGAAGACAACTGTGGTACTCTCTCTGCTTCCAACTATACTGAGTCCATTCCTGGCTTTACTTTAGTTAGACTAGCAGTTATACGTGCCTTGTCTGCTTCTGGATTTCCCCAGGTGTTTGTCCAGAGACTCTGGTATTTCAGCACACTTTCCTGCAGCTGCTTCTGCCCTTCTAGGAAGCTTTGGAACCAACACTTTTAATATTTACTTGAGTCATGCTGTCCCGTAGCTGAATTCTGGTGCTTAATGTAGAGCCAAAGCTTGTTGCTGGAGGCCACACCCTGTGGACACACACACATACACTCTATTAACGTCAGTCTCTGTAGGGACAACGCTCTCTTTCTGGATAGCTTCTCTGTACCACTGTCTTTCTCTCCCTTTTTTTCTTCTGTAAAAAGGTAAAAAAAAAAAGGAAAAAACTTCCTGCTTTTCCAGCGCTAACTTCACTGAGGATGAGCCCTATCGCCAGTCAGAGCTTGCCTCCTTTGCCTGCTGAAAACCTAAGACTAACTTCCCTCCAGGCCCCACAGACCACTCAGTTTTAAAGGCAGTTTCACTTTTTTGTTTTTCTTGAATGCTCTTCTTTGAGCGAGCAAGCTTTAAAGTTTCGGCGCTGTGCCCTAGCAGCACTTTTCTTCTGTTCCAACCCCCTTTTCCTTAGGCAGGATTACACAAACGTTTTTTTTTTTTTCTTTTCTGCTTTTACTTCTGTGCGCTCCCGTGCACACTGCTTTGCCTCCAAATTCTTGGCAGGCCATGCACACAACAAACTTTCTTTCATAGTCTTCCCTGGAGACTTGATTTTTCTTTGCGCCTCACACCACATGTGAGGATGACTGAGCGATATCTTGGGGACTGGAGCAGGAACCACGCTGACTCCAGCCTTTTCTCATGCAATTTCAACTTTTATTTACATAAAGAGCAAACAGTACTAACAGTAATTGCCTACCTTTGCAGTATACTTCCAGCATAACTTTTCAAAGAGAGTCAGGAGCTCCTACTTCTGGAAACATGGAGGAGGCGTGATCCTGGCTGGGCTCTGCCTCTTAACCTACCCTGCAGGGTCCTGCCCACAGAGCTCTCTCCCTCTATAGGATTTAAGGTGGACCAGGCATCTATCCTGGTCCCACGCAGGTTAAAGAGGGGGTAGTAAGGCCACTTCTTCACAGGGAAATTACTTAATCAACCACAAGTAGATCAAAATCTGACACCTGAATGGTTAAAGAGAGGTGAACTTAAAACCTAATGAGAGATTTATAACTGCAGCACAGAACAGTGGACTATGGACAAGATCCCCCCGGACTTAAGACAAGAACCATGCACTCCAACTTTTAGGAAAAGACTAAAAACTTGGCTTTTTAAAAAAGCATTCCCAGAACTGGATTAAATTCTCCACACATCAGATTAAATTCTCCACACATCAGCACAAACACAAAAGTTAGTGAACTGTAACAAAAACCCACTAACTTCACACGCAGTGACAACAACATATTATTATACTGCACAACAATTCATATTTGGTCAATCTTTCCTACCCATCTATATTTTATAATTTTATACATATTTATTAATTGATACAGTTGGCTAAAATGTTAATATTCTTTCTTTAATTTCCTCCCCTTTCAGTTCCTAGTTATTTTTCCCTGTTTTTTGTAACTTACTCACATCCTAAATATTGTTATAATGTTTTTATTTGTTAAGTTTTTTACTATATTTGATGTCGAATTGGGAAATGTTTTCTACTATGTTACTCTCTGCAGTTATTCACATTGTTAATTGTAAACCGGGTTGATGTGATTCATATCATGAAACTCGGTATAACAAAAATAATAAATAAATAAATGGTTCACAGTGTGCATATTAAAAAAAAAAAAAAACCCCATCAGAACAGACACATGCAGATCCTGTGGCACAGAACTGGAAAGGTTACACATCTCATGGCCAGATGCAAGGTGCCGATGTCGGAAGGTCTTTACACAGAGACACAATAACGTGGCACGCATCCACTGTAATAAACTCACTGTACCAGAAAAGCACTGGGATCACAACCCTGACAGAGTTACAGAAAACAAAGACGTCGTGATCACATGAGACATTCCCATTCCAACCGACTTTAAAAAGCTTAGATACAAGAAAGCCGGATAGTGTGATAAAGGAGAAAAACAAAAGACCAGCATTGCGACTAGAAGTATCAGTAACAAGTGACTATTCTGTACTACGTATGGGAAAACAAATCAAGTACAAAAGATGCAATCAGAGACCAAGAAAATGGGTCTGAAAGATACAGAAGTGGTCACAATTGTACTGGTAACCACTGGCCTGATTATAAAGAACTGCAGGCACACCTTGATATGTTGCCTGGGCATATTATGAACTCCAGAAGGAAGCTTTCTTTGGCATGTTTGCAGGTACTAAGACGAGCACTAGCAGTACCCTTAAGAGATTGACATGAGTGAGGGTCAGTCCTGCCATGGCTTGCACAAAACCACCCCACTTGGAGACATTACCCTCGCGCGGATTCCCGAGGAAGACCGGCCCGGGGATTCGCCGCCCAGGCCGCATCCCGTGGTCTGCCGAGCGCGGCTCCGTCACGGCCGCGCACGGCAGAACCACGTGACTGGAGCGACCGGCCCGCCGGGGGATGCCCCGATAGGCCAATCCGCCCCTGCTGGCGAGGCGGTATAGGGAATGGTACCATGGGGGGAGCTCTTAGCTTCTGCGTCTCTAGGAGGTGCTGGCTGTGGCCCAGCAGAGCATCTCCCGGCCAGGGGTGCTGTAGGGAATATTCACGTTAAGATAATTTGTGCTTTGCAAAGATGTTTCAGTTGTTACTGTTAGCTCACTGCCACTTTTTTGTTTTCTAGTTTGCCATTGGTTCCTTGATGGACGATTACCTCGGTAAGTTCTGCTACTCTGAAAGTTTGTGCGGTGTTTAATTAGATTGATCAGAGATCCCTTGCATAAGAAAAGGTGAAGTGGGAATCCTTGCTACACTGGCTCTCTTCACAAGTCTGGACAGCAGGGGATCGCACTCTGCGGAGCGAGACTGCTGCTGAAGCCTCTAGAAGGCAGAACGTGACCCCCATCTGCAGCTCCCCAGTACGAATTCCCAGAGCTCTTAAAAAAAAAAAAAGGAAATGAGCGTAACAGGCAAGGGAAATAGCAGAAGAGAGAACATGAGAAACACTCGGCAAAGTTCCCCCTTAGAGCGTGACCCGTGTCCCTTTCTGCCCCTCTTTCTGTGGAATGGGCTTCTTTCTGCCCACTCAATCCCAGTTCCTTCCCCCCCTCCCTCTCCCTCCCTCCCATCTACCTTTGATCCACCCTTTTGTCTCCCAACCTTCTTGGACTTCAAGCTCATCTCCGCTGGCTGGCAGTCATAGCTCTTAGGCTCGGCCAGCTATGATAGACTTGGATTTCAGCCAAACGTTTCATATTGTCCCATATAGAAAGCTCATAAACAAACTCCGCAGCCTAGGGGGTGGGACTGGGTTAGAAACGGGTTGAATGGAGCGGTAAGTGGAATTCACTCCGTGCTCGGTGAAGTTCAGCATCTTTGTGAACGATAGCCCAGGGGGAGGGGTCAGAAGGAAACATTTGCTTTTTTTTTTGGGGGGGGGGGGGATAAGACTGTTTGCAACAGAGTCTGAAAACCCCTGAAGTAACAGGTGAATGAGAAATGATCTAAGAAACCATTGAGGAGTGACTGAATGCATGACAGACAGAATTCAGTGCAAGGCCATACATTTGGGATGCAGACATTCAAGGGAGCGGTGCACAGTGGGGACAGAGATACTGATGTGCGTCAGCCAATAGAGGGAGATCGGGGTGATCCTGCCTAATGACCCTTACGGTAGTAAAACCGTGATAAGGTGGGTGGCCAGAGCTAGAACGAGGGGAGGACGAGGCATCGCCAGGACCTGCCGGTCTCCTATGACTCCGCAGTTTGTGGGGAAAGGGCCCCAAGATCTTGCCCGTTCCCATGGAATGTGCCGGGCCCTGCGGGAAGCCAGGGAAGCCAGATCCGACCTGGTGAAGGGAGGCGCGGTCCCACGACGATGCTGACGCAAACTCCTTTCCGGTCTCCTCTCCCAGTGCGGTGCCGGCGACGTCGCCTGTTTATTCTCTGCCACCCCAGGCCGATCTCGTCTGTTCTTGCTCCTCCCCCCCTCACGGCTGATCCTGGTCGAGAGCGGCCAGCGAGTCGGGCCGTGTCCTCCTCCTCCTCTGCCGGTGGGGGTTGGGCTGCTGCAAGCCAAAGAAATCGCTCCCCCCACATTGGCGTCGCTGGCCTCACTGCAGGAAAGAGGAGCAGCAGCAGCAGCACGATGGACCCTGTCCTCCTCTGCCGGTGGATTCTTTATTTGGGGACTTGTTAATCCAATAAAGAGACTCCTGACTCAGGCCCAGTTTCGCCCCCCCCTCACACGGGGGCTGCCTCAGGGACTGTATGAGAAATACCTTATAGGCGTGCGCTGATCATCTCGTGCCAGTGAATTTCCAAAAAAGGCTGTGAATCGGAGTTGGAATAGCAACAGCGGAACCGGTCTCCTGCAAGACGTGACTGAAACGTTGAGGAGGAGGCCAGCGGGCTGTTAGATATACCGCTCTGATCCATACGCCCACCGCCTTGAGTGCCGGTAGCCTCGGCGCGCATCACGGCGCATTGAAAATAACCGCCTTCATCAGATTTTCAGTCGCGTCTTGCAGGAGACCGGTTCCGCTGTTGCTATTCCAACTCCGATTCACAGCCTTTTTTGGAAATTCACTGGCACGAGATGATCAGCGCACGCCTATAAGGTATTTCTCATACAGTCCCTGAGGCAGCCCCCGTGTGAGGGGGGGGCGAAACTGGGCCTGAGTCAGGAGTCTCTTTATTGGATTAACAAGTCCCCAAATAAAGAATCTTAACGGACATTCCTTGGCATCTATTGCTTTGTGTTGCCCCAACGGCTTTTTTCAGATCGCCTCCCTCCTTGTTTTATCAACCCTCTTCTGCCGGTGGGACTGTCCTGCAGTTGAACCCCCACCGGCAGAGCGTGAGGACCCTCGCTGCTCCCTGCAGCGTGACGAGCGACATCAGCGTGAGGGGAAGGATTTCTGGTAAGCCTGGCTGATGGTGGGGGGGGAGGGGGGATGAGGAGAAGAGGAGATCGGGAGGAGTGGTTTGTGAAACAGGGAAAGAGTTAGGGGGCAGGAGAAGGTAAAGGTCGGGGTGGAGAAGTTGTGTGTAAAGGGAGAGCGGGGATATGGGAAAGAGATGACGGTGGGGGGGGGGAGAGGCTGGAGGTGACGGGAGTTGTGAGAGATTGGAGGGGGCTGGGAGGAAACGTGTGACTAGAGGAGAGATGGGGATGAGAGTTTGTGTGCAAGAGATACTGTGGAAGGTTGTGTGTGTGTATGGCTGAGTAGGTGGGGGGTGGAAGGAGGAGAGAGAGAGAATGGGGGTGGGATGTGGGTAGGGCATGCTGGGAAGCCCGGGGGGTGCCGAGAGCCCTGGGTGTCACCAGCACCCAGAAGAGCTGGCGGGGAGCCCGTTTTCACCCAGGGTGCCATTTGTCCTAGAGCCGGCCCTCTATGGATGGAGCCAGGGCAGGGACGTTTCCTCTCATCGCTTCTCCCCCCTACCCCATCCCCCAAGACCCTCATGCAGGACCTCCCTCCATTCTCTATCTTTCATCTCCCCCCATCCCTGAGCTTTCCTCCCCCTCCTTCACCCTCATACCCAGTCCTCCCCTGTCTTCCTCCCCCATCCCCAGAATTCCCTTCTCACCTCCTCCCATCCTTGATCCTCCTCATTCCTGATTTCTCTTCCCTCCCCTTCTCTCATTTCCTTTCCTTCTCCTCCCTGATTCCCCCATCCTCTCCTCCTCCTCCTCCTGTGCCTCTCTCCTCCTCCATCCCTAAGGACCCTCGTTTTTCAGTTTTTATTTTATTTTTGCTGGGAATTTCAGTGTTCGGACAAAAATATGGGAGGAAAAATGTTCCCACTGATGTTTGTCCTGTTCATTATAGCAGTCATTGTTCCACTGATTTGTTTTAGTTATAACGCTGACATTGTCAGGAAAATAAAATAACTGAAAACCCAGGTCCTTCTTTATCCCTGAACCCTCTACTCCCCCTGCCTAAGTTTCCTAATCGGAACACAAGAATTTCTGTACTGGGCCCATCAAGCCCGGTATCCTGTTTCCAACAAGAACCTGGCAGGATCCCTTCTTCATTTCCCTCCTCTGAAATCCTCTTTTCCTCTCCTTGAGATATCAACCCCTGTCTCTCCAGTCCCAGATCCCTTCCTCCCCAGCCCCAATCACTAAGATGCTTTTTCCTCTAATAAATAAATTAACCGGACCCAGAAATGTCATCAAATGCCTGTATTTTTTATGAAGTATAAAAAAAAAAAGTTTATTAAATTTTAAAGATATGCAAAATTATGCAAATTTGTCACACAGTTTCCCCAGAATTGTGAAAAATCTGCCACTGGATATGATAACTCTTGCTGCAGAATCTAGAAAAATCTGCCTCAGTAAACCCAAGGGCTCTAGGCATAACAGTAGGAAAAACGGCGGTGATGTATGTGAAGAGGTCCCTGGTGAGACTTCACTTAGAATATTCTGTCCAAATCTGGAGGCCTTAATTATGAAAGGATCTGGACAGATTAGAAGCAGTCCAGAGAAAGGCATTTGATAAACATAAGAAATTGCCATACTGCTTCAGACCAAGGGTCCATCAAGCCCAGCATCCTGTTTCCAACAGAGGCCAAACCAGGCCACAAGAACCTGGCAATTACCCAAACACTAAGAAGATCCCATGCTACTGATGCAATTAATAAAAGAGGCTATTCCCTAAGTAAACTTGATTAATAGCTGTTAATGGACTTCTCCTCTAAGAACTTATCCAAACCTTTTTTGAACCCAGCTATACTAACTGCACTAACCACATCCCCTGGCAACAAATTCCAGAGTTTAATTGTGCATTGAGTGACAAATAATTTTCTCCAATTAGTTTTAAATGTGCCCCATGCTAACTTCATGGAGTGCCCCCTTAGTCTTTCCGTTATCCGAAAGAGTAAATAACCGATTCACATCTACCCGTTCTAGACCTCTCATGATTTTAAACACCTCTATCATATCCCCCCTCAGCCGTCTCTTCTCCAAGCTGAAAAGTCCTAACCTCTTTAGTCTTTCCTCATAGGGGAGCTGTTCCATTCCCCTTATCATTTTGGTTGCCCTTCTCTGTACCTTCTCCATCGCAATTATATCTTTTTTGAGATGCGGTGACCAGAATTTTACACAGTATTCCAGGTGTGGTCTCACCATGGAGCGATACAGAGGCATTATGACATTTTCCGTTTTATTCACCATTCCCTTCCTAATAATTCCTAACATTGTTTGCTTTTTTGACTGCTGCAGCACACTGTGCTGATGATTTCAATGTGTTATCCACTATGACACCTAGATCTCTTTCTTGGGTTGTAGCACCTAATATGGAACCTAACATCGTGTAACTACAGCATGGGTTATTTTTCCCTATATGCAACACCTTGCACTTATCCACATTAAATTTCATCTGCCATTTGGATGCCCAATTTTCCAGTCTCGCAAGGTCTTCCTGCAATTTATCACAATCTGCTTGTGATTTAACTACTCCCTTCTGAGAGACTTCTCAGAAAACTAAAACATCATGGGACAAGGGACGATGTCCTTTTATTAATTAATAACTGGTTAAAAGATAGGAAAGAAAGGGAGGGATTAAGTGGTCAGTTTTCTCAATGCAGAAAGATAATTTTATTTATTTATAAACGTTTCCCTGTACGTACCAGGATCAGTCCAGGACACCTGGGTTGTGACTCCGCACCAGTAGATGGAGACAGACTAAAACTTGTGGGCGGAGCATATATGCCCCTGTGCCAGTCACAGCCCCTCAGTCTTACTCTGTCTCCAGTAGGTGGTGCAGGTCTGGTCACAGCCCTGTCGGGCCTGATTCTGGTTTTGTTGTCAGGTTCGCTTTTGGCTTTTATTTTCTATTAGGCCTATTTGGGTTTTTTTCTGTAAATTGGGTTTTTTGTTTAATTTGGTTAATTTTAGTCCCGGTTGCCCTGCCTCCCTGGGGAGTTGAGAGGTCCTGAGGGGACTACCCTCCCCAGGTGGAGGCCGCTGCTAGGGTTGAGGACCCGGCTGGACTAGTAGCAGCGTCAGGGGTGACACCGGGGAGCCCGGTTCACTCACCCCTGCAGGACAGAGGGCTTTTTCAGTACCAGGGACAGCGTTTTCTGTAAAAAAAAAAAAAAAAAAAAAAGTGTTTGACTTTTGTTTCTGTCGGCTCTCCGTTGCCTGGCGTTGCGCTCTGTCCCGTCCCGCTCGGGGGGGGGGGGGGGGGCGTCGTCGGCAGGGGGGAGGTCGCTGATTTCGCCGCGGTGATTTTTTTCTTTTTCTTCAGCGCCCCTCAGTGTTTTTCGGCGCGTCCTTTGTTTTCCCGCGATTTTCTCGATGCCGCGCGGCTCGCAGTGCAGGGCCTGCGGCTCGGCGCGCGCGCGTCTCTCCCGGGACGGCCTTTGCTCGGCCTGCGTCCCGGGAGACGAGGGATCATCGGGGGCACCTCGGGGGACCCGTTCCCGGGTGGCACGATCGCCGTCGCAGGGGGGAGGGGCCCCTGACAGGCCTCCTGGTTCTTTCCCGGTTTCCGCGGGAGTGGCGGCCATTTTGTCCACCGGCCGGGTAGTCTCACGCGAAACGGTGGAGGCCTCGGTTTTGCCCCCTGAGCTCTCCCCGCAGTGGGGTGCGGCGGGGGAGGCCCCCTCGGAGGGGCCCCGGTCCCAGGGGACTTCGGAAATCGATTCTTCGGATTCGGGCGAGCTCTCAGAGGATTTAGCGCTTTGCTGCGCAAGGTGCTCCGATATAGGCGAAGCAAGCGCAGTTGGGGGGACGCCTCGCGCGCTCGGGTCCACCGGTCCCCGCCGAAGAAAAAGCCGGCCAGGAGGACGGCGAAGGTCGCCCAGGCCGCGGGCCGGAGCAAGCGGCTTCCGCGAGGGGTGCCGCAGGGCTCGGAGTCCGAAGAATCCGCCGAGGCGGACACGGAGGCCTCTGAGGAACCCCTGCCGGGAGCCGGGAAGGCAGCGTCAGATGGCTCCGCGCAGCTCGCTACGGGGAAAAGAGCACAGGCCGTCGATGGGGATGACCCCAAGGTGGTGCGTTTGTTCCTTAGGGAGGAGCTGTCGCCGCTTATCCCGGCCATTCTCCAGGAGCTGCGGATTGATGCCCCTCCGGTGGTGGTCCGCCAGGAGGCAAATATGGATCCTGTCCTGCTCGGGCTCACAGGGCCGGCGGTTGCTTTTCCTTTTCATTTTTTCGTCCACGGATATCCTCTTCAAGGAATGGGATACTCCGGAGTTGGATTTGAAGGTCAGCAAGGCCATGGACAAGCCTTACCCTTTGCCGGAGGACGCGCTGGAGCTCCTCCGGCTCCCAAAAGTGGATTCGGCGGTGTCCGCTGTCACGAAGAGGTCTAACATCCCGGTCACGGGAGCGACAGCCCTCCGGGATATTCAAGACCGGAAGTTGGAGGTTCAACTCAAAAAGATTTTCGAGGTCTCTGTCCTAGGAGTGCGGGCCGCCATGTGCACGAATTTTGCTATGCGGGCTAGTCTGCGCTGGGCTCAAGTCCTTCAGGCGAATGCAGGTCTCTCTGCAGAGGAAGCTTCTCAAGCAGACAGGTTGGAGGCAGCCATTGCCTATGGGGCCGATGCGCTCCATGATCTGTAGCGCACCTCAGCTCACTCCATGGTGGCAGCGGTGTCGGCGCGTCGTCTTCTTTGGCTGCGCAACTGGGCAGCGGATGGCTCTTCCAAGGCTCACCTCGGGGCATTGCCATTTAAAGGGAAATTGCTATTTGGCAAGGAGTTAGATGATTTGTTGGTTTCCCTGGGTGAGAATCGAGCGTTTAAGCTGCCGGAGGATAGGGCCCGTCCGCGATCTTCCTTCTCAGGCAGAGCCCGGTTCCGGGGGCCCAGGAAGTCCAGACCGCAAAGATCCTCTGGATCCTCATATAGGTCGTCCTCCTCGCGGAACACTCAGTGGCAGCAGTCCTTTCGGGGCAAGCGTTTTGGCCGGCAAGGAGGGGCTCCGTTGGGTGCGGGGGCCAAGCCTTCACAATGAAGTCCGGCCGGCCCATCCCTCCTCGTGGCCTCGGCACGTTGTCCCAAACGTGGGGGCGCGTCTCTCCTTCTTTCTCGAGGAATGGGCCAGCATGACGTCGGATCAGTGGGTCCTCGATGTGATAAGACACGGCTACGAGTTAGACCAAGAAAGACGGCTCTTTCCGCCCCATTCTGGATCTGAAGGGAGTCATCAGATGCCTTCGGGTTCCTCATTTCAAGATGGAAACCATTCGTTCCGTGATCGCGTCAGTGCGCCCCGGCGAATTCCTGGCGTCCCTAGACCTCACAGAAGCATACCTTCATGTAGGCATCCATCTAGCTTTTCAGCGGTTCCTGCGGTTTTGCATTCTGCGCAGGCACTTCCAGTTCCGGGCGCTCCCGTTCGGCCTGGCGACAGCGCCTCGGACATTCACGAAAGTGATGGTGGTCGTGGCGGCGCAGTTGCGGCGGGAAGGCCTGCTGGTTCACCCTTACCTCGACGATTGGCTAATCCGAGCGAAGTCTCAGAGTCTGTGTCGGCAGGCGGTGACCAGGGGGTTACAGCTCTTGCAGTCCCTGGGCTGGGTGGTCAACTACAACAGAGTCATCTCGAACCTTCTCAGTCCTTGGAGTATCTTGGAGCCCTTTTCGACACGAAGCGAGGCAAGGTGATTCTCTCTCAGGAACGGATATGCAATCTGCAGTCTCAGGTGCTACGTCTTCTGTCGCTACACCGGCCACGAGTCTGCGATTACCTGACGGTTCTGGGGTCTATGGCATCCACTCTGGCGTTAGCCCCTTGGGCGTTCGCTCATCTACGACCGCTGCAGTCCTCATTGCTTTCCCGCTGGAAACCGGTTTCCAAGGATTTTTATCTACCTCTTCCTCTCGAGGGTCAGGCGCGAGCCAGCCTGAGCTGGTGGCGGGATTCCAAGCATCTCTCCTGTGGAGTGTCCATTCTGGTGCCCGACTGGACGGTGGTGACCACGGATGCCAGTCTTTCCGGCTGGGGGGCAGTGTGCCAAGGGAAGTCGGTTCAGGGTCTGTGGTCAGAGTCGCAGACCCGGTGGTCTATCAACCGGCTGGAGACCAGAACGGTCCGTCTGGCGCTGCATGCTTTTCTACCCCTAGTACGCGGACAGGCGGTCCGGGTATTGTCGGACAACGCTACCACCGTGGCTTAC
The DNA here is from genome assembly GCF_901001135.1 of Rhinatrema bivittatum. Lineage (NCBI taxonomy): Eukaryota > Metazoa > Chordata > Amphibia > Gymnophiona > Rhinatrematidae > Rhinatrema > Rhinatrema bivittatum. Next base: position 264,730,176 of record NC_042622.1, read on the forward strand.
ATCAATCGCCAGGGCGGGGCAAGAAGTCCTCTAGTGGCGGAGGAGGCGTGGCTCTTGATGCTCTGGGCAGAGCGGCATCTCAGCCATCTCGCTGCGTCCCACATTGCAGGAGTCGACAACGTCCAGGCGGATTTTCTCAGCCGTCACCGTCTGGATCCCGGAGAGTGGGAGCTGGCGGAAGAGGCGTTTCTCTTCATCTGCAAGACTTGGGGAACGCCCCACATGGATCTGATGGCCACGTGGCACAGCGCAAAGGCTCCGAGATTTTACAGGCGACGTCGCGAAAGGGGCGCAGAGGGAGTCGACGCGTTGATGCTTCCCTGGCCGGCGGATGTGCTTCTGTATGTGTTCCCACCGTGGCCCATGATCGGCAAGATTCTGCGGCGCATAGACTTGCACCCGTCCAACGTGATCATGGTGGCGCCGGAGTGGCCGCGCCGTCCCTGGTTTGCGGACTTAGTCCAGTTGTCGGTGGCCGCCCCCCTTCGCCTTCAGGGGTTCGCGGGGCTTTCTTCGGCAGGGCCCCGTCTGTTTGGAGGATGCGGATCACTTCTGTCTCGCGGCATGGCTTTGAGAGGTACCGGTTTGAAAAGAAAAGGCTACTCGGATGCGGTCGTTACTACGTTGCTGAGATCCCGAAAACAGTCTACTTCCCTGGCTTATGTTCGGGTCTGGGTAGTGTTTGAGGAATGGTGCGTGGAGCGGGGTCTGAATCCCACTTCCGCTTCTATTTCTGATATTTTGGCGTTTCTCCAGGCGGGGCTCGCCAAAGGTTTAGTGTGCAATTCCCTTCGGGTCCAAGTGGCGGCGCTTGGGTGCTTGCGAGGTGAGGTCCGGGGAGTCTCTCTGGCTCTCCACCCAGATATCTCCCGCTTTCTTAGGGGGGCTAAGCACCTCCGTCCTCCGTTGCGGCCCCTTGCCCGTCTTGGAACCTCAACTGGGTACTCTCAGCCTTATGCTCAGCGCCGTTTGAGCCCCTGAAACGTTATACGCTCAAGGATCTCACGTTGAAGACCGTATTCCTGGTGGCGATTGCATCAGCCAGTCATGTTTCAGAATTACAGGCGTTGTTCTGTAGGGAGCCCTTCTTGCGCATCTCCGATTCGGGGGTTTCCTTGCGGACGGTTCCCTCCTTCCTTCCTAAGGTCGTGTCGTCGTTCCATTTGAATCAGTCGATTGAACTTCCCGCTTTCATGTTTGGGGAGTCTTCGGACCCGAAAACGAAAGACTTGGGAAAACTAGATGTGCGGAGGTCCCTTCTTCGCTATCTAGAGGTTACTAATCCGTATCGGGTGACGGATCATCTGTTTGTGTTGACTTCGGGTCCAAAGAAAGGTGCTGCGGTGTCCCGCACGACAATTGCCCGTTGGCTCAAGGAAGCCATTGGTTCTGCGTATCTTCTGCGTGGAAAATCGCCGCCAGTGGGTCTTCGGGCTCATTCGACGCGGTCTCACGCTGCGTCTTGGGCGGAATCTTCTCAGGTGTCGCCTCAAGAGATTTGCAGGGCGGCTACCTGGAAGTCGTTGCATACCTTCTTTAAACATTACCGGTTGGATGTTCAGGCTACTGAAGCTGGGGGTTTTGGAGAGAGGGTACTCCGAGCGGGACTCTCTGCTTCCCACCCTTGGTAAGTTGGCTCTGGTACATCCCAGGTGTCCTGGACTGATCCTGGTACGTACAGGGAAAGGAAAATTAGTTTCTTACCTGATAATTTTCGTTCCTGTAGTACCAAGGATCAGTCCAGGATCCCGCCCACAGTGCTGCGCTATAGTAATGGAGAGTCCGCTCTTTATTGTTTCTTTCACTACGCTGACCCTTCTTGAGTTGCTCTCCCGGTTTGGGAGTCTACGCTGACCCTTCTTGAGTTGCTCTCCCGGTTTGGGAGTCTGGTTTCGGTAGGGGTATTGGATTTCTTTCGTTTCCCTACCAAGTTTGTATGGTTAGTTATGGTTGCCTTTTTGGCTTTTGTCTACTTTGACATTACGTATGACTGAGGGGCTGTGACTGGCACAGGGGCATATATGCTCCGCCCACAAGTTTTAGTCTGTCTCCATCTACTGGTGCGGAGTCACAACCCAGGTGTCCTGGACTGATCCTTGGTACTACAGGAACGAAAATTATCAGGTAAGAAACTAATTTTCCTTTATATACCGTTGTTTGGAACGTGCCGTCACAACGGGTTTACAAGCAGTAAAAATAGAAAATGGAAAGAAGCTGTAAAATAATAAAAAAAAAAAAAAAAAAAGCTAATACAATTCAATAAAAATAATGAATTAAACATTGGGTTCAAAAACTTAAATAATGAAATGATTAGATAAGTAGGTAAGAACAAATATCTGCCATAGGGATCTGTCTGTACTGGGACTAGTGCTTAACTTATTCATTAATGATCTTGAAAAGGGAGCAGTGAGTGAAGTAATCAAATTTGTAGGTGACACCAAAATATTAAAAGAATACCCAAGCAGACTATGGAACTGCAGCAGGATCTTGCGGGAGCCGGGCATCCAAATGGCAGATGAAACGTAATGTGGAAAGTGCAAGGCGATGCACCTAGTGTAAAATAATCCTAACTGTAGGTACAAAATGCTGGATTCTACATTAGGAGTCATCACCCAGGAAAAAGATTTAGGCGTCATGGACAATATGTTGAAATCCTCAGCTCATTGTGCAGCGGTGGTTCAAAAGGCAAATAGAATGATCCGAAAGGAAAGAGAGAATAAAATGGAAAATAATATACTGTCTCTGCATAGATCTACGGTGCCACCACACCTTGAGTATTTATTTATTTTTATTTATTTAATTTTATATACCGGCAACCGTTTGCACATCGTGCCGGTTTACAGATAACTTACAACAATGGATATATAGGCAAAGCCTTTACAAGGAACAGTGTTTAACATACGCTCAGAAAACAGAGCAAAAACTAGCAAACTTGTGGAAAGAGGGGTAGGGGTGGTCGAGACAGGGGAGGGGGGGAGGGTGGGTGGGTGAAAACAGGTACAAAAAGGAGTAATATGTACAGGTACAAGAGGAGTAGTATGTACAGGGGTCGAGTGATTATTGACGTATACATAGGTTATATTATTGACATCTATATACATTGGCAAATTGACATAGGTTATATTGTTGACATATACATAGGTTATATACAAAACTGTATAAGCATGTAGTAAATAAGAAATTGAGGTGAGAAGATGGGAACGGTAGAGCTATGTGTCATATTATGTGCTAGAGGTTAGGTGTGGGGTTTGTAAGTCCTTAGAGGGTATGGGAGTAGGTCCAGTGGAGGGGGTGTTAGTACGGGAAGGTGGTAGGGTTAAGGTGTTAGTAGGTAAAGAAGACGATTGGGGGTAAGCTTGGAGGAAGAGCCAGGTTTTGAGTTTCTTTTTGAAGGTGGGTGTGGAGGTTTCAATGCGTAGGTCAAGAGGCATGGAATTCCAGAAGGAAGGGCCTGCGAGGGAGAGGGCCCTCCCTGTTCGTGGTGGAGATGAGTCTGGAGGATTTTGTGGAGGGAGGGATAAGGGTTCCACGGAGGGAGGAGCGGGTGGGTCTTGTGGAGGTACGAAGGGTGAAGGGTGGGTTTAGCCAGTTGTAGTGTTCATTAATTATACTTTTGTGGATGAGGGTGAGGGTTTTGTATAGAATTCGTGAGTGGATAGGAAGCCAGTGGAGGTTAAAGAGGGTGGGAGTGATATGGTCTTTCTTTTTGGCATTGGTGAGGATGCGTGCAGTAGCGTTTTGAAGGAGTTGTAGAGGTTTGATGTACGTAGCAGGGGAGTCCCAGTAGGAGTGCGTTACAGTAATCAATTTTTGAGAAGATTATAGATTGGAGTACTGTACGGAAGTCCGAGAAGTAGAGGAGGGGTTTGAGTTTTTTGAGGGTTTGTAATTTAAAGTAGCAGCTGCTAAGGATGGATTTGATAAATGGTTTGAAGGTGAGTTGGTTGTCAAGTATGACACCTAGATTTCTTGTATCAGAGAGAAAGTTAGAGGGTTGGAGGGTGGAGGGAGAGGGTGTGGAGGCATGTCTGGAGGAGATGAGGAGTAGTTCAGTTTTGTGCGGGTTGAGGGCTAGGTGCATGTCAGTGAGGAGTTGGTTTATGGAAGCGAGAATAGTGTTCCATTTTTGGAGAGCAGTGAGAGCAGAATTAGTAAAAGGAATGAGGATCTGCACATCATCTGCGTAGATGAAGTGTGTAATCCCAAGGTTGGAGAGGAGGTTTGTAAGGGGGAGCATGTAGATGTTAAACAAGGTGGAAGAGAGGGAGGAACCTTGAGGGACGCCACAGTTGAGATTAATAGGGGGGGAGGTGAAGTTGTCAGTGAGGACTGTGTAGGTACGGTTTTGGAGGAAGGATTTTACCCAGGAGAGAGCAGTACCTGATATTCCTATACCGATGAGTGTGTTGATGAGGATGTTGTGATCTACAGTGTCAAAGGCAGCGGATATATCAAGCATAGCAAGGAGATAGGAGTTGCCAGCGTCCATTCCTTTGATGATGGTGTCGGTAAGGGAGAGGAGTAGGGATTCAGTGCTGAGGAGCTTGCGGAAGCCATATTGTGAGGGTGGGAGTATATTGGATTGTTCGAGGTAGTCGGAGAGACGGGAGTTTACTAGTTTTTCAATGATTTTGGAGAGGAAGGGGAGGTTGGAGATGGGACGGAGGTTGGAAAGGTTGGAGGGATCAAGGGAGGGTTTTTTTAAGATGGGTTTGACCACGGCTTGTTTCAGGGAGATAGGTACTAGGCCGTGTTCTAGGGAGCAGTTAACGATTTTGGAGAGTGAGGTGGCTATGGTTTTGGGGATAGAGAGGAGTAGTTTAGTGGGGATGGTTTCTGAGGGGTGGGAGGAGGGTCTCATCTTTTTTAAAATATTTTCTATTTCTAGAGATGAGGAGGGTTCAAAAGAGGAGAGGATGGTGGGTGTATGAGGGGTGGGGGGGGTAATGTAGCTGGTGAGGGGGGAGTTTTTGGTGTTCAGTTCCAGTCAATCTCATTTCAAGAAAGATATAGTGGAACCAGGAAAGATGCAGAGGAGGGCAACTAGAATGGAGCTGGGTTCAAAACAGGTTTGGATAAGTTCTTGGAGGAGAAGTCCATTAACAGCTATTAATCAAGTTTACTTAGGGAATAGCCATTGCTGTTAATTGCATCAGTAGCATGGGATCTTCTTAGTGTTTGGGTAATTGCCAGGTTCTTGTGGCCTGGTTTGGCCTCTGTTGGAAACGGGATGCCAGGCTTGAGGGGACCCTTGGTCTGACCCAGCAGGGCAATTTCTTATATTCTAGGATTGTTCAATAATGGGAATTTCCCACTGTGAAATGTAGTTTTTCGGAGCAATGTGTTGAATAATGTAATACTTCTGCTCTATTATGTCTACTCCATGGGAGAGGCAGGCCTCCTTCCCCTCTTTACATTTAATGTAAAGATTACTTTTCTTTTTCTCTCCTGCAGGTCTTGTCAGCTGAGATGTTCCCTGGTTTCGAGTGGAGGATTCTCACTCCTGCAGGGATTTTCTGAATGAAAAGTGTTCCGGGGAACATGCAGCCATGAAGCTGTGATCTGTCTTGTTCATAGTTTTTGTCTCTCTTCTCTCTGGATGTAAAGCTCCTTTCTGCCAATTAAACATTATTTATATTGAAAACGGAAGCTGGGTTTCTTCGATCCTGGGCTTCTGAAAACTGGCAGCAGGAAGAGAGGTGTGGCGTGGAGGGAAATCTGTCCCAAAGACTGGATCGTGGTTTTGCCCAGGTTGTGAATAGGATATGTGGCATGGCGAGGCTTATTTTGGTAATGGGGAGGGAAGAGGTGGTCATACCACCAGTTCTCACAGAGAAAAGGCAGATGTGAATCTGTCTTTTTGGGGGTGCAGATAGGAAGGGACAAATGGTTAGCTGTGTCTTTTTTTTTTTTTTTTTCTTTTATATAAAAAAAAAAGGCAGGGTGCATCCTTAGAATCTTTTCTTTGTTTTTTTTTGGTTTTTTTTTAAACAGTAGATGTAATATTTATGAAATACCATTGTGCTGTCCATAATATGTCTGAACCAGAGAGCTTTCATTGTCTGTGTGAGGGGCATGCACCGGGTCACACATGAATGGACGGGGGGGTAGTGAGCCAGCTAGCAGCAGAGGGAATGACTTTTGCAAGTAAATGGGAATGTCGGTCATCCTGTGAGGCCCCTTCCCTCAACTATCATTTGGAGAAGGTGTTCTTAGAATAATTGGTCTGCCCTTTATGAAGAACTTGTCATTTATAGCAAATATTTACAGAAAGAATGGCAAACAAAAAACCCTTTTACATATGAATATGCAATTTTTATTACTGCTATAAAAAGTAGTGGCCTAGTTGTTAATAAGTAGACAGAGCACTAGGTGTTGAACGTTGGACCCCAAAAACAGAATTTGGGGAAGCTCTGCGGAACTGTAACAACCCCATGACTAGGTGGTTTCAGACAATAAACACTCCTAGTAATGCCAGTAATAATATTTTATTCCAATATACTTGCATGCATGGAGATGGCATGACCATATGCTAATTTGTCTTTTTCTGGCAGTGCAAAACCTTATATCATTATAGGTTCATTGGTAAACAGCATCATTAATTAGAGCTTTCATTTCTAGGTGGTCTTACCTACAAAATGATGTATTTCCATATAAGGTAAAACTGGGCCTTTCCAATGACAGCTGTATCTGATTTGCAGCAGTTTCTGTAGCTTATGAATAATAATTTCTGCTTAAGTGTTTTATAGCTGACAGCAAATTTTATGAGACCTGTGTAGTAGTTCAGATAGGGTAGGACAGATAGGCATGGGTGTAGCTTGCTTATTGCAGCGGTTACTTCCCCTACTACCCCTAACTAATCAAGCTGGATATTTCACTTGGTTGCAGCTCCGTCACTGCTCTCTGCATTGGTGGTGGGGGTGGAAGGGAAATAGAACCAAAGAGCTAGGAGAAACAGATAAGTATGAGAAAGGATGTGGGGCTTGCTGGGCAGACTGGATGGGCCGTTTGGTCTTCTTCTGCCGTCATTTCTATGTTTCTATATGTTCGCTTGGCCTTGGAAAAAGCACAGACAGGCCAAAGGCCAGCTTTCTAAGATTCTACACAACTGTCAAACTAAGAAAACCATATTCCCTGTACGTACCTGGATCAGTCCAGACAGTGGGTTATGTCCCCAATCCAGCAGATGGAGTCAGCACAAGCTTTGAGGGGGCGTATCCATATATCCTACTACCCCCTCTGCAGGAGTTCAGTATCTTCTGACTCCACTAGAACCTTCTTGTGCATACCATGACACCACACCTTTGTCACTTACTCAACCTTGCAAATACCTTACAAAAATCAATATTCATCAGTCTTCCTGAAATGAAAATTCCTTAAACTCACCTTCCTCTGTACCTGACAGGGAGGTCACCATCATAACAGTTGCACTGGTTACAGTCTTTTGGATCATAAAATAGAAAGACATTAGACACTGAGATGAATGCACATTAAAATCACCAAATAATTATTAAAACGATGACGTAGGCAATCTTTTTACTCAAACCCCCAAATCATGAGCTGTTTCTATAAAATCCCAAGCCCAATCAGTACCCTTAATGCTAACCTTATGGGCCTAGTCTGTTGCAATGGAATATTTTATTTGGCTTTCATTATCAATGTACGCACAACATGAAATATTTATCATTTGGCAAATTCCTTCTTTCTCGGCCAGTAGTATGTCCATAACCATCCTCTTATTCATGACTACCCCAGCACGTGAGGAAGCTTCTTGTTGAAGTCCTACTTGTACTTTGCTGGTTTTGTTGGCTGGCTGTACTACCATGGAGGAGAAATTTTTTCACAAACACTTCTAGCTCATAGACTGCAAGGTTGGGAATTAAGTAACACATACATTTATGCTAAATGGATGGATTTAAAAGGGCTAGCTGTTCTCTTGTCACTTGCTGATGCATATCTGGATTATAAGTAGAAGCGGAAATAATCAGGGCAGTATTGACATAACAATGGACAGATAAGTTAGGAATGGGGTACCCAAGGGTGACTTGAGAAATGTCAGAAGATATTCTTTTGAAAGCTCTTTTCCTACTCAGATAAGACACCCACAGTTCTTAAAGTTATTTGTCCAGTAGCACGAATAAGGGTGTACACTTGCCATTTCTTTCCTTAAGTGGATTTCTGTGATTTTTGGCTATTCATACAAATCATATGACTGAGCCAAGATCAGCAGGGACTTGGCCGTCATGATCAGATTAAGTGGTGTTCAGCAAAGGCAGGAGATTTGGAAGTGGATGATTCTTGGAACCATGGGACTGACGATAAACATAGGAGAAGTAGAATTATAATAAACATTCACAGGAATATAAATCAAAGTTTATCTTCTCAAAGTTCTAGGGTTGGTACTGATAGATCAGGTTCCACATTGGAGAAGATATGATATCACTGGAGTGATCGGTCGCATGAACAGGGGCACTCTCGCTGATTTGCAAAATCCAGCTACATCTGCGGCATCGGAGCACACTAGCCAGTGATAACTACTGCAGAATAAATACATTAGCTGTTGATGGCGACAAAAAGAAAATCTATGGACATTCATAAGTTCTCTTACTTAAAATCGATGGATGATACTGAGGGCCCGACCCCCAGTAATGGAGGCCAGCAGATCCATGGAGGAAATGGGTCCCGAGACAGCTCAGGGAGCGGGCATAGCAGAAGTGCCTAGTAGAGAGGAGTTCCACGAGTGGTTCGGGGAACTAAAGGACGATATAAAATTATACAAGAAAGAGATTACCACACTAATTGCAGAACTTAAGGAGGACATATCTGAGCTGCGCTGGAGAACAGATGAGACAGAGATCCGAATCGATGCGCATACAGAGGAGATTCGGCGATGGCAAAAAATACATGAGGATTTCAAAATAGAGCACAAACGAATGGCCAAAAAACTGGAAGATATTGAAAATCGTTCACACAGAAACAACTTACGATTTCGGGGCATACCTGAACTGCCTGAATATTCCAATTGCGCTGAAGTGGTAGAGAAAATAGGCCGAGCCCTAGTTCTCACACAAAATGGCACCGAGGAGTGACACTTCCAAATGTCCAGATTGAGAGAGCTCACCAGTCCCTAGGCCAGCGGATAGCTAACAAACCTCGAGACATCATCATATGTTTCTACTCTTTTGCCATCAAAATGTTTGCTAAAGCTTGGCAGCAAAACACTTGGCTTTGGGAAGGTCTGGAACTGTCTGTCTTCGCTGACCTTGCCCCTATAACCCTAAAAAACCCATCAAGACCTGTGGGAGGTAACTGGTTTCTTACACAGAGAAAATATCCAGTACAGATGGCTGCATCCTTTCAGGCTATGGTTCATGATAGATGGTTCTTCACACCAAATCAAGACACTAGAAGAAGCAATCACAGCTCTAAAGGACAGAGGATTTAAGAGCACTGCAACATATCCTGCCTTCTCTACTATGAAGGCAGGCCGAGAAGACCCCCCATGTTGGCAAAGAGTCCCAGTAGGAGGAAGAAGGCTCAGAAGGAATTCCAGGGTACCCTCATCACCCAAAGAAGCCACCTGACATGCTTGGATGCCTGGAATACAGCCTACAGGTGGAACTGGCTCACCTCTACAAGATCACCACAAAGACGATATGTGGTTCCCCATGGATTGAAGACAATAGCAATGGCTTAGCTATTGGTGTGGTAGGAATCCGTAGATGTTCTACTAAGCGTTTTAAGATGAAATTTCCTCTGGCTCCGGAGTCTTATGAGAGCGAGAGTCTGAAATTCAAGGCTTCCGTAGAGAAGTGAGACTGGTAGAGATAATGGAGGAGTGGGAGAGGTGAGGCTTAGGAGAAGTCCTCCTACAGATCCTAGGCCTGTCAGTTTCCCGGACAGATTGGACAGGTTTGGACAGCGTGGCCTGATTGGCCACAGTACATGCATAGCCCCATGTGTTTGCGAAAGCATCTTTCTTTAGAAGCTAAATGACTTCGGCCTAGTTGCATAGGCTTGTCTTCTTCTAAGGGAGCAGACGGTAGGCTTGAGGTAATTGGCACAGGTTTAGGACGGTTAGCTCCCGAGGCAGACTTCCAAGGACTCTTACCCTCTTGAGTTCGGTCTCAAATACAGCAATCAATTCTCCCAGCCAGTTCCATAAGAGACTCAAGGGTATCAGGCAGATCACGAGCCATCAGTTCGTCCTTTAAGCAAGAGTTGAGACCCTCCACGAAGATAGCACGTAGACATCCAATGTCCCAGTGTAGTTCGGATGCTAAAGTCTTGAATTCGATCACATAGTCAGTAAGTGGCTTATTACCTTGCTGGAAGTTAAGCAGAGCAGATCCAGCGACGGTCTGGCGAGCCGGATCATCGAAGACAGACTTAAAAAGTTTCAGAAATCCTGATAGGTCATTCAGGATAGGATCTTCACGTTCCCATAACGGTGAAGCCCAAGCCAAGGCTCTTCCTTCAAGTAGAGATAGGATATAGGTGGTCTTGGAAGCTTCTGTGGGAAAGAGGGTAGGCTGCAAATAAAAATGCATACTGCATTGATTGACAAACCCTCTACACATCCGAGCTTCGCCTGTGAAGCAGGTAGGCATGGATAACGGTACGGTGGTCTTGACAGTCACCACTGGAGACAGCAATTCTTTCACTAGATTTGCTGAAGTATTCAGTTGTGCATGTAACTGATTGAAGGCAGTAGCTAGGCTTTCCAGAGACTTTTGTTGCTCAGTGATCCGCTGGGCTAGGCCAGGAATGGCCTGCAAGGCCGCAAGCTGAGCCGAGTCCATGCAGTTAGCAATCTGTTGGGTTTGTGCATATTGTGGACTCTTGGTCGAAGTGGTGATGACTCCTCCCATGGGGAGGGGCCCCATGGGGAACCACAACGATAGGCTAGAGACTATTAAGCAGACACTGAGGAAAGAAAGCTTTATTGTACTGCTGATGTAAGTTGAATCTTGTTTCAAGGAAGGGATAGTACTGTAGGCAGCGATATCACAGTAAGCTCAGACAGTCTCTATAGATGATGGTCTCACCCGGATGTAGCAAGGTTGGGTAGTGTTCCGCAGCGCGGTATAAGCCAAACCTGAAGGGTGGAATAAGGAGAGCTGGAGCGTAGCGATACAGAGTGGCAGTGCTAGTAACTTCCTTGGTAGTAGAATGAAAAGAAGGACCCGGGGTCCGAGGTGCAGGATACCCTGAGCAGAATAGGCCCTCAAGGAGCGAGTACCTAGGAGCGCCGAGGGATCCTGAAAGAAAGTAGATAGGACCCCCGAGGAGCGGATGTCCTTAGGTTAGGTAGTTGAACCTCGAAGGGCAGATAGAAGCGAGAGGCCCCCAAGGAGCGGGTACCCAGAGCTTCCGTAGGAGCGAGATTCCCCAGAGGCTAGCGAGGAATCCAAGAAAGCAATGCTTGCTAACTCGTTGAATTGGAGAGGACCCTGAGGTACTGATGTCATGCGGTGGGGACACCCCCAAGGTTCCCGCCATGACGTGTTCAAAAGTGTAGGTGGCGTGCATGCGTGCACCTAGGAGGACTCAGGAAGAAGCATGGCGGACGGGGACGCTGAGGGTTTCGGCAATCAGCACCGGAGGCAGCCATCCTTCCCAAGAAGGAGGAAAAGGGTAGAAGAGAGGTGAGGCAGAGCGGTCGCAGCCGTCTGCAACCGACGGATGCAACAGTGACACATTATCATGTCATTTTTGTTTACATATACTAGCTTCTGGAAGTGGCAACCTGATCATCCACAGACCTTGTCTTTGCACATACAACAATGAGAGAGAGAGAGAGAGAGAAAAGCCATAACGCAATTTGATGAATGACTCTGCAAGTTACTGAGCCACAACAGCTCTCTGCACTAGATGAGAGGAGGAACCCCTTGCTGATTGTCCTGACGCTGAGGGAGGGACACCTGAGTCAATAGTTGGGGCTGGATGTGTTCAATGGCCTAGATGAGGCCCTGGACAAGACGTGAGCCACAGTCTGTAAGTTCACATCACCTGCAAATGTCGATGTCCACATATTTTGGCATAAGATTGATTGATGCAAAGTACTCATCTTATGTCAAACAGTACATGTGCACTCCTTAGCATTCATACTTACGTCGTCTTCTTTGTTTTGAAAGCACAGGAGGAGGGCGGAGTAAATACCACACACATATAGATAAAAGGCAACAGAAAAATGTGTGGTGAAAAAATGATACTGAGCAATAACAATTAACAATCACATTTTTTATTTTACATATGCACACAACCACTGTGCATGAAATTAAGTACCGTGGCAGCCTTGCTTGGCCAGGGTCAGGCTTCCTCTTCGCCACCACGGGGATGGGATCCGGTGGCGGCCTTGCTTTGTCGGGGGTTGGGTTTCCTCTTCATCGCCATGGGGATGAGCTCCCTTGGCGACCTCGCTTCGACACTGCCACTCCTCCCAACCCCCAGCCTATGCTATTTCCCTTCTTCCTGCCTCACCTGCCAATCAGAAACTTTCTTCCTTCTTCCTACTCCCACTGGCAGGCAGAAGGGAGGAGGCTTCCGATTGGCCTGCACGGGGGCAGGAAGAATGGAGGGGGCTTGCCATTGGCCCGCGGGGGCAGGGAACGGGGAAGCACAACCGGGGCAGTGGGACACCGGGAGCTGCGACACACCTGCCGATGCTTGGAGACACACCGGTTGAGAACTGCTGCTCTATGAGATATACTAGCTTGCAATGACCTGCGAGAAGTTTGGGATTGCTACAGTATTTGACATGTGCTTCCCAAAAGGCTGTAAGTGAAGGCCTGCTATGTGAGCATTCCGATGTCAGCACTGCCTCAGAAACAGCTGAGGCAGTGCTGACACCTGGGTTTTTGCAAGCCCACGTGACACTATGTATCTGATGTACATGTGGATATATTTAGATGCACATGGATGTCAGCTAGGGAAACTGGCTGTAACATGTTGAGTCTGACTGATGATTTTAACTGTCAACTTGTAGCTTCAAGCTGTGCCTTCTCCCGAGAAGCGGGTAGGAGCTGCTAGAGGTACAGTCGTCTTGACCGTCACCTCTGACGGTTTAGCCTCTTCACCTGAGGTGGAAGGGGAGTTCATCTGTTTGTGTAACAAATTAAATGCAGCGGTCAGTCCTTCCAGCTCAGTCTGCTGTTCGGTGATCCGCTGGGCCAAGCCTGGAATGGCCTGCAACGCCGTGAGCTGAGCCGGATCCATGGAGTTGCAATCTGTTGTTATCACGTGTGTTTTAGTGGATCCTTGGGTGCTGTGGAGATGACCACGCCCAAGGGGAGGAGCTACAGCACTGGGCTAGACTCTATACACAAAACACCGGGATTGAACTCTTTATTTATACAGCTTGAAGATAGCCACCAGGTGGCAGTGGTGAGTTGTAGTCTCAGGGACCTCGGCAAAGGAAGCCCTTCTCTCCCTGGTGACGTCAGGAGGTTCCGCAGCAAGGGTTACTGTGGATGAGACAGAAGAGATGTTAGAGTACTAACTCAGTGTTAGTTGTTATGGATGCGATTCCACCAGATAGTTGTTGTAGGTACAGGCACTGAGGCAGAGAGAGCAGGCCCTTGAGGAGCGAGTACCTGTTCCCTGAATGGCACCTGAAATAGAACAGAGGGCCCCCGAGGAGCGGGAACCCAAGTTAGTAGTAAAACCCCGAAGGGCAGAAGGAAAGCTTCCTGCAGGTGGCAGAGAAGTGGCAGAGTAGCGCAGACAGGAACAGTTCGTGACCATTCGAGCCTTTGCCAACTCAATGAGCTAGCAAGCTTGAGAAGTAGATATACACGGAGTGGCGTGACGTCAGCTGAGGGAACGCCCTTGAGGTTCGTGCCACTGGGCGTACTTAGACGTGGGTTGTGCGCGCGCACCCTAGCAGGTACCTGGGAGGAGCAATGGCATACGGCTGCACCATAGCCGTTCCGGGGACGCCAGAGAGGTCGGCTTGACAACGCTGCGGTAGCCATCTTGCCCAGGTAAGCGGGAGGAGCCGAGATAGGAATGTAACAAGCGGGGCGAAGCTGTCGAAGACCGATGGATGCAACACTTTCTACCACTTCTTCGGAGATTTGACTGCCCTATCAAACTTCTGCCTGGGACCACACCTCCCCGAGGGCGAACTTAATCTCTGTCCCTTCCTGAGACCAAGGCTATGACGGAGTATATCCAAGAGAACCTTAAGAACATAAGAAATTGCCATGCTGGGTCAGACCAAGGGTCCATCAAGCCCAGCATCCTGTCTCCAACAGAGGCCAAAACCAGGCCACAAGAACCTGGCAATTACCCTTGCTAAAGGGTTCATTCATCCCTCAACATCACCTGCCGGTGCAGCCCTAGAAGAGTGGCCCTAAAAGAGTGGCACCCGTGGCTAGAGGGTGCTCAAAATAAATTCACCATTTTTACGGAACACAAGAATCTGGAACACCTGAACCGAGTGTTGTGTCCATCGGTGCTAGACGGCTTCGCCCCGTTTCCCTCACCTTATTCACGGCTCCTCCCGGTTACCTAGAAAAGATGGCTGCCGCTGCGTCTACAAGCCGACCTCTCCGGCGTCCCCGGAACGGCTATGGTGCAGCCTCCCGCCATGCTCCTCCCACGTACCTACTAGGGTGCACGCGCGCATCACCCATGTCTTTATTCTAACCTTGGCGCGAACCTCGGGGGCATTCCCCCTTGCTGACGTCACACCATCCGGGTATATAACCTACTCTATTTTGCTAGCTCGTTGAGTTAGCAAGGACTTGAATCTGGATTTGTTTCCGTTCCTGTCTACGCTACTCTGTCGCTTCCGTGCTGCCACTGGAAGATCTCTCTCTCCCTTCGGCGTAACTGCTAACCTGGGTACCCACTCTTCGGGGGACCTCTGCTTTATTTCAGGTGCCTTACAGGGAACAAGTACTCGCTCCTCGAGGGCCGGCTTTCCCTGCCTCGGTGCCTGTACTTTCTTCTACAACCTGGTGGAATCGCATACCTACAGCAAACACCTAGTGAGTACTCTAGCTCTCAGTCTATCTCATCCACACTACTTCCTTGCTGGGAGACCTGCTTCAAAACCTTCCAATACCAACGGGGTGAGAAGGGCTCCCTCTGCCGAGGTCCCTGAGACTGCAACTACCAGACTGCCTCACTACTGCCACCTCTGGTGGTACTCTTCAAGCTGTATAATAAAGATCTAACTGTGTTTGTGCGTTCTGAGTCTAGCCTAGTACTGTGGCTCCTCACGGGGCTCCTCCCTGTGGGCGTGGTCATCTGCCACAGTACCCAAGGATCCAAACACCGCTCAACCATAACACTGTGCCTAGCACCTTAACGCCCATCAAGCTCGATGGGCCCTGTTTTTTTTTTAGGTTCAACTTCGAACTTCGCTATCGTCCAGCTGGGAAAAATCTTCAGGCAGATGCCCTGTCACGTTTCTTTGAACCAGAAGATACTCCTGAAGAACCTGGTTACATTATTGACCCAGCTTGTATTTGTTTGTCTGCGACTCACCCAGTTCTGACTGGGGAAACTTTTGTGCCCCGTCGACTCCGTGAAAGTGTCCTCGGGTGGGCACATGACTCTAAGTTCGCCGGTCACCCAGGGCGGGCGCGAACTCTAGCGTTGCTCCAGCAGTTCTTCTGGTGGCCCACTATGGTCACTGACGCTAAAGCGTACGTCGATTCCTGCAATATCTGCACTCAACAGAAAACCCCAGTCGGTCTAGAATGGGGTTTGCTCCAGCCACTTCCAGCTCCGGAAGAACCGTGGACATATCTCTCCACGGATTTCATCGTGGACTTAGCACCATCCAAGGGTCACACGGTCATATGCGTTACCATAGATAGATTCTCTAAAATGGCCCATTTTGTTCCACTACCGGGCTTACCATCGGCTCCCGAATTGGCACGCCTGTTCTTTCTCCATATCTTTCGGCTATACGGCTTGCCCAAGGACATTGTCTTGACAGGGGTCCACAATTTGTTACCCGATACTGGTGCGCTCTTTGCAATAAATTTGGCATTAACATCAGTTTAACAACAGCATACCAAACACAAGCCAATGGGCAAGCTGAGTAAATGAACTGCTCCTTAAAATCATTCCTCCGCGCCTACATAAACGACCGTCAAGACAACTGGTCTAAACTCCTTACTTGGGCGGAATTCTCTCACAACTCCCATATTGCCACAGGTACGTCGCCCTTTTCCATTGTTTATAGGAAGCAACAACGACCACCACTACCCATACCGTTATCGGCACCCTCTCCTGCTGCGCAAGCTTCTTCTGATGTTTTCAAGGCAATCTGGAATCAGACAAATCGCTTACGCCAGGCCGCATCCCAGGCCAAGAAGTCTGTGGACATCCATCGTCGCTCGGCTCCTGAGTTCCTTCCTGGCCAGAAAGACTGGTTGAGCATGTGTTATATTCGGCTTAAGATACCTTCCCAAAGGTTTGCACCAAGGTACATTGGATCCTTTCCAATCATTCGTTGTGTTGGACCACTTACATACCAGCTTCGGTTGCCATCTACATTGGGAATTCATAATATGTTCCACGTATCACTTCTGAAGCCAGTGGTCCTATCTTGGCCTTCACGATAAGCTCCCGAACCATCTCTGTTGGTTGCGGAAACCGACACTACCTACAAGGTTCATGAAGTCCATGATGTTCGCTGTGGGGCCGCCAGTGAGAATACCTCCTTTCCTGGGAGGGTTACGGCCCCAAAGAGAATTCTAGGAACCAGTCTGTAACATCCTGGATAAAAACCTCCTCCTTCAATTTCACTATGCCCATCCGGGCAAACCCAGACCTCCAAGGGGAGGGGGTGTAAGTGGGAGGTACTGTTATGCGTGCTGGCTGCAGCAGACCCACGGCCCGGCCCCCTCACCTTTCTCAGATGAATCCAGTGCTTGGTTCCTCTGCTCCATCCTTGGGCTGCCCCCGGTGCCTCAGTATCAGCTATAGACTCCTGTGCTCCACGGAGAGACGCCGCTGTCCAGCGCCGCGCCCTAACCAAGGCACGCGAGCGCACATCACTGTTCCTTATGAAGGGCCCGTGGTGGGAACGCGGCAGCAGCCCCGGATGATGATGTCACCTGAGCTCCGATACTTAAGGCAGGGCTCAACTCCCTATGATTGCCTTTGCAACAGGTCTCCACACTGGTCGTGTACTTGTTGCCTCCTGGTGATTCTCCCGCGTTCCTGATCCTCGCAAGTTCCTGTTCCAGTTCTCCTTTGTTCCTGCGTTCCTGATTCCTAACCTTCCCTTGGATTGCTTACTCAGACACGACCTCTGCATTGCCTGACCAGGCCGTTGACTCTCTCCAAGCCCGGACGTCTGCATTGCCTAACCATGCTATTGACTCTCTCTAAGCCTGGACCTCTGCATTGCCTAACCAAGCCATTGACTCTCTCCAAGCCCAGACCTCTGCATTGCTTGACTACGCTGTTGACTCTCTCCAAGCCCGGACCCCTTCATTGCCTGATTACGCTATTGACTCTCTCCAAGCTCGGACCTTTGCATTGCCTGACTACGCCTTTGACTCTCTCCTCGTCCAGGCCTCAGCCTTGCCTTACCACTGTTTCCTGATTGCCGCTGGCCCTGACTCTAGCTTGCTCTACGACGCATCATCAGTCTATGTCCTGGACTTGGCCTATTCAGGCTTCGGCCTGTTCTTGCTCGGGCGCCCCCTGTCTGACTTTGATTCTATTGGCACCTGGGTCTCCGCCTCGTCCAGTACAGTCTTCTTCATTCCACTGTTGCTGCCTCAGGGCTGACCCCTCAGTCCTTTCATCGATGACGACATACAGAGGCCCACTAAGTCCAGCCGGCCCCAGTACCCAAAGGCTCAACCTGCGGCGGGGAACGAAGGCTGGTTTTGGTGAAGCGCCAGTCGGCCTCCATCCTTCAGCGTAGTCCTACGGGTAGCGTCAACCCCACCTCGGCCCAAGGGTCCACCTCTGGCAGCACTTCTAGTACATGTCCCTCTAACATTGTACTTTCGGAAGGCAGGGCTTATAACAAAAGCTGTTTTTATTGGGCCACCAGGACTGTATAGATGTGTCTGAGAGAAGTCTCTTTTTATCTCGTATGATGATAGCCACGATCCGTGATAACGGCCGATATGGCATGATAAAAATGTTTTTTTCCACTCCACCGTAACTCAAAAAGGTGTTATTTCCCACGTTAAATACTATGTTATCACGAGTTATGTTTCTGTGAAATGAGATAGGAGTCCCTCATTTACATAATTTTCTAGCTTTTGCATACTCATCATATTTACATACTAATGGGTGGTGCAGGAAACATCACACATCTATGACACACTAGACCCGATTTATTGCGTGATGAGGTGTTAACGCGGCTTGATGAATGACATAATTAATTCCCTTGCATGGATCTTGGTGTTAAATATCCTTGGTCCCAATTCAAAGTCTCTGACACAAAATAGAGGAAGAAGGTTTAGGGGAAGTGGGGGGGAAATATATGCAAATAAGATAGAGAAACATCCTAAATCCGACCCCGCCCCCCCCCCAATTCCTTAAGCCTCCAGTCCTGGTCTGTGCAAAAGTTGACAACTCGATACAAATTAAAAATTGAAACGTTAAAACAAAAAAGATTAAAAGTATAAATGAAACATACCATCTAAATTAAAATTACAAAAAATATCGTAGCCATAAGTACAATAGCACATATCATAATATGTAACATGTACATTTTGCAGCACGTTGAAATATACACCCTTCTGCCGCACAGATGCAGGCCCCGCCCCTTCCTCGCAATACGTATTTAGGCCACGTCCAAGTCTTCGCTGAGTATGCAGGCCACGCCCTCTCCCTCTTTGCCTCTCTTTGCGACGCGTCGGCTTGCTTTGCGGCCGCTTTTCTATCTTTGCGGCCGCCCCGCGCTGCCCCCCTTCCTTTCTTTGCGCGGAAAGATGGCGGTCGGAGTGAGTTTTGGTGGCTCCGGTCGCGGGGGATGCGCATCCGGCGACATCGGCCCGGGCTGGGGCATGGCGGAGCTCCGGGCCGGAGCGGCGGCTTCTGCGCGGCGAGAGAGACGGGGGGAGCGGAAGCTGGAGTGTGATTTGAGTGCATTGGTTGCGTGAAGCGGGTCGGGGTGTAACAGAGATCGCCCTGGAGGGCTTCTAAGAGATGAATGAGGGCGGTGCAGGAGTTTGGGGGGAGTTGGGAGGGGGGGATGTATAGTCCTGGTAGGGAGCTCTGGCAGGTGAGGTTTGGGGGGAGTTGGGAGGGGGGGATGTATAGTCCTGGTAGGGAGCTCTGGCAGGTGAGGTTTGGGGGGAGTTGGGAGGGGGGGATGTATAGTCCTGGTAGGGAGCTCTGGCAGGTGAGGTGTCTCGATATTGGTCGTGGTGCCTGCTGTGATTTTGCTTATCCTCTGATATAAAGCGCTCAGCCGATTGAGAGGTTTTTCTCTGCGCCTACGAATGTGATTATTTTTTTTGTTCCTTCCTTCCTTCTGCAGACTCTCTACACCTACCCCGAAAACTGGAGGGCGTTCAAAGCGCTGATCGCGGCCCAGTACAGCGGGGCACAGCTCGTGGTGCACTCCACCCCCCCGCACTTTCAGTTTGGGCAAACCAACAAGACGCCGGATTTCCTAAAGAAGTTTCCCATAGGGAAGGTCAGTGCAGTGCTGATTGAGAATGACTGGCACGGATTGATAACGCTTGCATGGTTATTATGGCTAGGGTGTTGCATGCTGTGTAGCCCAGTGTATGCAGGGAGGTTGGTAGGGCAGGCTGTAATGTGAATGGAAGAGTACGTGTATGGTACAGCGCCGAGTATGGAAGTGATATGGGTAAAATAGCGTGTGGCCTATAGAGCGGCCCTGTATGGGCAGGCAAGGGTGGCCCAGCTTAGTTCTCTCTAAGCTGATCAGGCATGTGAGCAATTGTTTGTTCATTTCGGAGCATCACTCGCAGGTTTTACATGGTGGTTCACACACATTTTTCTTTGTGTGATATGCAGAAATGGAATGTTGATACTGGCGCTCAAAAATTTTGCTTACATGAAGAAAAATTTGCACTCCCTTAGTTATTCCTTGGAGGCAACATTAGAGGGCAGTCGTATCATGGATAGAGTATGATATTCAGCATAGCCTTGTATGTGCATAGAAGGTGGCCAATAGTATCTGACTAGATGAGGCTATCGCATTATGTGCAGCATAGTCCTGCGTGTGCAGGAAGTACAAATAGTAAAATGGATGGTGTCATGTACAGTACAGCCCTGCATTGCAAGGAGGGAGGCTGGGCAGTGGTGACATGTCACATGTGGTTCAGCTCTGCATGTATAGGCAGACAGAGGGGCACATGGTACCATGTATATAGGAACTGTAGTTTTCAGCTTTAATTTTTTCCTTCAGAACAAATATTACTTAGGAGTATGCATGTCATTTTTTTTTCATCAGATGTTTCCTGTTCTTGAAATACTGAAGAGTTCATGAGTAAAATAAAAACTGAAAACAAAGATCCCTACATGTATAAAAGGAGATTATATTACATAAGGACAGCATGTACAGCTTGGCTTCCCAACCATGAGTCGGGTCTGAATAGTCATAAAATCTTCAGCTAAGCTCATATGCAAGCCAGTAAGCACTTGCCAGTCCTACAGCAGCCCTGATCTCAATGAGTTTCTATGGTAAAAGGAAGCCCTGCTTGATGGAAGGATCAGTACTGCTGCAAGATCTGAGCTTGCACTGGCTCACAGGCCTTATGCTGACTTTTATTACTATTACTATTGCTGTTGCTGCTTGCAGATCATTGTTGTGCTTGGAATGAACCATGAGGAGAGGGAGAGGAGGCTGCGTGTGCACGGGCAAGAAAAGATTGCCACGGTTCCTCTCTTCTCACCCACTGTTGAACATATACAGGAAATACATGTTGCCCCTCTTTCTCACCAGTTGTCGTTCACTTTTGGAATGGGGCCCAAAGGCAAATGTTGCCAATGGCCCTGGCTAAGGGGGCATGTTTAGAGAACAGGCTGTTTGAAAGGAGAGGATACAAAAGATGATTGGAGGATGTAAGAGAAGTAGTAGAGGGATGAAAAAGGATTGGAAGGGATGGGGTGAGAGGCGATAAGAGGATCAGTTGAGATGTAAGAAGGGGATGGGCTGGGGAGATGAGCTCAGAATCAGCTGGCATTAGGCGGTGGCTTAGGGCGCCAGAAGTGGGCAGGGCACCGTCGTTGGATGTGAGGGCAGTATTCTTTTTAATGTGAAGGAATCAGGCGGCAGGTTTGAAATTGTAGGACTCGCTGGTTGGCGAGGTAAGGGAGCCCTGGCAACGCGGGCACTGTGAATTGGTTTTGGGGGGGGGGGGTATGGCATTACATCACCACCTAGAGCGGCTGGGCACCCTCACACGGGCACTGGCTGGAGGGAATGAGGTTAAGAGGAGGGGCTGGAGATTGAGAGAGAGCATCATCTGGAACGTGGTGAGCGTGGAGTGTACCCCTGCTAACTTATTTTGGTGGACCCCTTGGGTCGTGTGAATTTTCAAGTACTAAAATTGGGTCACGTTGGCTAAAAGTTTGAGAAGCCCTGATGTACGGCTTTGTTAGTGCAAGGGAGGAGAGTGAGAAATGTTGACAGATGTATTTACAAAAATGGAGCCATTGCTACCTCTCTACTGTTTGTGCAAACTACAACTTATTAGTTTATAAAACTCTG
Source organism: Rhinatrema bivittatum (assembly GCF_901001135.1). Classification (NCBI taxonomy): domain Eukaryota; kingdom Metazoa; phylum Chordata; class Amphibia; order Gymnophiona; family Rhinatrematidae; genus Rhinatrema; species Rhinatrema bivittatum. Next base: position 264,751,855 of record NC_042622.1, read on the forward strand.
CTAGATATACAACCTTTAATAGTAAACACATTGCAAAAAGTGCAAATGTGTTGTTTGAGTTTGAAGGGGGCACTTTTATCAGTGAGTCCTGTTCAGCTCACAGTTTTATAATTTCAGGTCCCAGTTTATAATGTAAGTGCCCAAATGGGATAAATTCTAAAAAAAATGTTTTTATAAACTTCCCTTAAACAGGACTGAAGACCTTCTCAGTCCAGAGCTGTCCAGTATGCGTGCATCCAGTCATAAGGGCCAACAGCACACAGTGGTAGTATTCAGGGCATTGCTTCCCTCTTTTTGCCTTTAGAAATACCCTAAGGCCTGCACTAATGAGCATAGCATCTTGACTGAAACGCTGTGGGGTACGTTTTTAAATGGATGTGCTGATTTTATAACACAGCGCATAAATCCAGTTAAGGAGCGGACTGGGAGGGAACTTCCCCATCTCCTTAACATTCTCCACCCTGACCCCTAAACCCCCACCCTACCTACCCTATTTTTTTGGATTCAAAACTTACCTGCTCCTTTGAGCAGACGTTGCTGCCTGCCAGCGCCGTTTCACCGGGATGGCGCCGTCCCAGCCGGCCTGCCCCTTTTCAGCAAATCGGCGCTTCACGCATACCAGGAGATACGCGCATGGCACGGCCTCGCTCATTTCTCCCGGTATTCGTGCGTGCCGGGTTTTTTTAAATTTACCCGTATGCTGAGTGGGGAGAAGAGGGGGATTTCAACCAGTGAAAAGAGGTCTCCAATTATGTGACTGCGTGCTTGCAGAATTTTCCTTCATAATCCTGCTAAACTGTGTAATTCCCCAGCGTGCCTGAGGAAGCAAAGTGATTGGCAGTCTGGGCACCAGTAAACTGCGACGTATTCCTTCCTGTGTAGATGTGTGCTTTTGGTGAATAGCTTGTGTTGAGATCAGGAAGCAGGTGATGTGTGGGCTAAAAAAAAATAGCATTTGCAGGAGCTTGAAGGAGGAGACCCAGGGAGTGGTATGTCAGGAGCTAGCGGGAGAGCACCGGAGTCCAGGGGGCTTGGACCAATGGAGGGGAGAGCGTTACTGACAGCAGAACCTGTGCACTGCACTGAGATGCCATTGATGAATATATGGCTGGGGGAGAGGGCAGCCTGTTATGGAATAGAGGAAAGGGGTTAGTGGGGGTAGGGAGTGCAGGAGGGAGGCCATGATGAGGAGGGGATAGGGGGGAGAAGGACCTGAGGGGTAGTAGTAGGTCACGTTCTTGGGTGGGAGGAAGGGAAAAGAAGGCTGCCTGCCGAGAAATGCAGAACCCCAGTTCCTGTTCACACACACACACACACACACACACACACACATCGGTCCAGCTCCTGGGTTTTGCCTCCCCGCCAGCCGAGGGAGACAGAAAAATGTTTCCCTGACACTGCCATATAACCTAGTGAGCCACCTGCAGTCCCTCAGTATTTTTCTGTAGATGTGTAAAACCTGCAGTCTGGAATGAAAGCTTTAGATGGTCTTTCCTGGGGGGGGGGGGGGGTGCTAGGTCTTGGGGGGGGGTTGAGGTGGACGAGCAGGTGGTTGGTGACCCTTGAAATTGGCTTGGTCTTTGGCTCTGTGAGGATTGATAGCTGGTGATCCACTTCCCTCTTCCTCTAGGAGAGCCCTTTGATTCCTGTATCAGTTATACAGCATGATCGATGTGGCAGTGTAAGGGGAGTACGTTTTCTTTTCTTAATTCTTGTACTGGCCGTTAAAATAATAATAAAAAAGAAATTTGACGTGTTACTGATCAGGATGACAGGCACCTGCTAGTGCAGAGGAATCGCAACAGAGGCGGACCTTGATCGCTGGGTGGTGGCCGGGGTCCTGGCGGGAAGGTGATCACTGCGGCAAATGGCTCCGGCTTACCCAGGTAAAAGGTGGCACATGGGAAGAGCTGTCGCTCCTGCAAGGAGATATGTGCCCGTCTCTAGAGCTGGCTTATGCTCCTGCTGCATCTCGGGGGAGGAGGGGGGTCGGTTCAGGGGAGAATGGCCCTGCTACAGCACTCAGAAGAGCTCTGATAAAGTCAGGGTCTGCCTCTGATGCCTTTCCTGACAGCGCCGCTTTGGAAGCAGAGCTCTCTAGGGAGGTAGGGGATTCCTCACCTCCATTATCTCCAGCAGTAAGGAGCCTCTGAGGTAGAGGAGGAACTGCTGGGGAGGATTCTGAGGATTCCTCTGCTTTTTCTTCGGCATTTGTACTCCTGCCCAGGGCATATCTGGCTAGGAAAGCAGGGGGGGGGGGTGTAAGAGGCCTCGGTCCCAGGGTTGGCCTACTGATGCTTTGCAGTCTGAAGACAGCCAAGATATTGGGGAAGAAGGGGGTCTTCGAGTGTCCGGAGGATTCTTGGGCTGTTGGCTTGCTCAGGTAGCCCCAGGGGTGACTCTGAGAAATCGGAAGAGTCCAATGCTTCGGCAGATGACCTTCCTGGAGTAGGATGCGCTCAGGACTTGTCTGAGCTGGATGATGGTCCAGAGGAAGCGCTGGTAGCCAAAGGCGGTGACCCTAAGGTGGCGTGGCTCTTGATTCCGCGTGTTCTCAAGGTTCTGTAGGAAGAGTCCGGCCATGAAGGATCAGACCCTGTCATGGATGGGTTGAGAAGTCTGGCAAAGGCTTTTCCTTTACAAAAGTCAGGGAGGAAGTTGGTGGTCAGGGAGAGGGGCCTGAAGGTTGGCAAAGCAATGGCTAAATTATGCCCATCACCCGAGGAGTCACTCAAGCTTTTGACGCTCCCAAAGGTGGACACTTCTGTATCGGCTGTGAGTAAGAAGACCACCATTCCGGTGGCTAGATCAGCCGTGCTAAAAGATGTTCTGGACTGGAAGTCCCATTTGAAGAAGATTTTTTGAGGTTTTGGAATCGGGCATACGGCTGTAGCTTGTAGTAGTTTTATGCAAAAAGCTTGCTTGGGTCCAACGCTTGCAGGCGAAGGAGCCTATGTCAGCTTCTGCAGTGAAACGTGTGGAACGTTTGGAGGTGGTGGTGGTAATATATGTGGTGGATGCCTTATATGACCTGGTTAGAACGTCTTCCAGGATTATGGCGCCGGTGTCAGCCAGGAGACTGCTTTGGTTAAGAAACTGGCTGATGTGTGGTCCAAGTCGCAGTTAGGAATCTCTGCCGTTCAAGGGCAAGCTCCTGTTTGGAGAGGACTTAGAGCAACTGGTGAAGCATCTTGGAGAGTCCAAAGGACATAAATTGCCAGAGCACAGACTGAAAGGTGGAAAAGGTCCTTTCTGACCCTGTTCCCATTTTTGGGATAATAGATTTTGGCTGAATAAGGCCTCTTCAGGGACTCGAGACAATGATCAGGCAGAACCCAGTCTTGGGGGTAGTCCTTTTGTAGTGGATGGAAGCCAACCTTGGACACCCATGATCAGGGAACTAGGAGGGCCAAGTCATCACAAAGAGGTGAGGCCAGACTGCTCTTCTATTCCGGCCGTCAGGGGTTGATTGGCTTTCTTCTACGAGGAGTGGACCAGAATTACAACAGATCCAGTGGGGCCTAAGTTTGATAAGAGATGGCTATGCATTAGAATTTGCTCGACCAGTACGAGAAGCCTACTTAGTCTCCCCTTGGGCTCATCATGCCTTTTCTCTGTTTCCCTGGAAAAAAATGGAACTATAGCCCCCCGGACGCCGTAAATAGTCCACAGTCCCCAGGTTGTGCATTTGGATGTGATTCACTTTCTTTAGGGAGCGAAACATTTGCCATCCTCTGGTGTGACATATATGTCCGTTGTGGAATCTTAATTTGGTTCTAAGAGGCATGTGAGAGGCTCCGTTTGAGCCACTGAACAGGGCGACTCTAAAGATTTTAACCCTGAGTTAGTTTTTCTGGTGGCAATTTGGCCAGAATGATTTTGGAACTTCAGGCGTTGTGGTGTAGCGATCACTTTCTACAGATTTTGAGATCTGGGGGGGGCTCCTTTGGGCATAGTATCCTCTTTTCTTCCAAAGGTTGTTTCTGCATTCTGTCGTAATCAAACAGCGGAGCTTCCAGCCTTTCCGAATTTGGATCCATCTGGGCCTCATGCAAAGGAACTTCGGATGTTGGATGGACGGTGGGTGTTGAGGGTGTCTCAAGGTTGCTAATAGTTTCTGGATGTCTGATCGCTCCTTTGTGCTTTGGAATGGTCCAGGGAAAGGGGGTAAGATGTCCAAAGCTATGATTGCGCATTGGCTGAAGGAAGCTATTGGCTCGGCTTATGTTAATGCAGTTTTCCAGGGGAGAGCATCTGCAGCATCCTTTTCTCCCCTAGATTTGTGCTGCTTATGTTTAAGTTCCATTTGGGTCTAGTTCTAAGAGCATCTGAGCGTGGGATTTGTCGGGAGCCCATCAGGTGGTGGCCGGTCCAGGTTGCGGGTGCCTGGCAGGATCCCTATAAGTGGATAGATTCGATGCTGCTTATCCCAGGGGTACGCAGAGGGAGGTCCCCATGTCCTAAATGGTCAGTGGACCGGTGTGTCCGTTCCTGTTTAGGAAGCAGACCCAGAATTTGAGTCGGAATCTGACATCTGAGGAAGATTTGCATGAGTGTCTCCCTGCAGATCTTCAAAAGGATCGTGAGGAGGATAGGGATGTCCTGGAAGACAGTGAAATTCCCATCGCTGAGGCGATCCTCTGAAGGCAAAAAGAGAGACAAATTGCCCACACTGTTTGACGTAGCCTCTGACAGAGTTGGGTATAAAGGAAACCAGAGTTGAAACGAAACAGGAAGGAGAGGATCGACTTATGGGTCCTCCCCATGGCCTTCTCTGTTTTTCTCGCACGTGTGTTCTCTGGCTACAGCAAAGTCTAGTTGCTGTCTCTGAAGGGGTCTGTCAGGGAAGTAAGTGGAATGTCTGGAGGCTATTGTAGCTTTTATTGCTACAGCCTTGGTGGCTAGGATCCTGCTTTCTGTTGTATCTGCCAAGAACCTTCTCTAGTTTTGCAATTTGGCAGTGGCGGTATGGTCCAAATTTCCAGTTAGGTAATCCAACCTGGAAGCTAGCTTGGTCTTTAGAGTGAACACATTGTATGATTTGCTCCATGTGTTGGCTAGAAATATGGTAGCCATGGTCTCAGCCAGGCAGCTTCTCTGGCTTTGCAATGGCAGTAACTGAGCAAACCCCAGATCTTTCAGGAGAAATGTAGGACCTCTCGTCAGGGGTCAGGACCCAGTTCAGGAGGACCTGAAAGGTACTCGGGGAAGTTCAACTGGTCCACTCTATCAGGCCGATGAATATTGGGCGTTTTGGATGCGCTAGACTTAACGCCCGATGCAAATGCTGGGATCAGCGCACCCAAAACATGCATCCAGACCGGCGCATAGCTAATAGCGCTCATCACTTAAATTCCATGTAGATGAGGCTGTCAACTAATTACCGCTTGATTTAAAAAAAAAAATTCCCACACTGTTAATTTAACACCAGCCCAGGAGCTTGATGTTGAGGCTTGCCACGGTGAAGGGCGCCACAAAAAACCCCAAATCCTGCATTTTGTGATTCCTCCTAATAGTATTGTTGCGATACGAACTAGGAGGAACCACAGAAAGCATCATTGCATAAAACATTCTAGATGCACAGTATACACGGGCCAGGCTGTGTGTAATGTGCCAGCAGCCAGAGAAAACAGATGCTCATGAGTGTCCGTTTTCCTAACCCGCACTGATAGCCACGTCTCCTGGACGCCCAATGCAGAGGAGGTGCTAGGGATGCACAATTTCCCTTTTTTATGCGGCAGCTGCATCACGCGCACCTGGGAGAGGTGGGTGGGCGTGCGTTAGGGAAACAGGTGCTCAGTCACGAGCACCCATTTTATTTCGCGTACCGATATTGCATTGGCTTTTTAGGAGGCTCACTTTTTACAAAGAGTGGGCCGAGATGACGACCCGGCAGTGGGTCCTTTCGGCTGTAAGAGGTAATTATGCCCTAGATTTTGTTTAGCAGGTGGCCAAGGCTTTCCAGGTCTCTCCCTGTGTTTCAAAGTTGAACACGGTAAGGTCTACATGGGACTGGCTGATCCTGTTGGGGGGGCGGTGGTTCTGGTCCCAGACATAGAGAAGGGTTGGGGAGCATATTCCATTTATTTTGTAGTGTCAAGAAGAAAAAAAAAGGCACTTCCCTGTACGTACCAGGATCAGTCCAGACTGCTGGGTTATGCCTCCCGTCCAGCAGATGGAGTCAGAGAGAAACTGAAAAGGCACCACTGATATACCCTGGTGCGCCCCCTGCGATCCTCCAGTATATCTCTGACTCCAGCAGATGAGAGAGCATAACCTTGCGGTCCTGATCTCCTGTAAATTGAATTGTGAAGGGATTTCCCTATCAGGTTTGACTTAATGTAGAGGAGAAATCCTGTGACTAGATCAATTAGTGATTTGTACCTAATTTGGTAATAATAAGTGGAGCCATAGCAGGCCAGGCAGGGCACTGCCCTACAGCCTTTTCCCGGGGTTTTTTTTTCAGTCTTACCCAGTGAGAGGAGGGGAAGATTAATCGGTGGGCCGGTCACTCTCCCTATCCGCCTCCTGAGAAGTTTCATTCCTCGGAGAAGAAAGTTTAGTCGGGTGTGCTACACCCCCTGCAGGCTCCACCAGCCACTTGTCTGTGAGGTACTTTAGCTGCCGGTGGCAGCGCTATTAAAAAAAAAATTTAAAAAAATTTAAAAACGAGGTAATTGTGTCCACTGCCTGCGTTCCTCACTGTGGTCTCCGGAAGGGGTGGCTTGTCACCCAGCCCTTACTCGCGCCGTTTTTCGCGCCGTTTTTTGGTGTTAAAAAAAAAAACAAAAAAAAAACCATGCCCCGAGGCACTGTTTGTACGGCATGTGGGGAGCCGGGCCGTCGGCTCTCCCGCGAGGGCCTTTGCTCCCGGTGCCTTCCCAGGGGTGAGGGTTCCTCGCGGGGGTCAGCCGCGGCCGGGAGCTCCCCTTCCCCGCGGCGTGGGGCACGGCCAGCGTCGGCCAAATCTCGGCAGTCCGCGCTGCCGATACCGGGGGCGGCGGCCATTTTAGAAAATTCGGTGGCCATTTTAAATGACTCGGATCGCGATGCGGTTTCGTCGGAAGAAGGGGATGACTCCCCCCCCCCCCCCCCCCTGTCCCCACCGGATCTTAGCCCCCGCGGGTTACCAGGGCCTGTTAATTTGCCACCTGTGGGAGCAAAAGGAGGTTCTTTGAAGAGGCCTCATCCCTTTTCCTCACAATTTGTACTTTTGCTCCACAAGGCTTATATGGAGGCCGAAGCGGAATGGGAGCAGGGTACTCCTGCCCCAGATAAACGGGGGAGACTTTCTACTGGTCTCTTTGGCTTGGGGGATGCAGCCCCGGCTCCTCCTCAACCTCCGCAGCAGGCTGCTCCAGCTCCTTCGGCTCCCCCTCCAAAACCTCCTCAGCATGTAGCTCCGGCCCCCCTTTCACAGGATCAGTCCACACCGGATCCTGATATGGATGTAGGGGGTACGGACCCAGTTGAGGGGGATGATCCTCAGATACTCCGCTTATTTCATAAGGAAGAACTGGATCCCTTGATTGCCCATGTTCTTCGGGAACTAAAGATTCCAGTACCCCAGGTTGACTCCAATTCCCAGCCAGGGGATTTTGAATTAGACGGGCTCCGCACGCCTGCGCATGCCTTTCCTTTTCATAATAAACTGTTTCAGCTTGTATCCCGGGAATGGGATAATCCGGAGGCAACTCTTAGGGTCAGCCGCGCTATGGATAAGCTTTACCCTCTCCCTGCGGATTCCTTGGAGCTCCTTAGGGTGCCAAGGGTGGATTCAGCGGTCACTGCCATGGCTAAACATACCACCATTCCCGTAACAGGGGGTACGGCCCTTAAGGATCTTCAGGATCGGAAGCTGGAGACGTTGCTTAAGCGCATCTTTGAGGTTTCGGCTTTGGGAGTACGGGCGGCCGTTTGCAGCTGCATGGTACAAAGGGCTACCCTTCGTTGGGTACAACAGATGTTGACATCTCAAGATCTGCCTCCGGATGAAGCAGAGCAAGCAAACCGTATAGAATCCGCGGTGGCTTACGCCGCGGATGCCTTTTATGACCTCCTCCGCACTTCGGCCCGGTCTATGTCTTCGGCTGTGTCGGCACGGAGGTTACTCTGGCTGCGTCATTGGGCGGCGGACTCTTCCTCCAAGGCCCAACTCAGTTCCTTTCCCTTTCGGGGCAAGTTGTTATTTGGCACCGAGTTAGAAGACCTTATCCGATCTTTGGGGGAGAATAAAGTGTTTAAGTTGCCAGAGGACAAGCCTAGATTTTTTCGCCCTTCGGGTACCTTCCACAGACGGTTTCGCGGGCAACGCCGTTTTCGCTCGGGAAGGGGGTCCTCTTTTGCTACCCGACAGCCGTCTCCGCGTTCCCAGTCATGGACTCCTTCCTTTCGTGGTAGAAGGCCGGCACGCGCAGGGGCGTCTCATACCTTCGCCACCTCTAAGGCGGCTCAATGAAGGGACCCCGGTCCATTCCTCCGTCCCGGAGGTAGGAGGACGACTCTTACTTTCGGGAGGAATGGGCCACAATTACCTCAGACCAATGGGTCCTCGACATTATATCTCACGGCTACGCCCTAGATTTTGCAAGGCCCCTGCGCGATTTGTTCCTTATCTCTCCCAGCGGTTCTCAGGTAAAGCAACAGCGAATTGCTCAGACCCTGGAGCGATTGCAGGCGCTGGGTACAATAGTGCCTGTGCCGCCCGCCGAGCAACGCACGGGCCGTTATTCCATCTATTTCATCGTTCCCAAGAAGGAGGGCACATTTCGGCCGATTCTGGATCTCAAGCGAGTCAACAGGGCGTTGCGCATACCGCGGTTTCGGATGGAGACCCTGCGCTCAGTCATAGCGGCGGTACACAAAGGCGAGTATTTGGCTTCCTTAGATCTCACGGAGGCTTACTTGCACATAGGGATACAAGAGTTCCATCAAAGATTTCTGCGCTTTATGGTCCTGGGATCTCACTTCCAGTTTTGTGCTCTTCCGTTCGGTCTGGCGACAGCTCCGAGGGTGTTCACCAAGGTAATGGTGGTGGTGGCGGCGAGTCTTCGGAGAGACGGAGTGTTGGTACACCCGTATTTGGACGATTGGCTCATCCGAGCAAAATCGCGACGTCTCTGCGAAGATGCGATTCAGGCAGTCCTTCACCGGCTCCACTCCTTGGGGTGGGTGGTCAATTACACCAAGAGCCATCTGATCCCCTCCCAGAATTTGGAATTTCTGGGCGCCTCGTTCGATACGAAAGTGGGAAAGGTTTCTCTCCCACAGGCAAGGATGGAGCGTCTGATGGCGCACGTTCGCCGTCTTCTCGCCCTTCCCCTGCCTGTGGTATGGGATTACTTACAGGTTCTTGGATATATGGCATCCACACTGGATTTGGTTCCGTGGTCATTTGCGCATATGCGGCCGCTACAGAGGGCGCTTCTGTCTCGTTGGGACCCCAAATCGGAAGAGTTTCAGATACCTTTGCCACTCTTACCCCCAGCGAGGACCAGTCTACAATGGTGGTTGGATCCGGTCCACTTGCTCCAAGGCACCGATTTGGATCCGCCTCAATGGATCATTGTCACGACCGATGCCAGTCTGACGGGCTGGGGAGCAGTCTGTCAGTCTCAGTTCGCTCAGGGACGTTGGACGCCTCCTCAGACCAAGTGGTCGATCAATCGTTTGGAAACAAGGGCGGTTCGCCTAGCATTACAGCACTTTCTGCCTTTGATTCGGGACAGAGCAGTTCGGGTTCTGTCCGACAACGCAACCACGGTAGCGTATATAAATCGGCAAGGCGGTACACGGAGTCTACCGGTAGCAACCGAAGCCAGCCAGTTGATGGTGTGGGCAGAGCAGCACCTGTCTCGGATTGCGGCGTCCCACATCGCAGGAGTCGACAACGTTCAAGCAGACTATCTCAGCCGGCAACGACTAGACCCGGGAGAGTGGGAACTCTCCCGAGGCACTCAGACTCATCTGTCGCCGGTGGGGAACTCCCCGGTTGGACCTCATGGCAACTCGTTTGAATGCCAAGGCAGCTCGCTTCTTCAGTCGCAGAAGGGAACACGGGTCGGAGGGCGTAGACGCGCTAGCTCTTCCCTGGCCTGCGCACGTTCTTCTGTATGTGTTTCCACCATGGCCGTTGGTGGGGAAAATATTGCGTCGCATAGAATCCCACACGGGACCCGTCATTCTCGTAGCTCCGGAGTGGCCGAGGAGGCCGTGGTTCGCCGACCTCATCAATCTAGCGGTGGACGGCCCCTTGCGGCTCGGTCATCTGCCTCGACTCCTTCGGCAGGGTCCAGTATTTTTCAACCAGGCCGATCGCTTTTGTCTAGCGGCTTGGCTTATGAGAGGCGGCAATTGAGAAGGAAAGGATATTCCGAGTTGGTCATTACTACTCTTCTGCAGGCTCGTAAGCTCTCTACCTCGGTTGCTTATGTCAGGGTATGGAAGGTTTTTGACTCCTGGTGTCAGGGTCTGGAAGTGCCGTCGCGGAAGGCTACGGTGTCTCATATTCTGACTTTTTTGCAAGAGGGTCTAAAGAAGGGTTTATCCTATAATTCTCTGCGTGTGCAGGTAGCGGCCTTAGGCTGTTACCGCGGTAAACTTGACGGAGTTTCCATTGCCATGCATCCGGACGTTGCACGATTTTTAAAGGGAGTTAAACATTTGCGACCCCCGGTGCGACCTATCTGTCCTTCTTGGAGTTTAAATTTGGTTCTCCGGGGTCTTTGTACTTCTCCGTTTGAGCCTCTACGAAGGGCTACTCTCAAGGATCTCACTCTCAAAACTGTTTTTCTCGTCGCTATTTGTTCAGCTCGCCAAATCTCAGAACTTCAGGCGTTGTCTTGTAGGGAACCTTTTCTCCGTATTTCTAATTCGGGGGTTTCTCTACGTACCGTTCCTTCGTTTTTGCCTAAGGTAGTTTCCGCCTTTCACGTCAACCAGACGGTGGACCTACCGGCATTTGCGATGGACGGGGCTGAGGCGTCGCGGCAACCGGAACTTCACAAGTTGGATGTTCGAAGGACGCTCTTGCGGTACCTGGACGTTACCAACCCCTTTCGGTTGTCTGATCATCTGTTTGTCTTGTGGGGTGGTCCAAAGAAGGGAAATAAAGCTTCAAAAACTACGATCGCACGCTGGTTGAAAGAGGCGATTGTGTCTACTTACATTTCCCAAGGTCGCGCCGTTCCGGAGGGTCTTAAGGCTCATTCTCTGTGCTCCCAGGCGGCGTCGTGGGCAGAGAGTGGGTTTATTTCCTCGCAGGAAATTTGCCGAGCGGCTACTTGGAAGACGTTGCACACCTTTGCGAGACATTACCGTTTGGACGTGCGCGCTCCGACGGTGGACTCATTCGGCAGTGGTGTGCTTTGTGCGGGACTGTCAGGGTCCCACCCCGTTTAGGGCAGCTTGGGTACTTCCCAGCAGTCTGGACTGATCCTGGTACGTACAGGGAAAGGAAAATTAGGACTTACCTGATAATTTTCATTCCTGTAGTACCAAGGATCAGTCCAGACGCCCGCCCATTTCAGTGAAGAGTGTAGAGTCCCGCAACTGTTGTTTTTTCGTGTTTTTCGGGTTCCGTTTTTTACGGGCACTTGCTTGTTTTCATGGTTTCCTCGTTTTTTCCACATGTTCATATACGTTTCATCTTTATATTGAGCTAGTCACAGAATTTGCCATTGTTTTCTAATTTCATACTGCTTTGTTATGGATTATACTGGAGGATCGCAGGGGGCGCACCAGGGTATATCAGTGGTGCCTTTTCAGTTTCTCTCTGACTCCATCTGCTGGACGGGAGGCATAACCCAGCAGTCTGGACTGATCCTCGGTACTACAGGAATGAAAATTATCAGGTAAGTCCTAATTTTCCTATATTGACCTAATGTGGACCTCAAGAAAGTGAACGTGTCCTTATAGGTGCCCCACTTTCGTTTGGTGAACATTACGGTCCGATCCGGAGAATTCCAGGCGTCCTTGGCTCTGTTGGGGGCTTAACGCCTACTTCCCATTCAGAAAGAGCATCAGAAGTTCCTCCAATTTGCAGTATTCAGGAAGGAGGGGTGCATTTTCAGTTTAAGACTCTTCCTTTTGGACTGGTGACAGCCCCTGGCGTGATTTACAAGGTAATGGTGGCAGTGGCTGCAGCCTTGTGCGAAAAAGGCAATACTGGTTCACCCCTATTTGGACAACTGCATTTATTCAGAGAGACCATTGCCAGCAGTCGTTTCAAACGGTGATTTAGTTGTCAGACCTTGGGATAGGTCATCCACTTTGCAGAGAGCAAGCTGCTTCAGTCTTAGTTTGGAGTATCTGAGGGCAAGGCTATTGGTTTTGACTAGATATACCGGGGAGCCACCTGCTATCCCTCAGTATTTTCTCTGACTCCAGCAGGTTGAGAGGCATAACCTGCGGGCCTGATCATTGATTGTACAGGTTTGAATATATTAGTTAGGACCTTTGACTAGACCAATTTACTTTATTTAAAAAAAAAAAAAAAAGGGGCGGGGGAATTTCTGCTTCACATTAAACTTGTTCTGTTAATTCAGTTTTCCTTTTTGGCGCTGGCGGAGTGGAGGCATTCTTCAGGGCAGGCTTGGCAGGGCAGTGCCCTAGCGCCAGATACCCGGAGCTTTTCATATCCTCGGCAGCCGCGGGGAGCCCTCTGTGCCTGCCTCCACACAGGGATCTTCTCCAGCAGGGCCCAATTCTTCACGAAGATCCGTCTCGTTTCTCTCTTACGGTCTGGCCCTTCAGAGGACTCGCCTGAAGAAGCGCGGGTACTCGAAGGCCGTGATTGACACCCTGTTCCGCGTACGGACGTTCTCAATATCTGTGATTATACATACGGATCTGGAGAATATTCGAAGCCTGGTGCGAGGGTATCCCTGCGGACGGCCAAGATTCCCATGATTCTAGAATATCTACAGGACGTTATGAAGAAAGGGCTGTCTCTCAATGCCTTCAAGGTTCAAGTAGCAGCCCTCTCCTGTTTCAGTGCCGAAGTAAGCGGAATCAGTCTATCAGCGCATCCGGACTTGGCCCGTTTCCTTAAAGGGGTGAAGCAACTTCGACCACCCCTAAAGTGGCCGGTGCCCCTATGGAATCTCAATTTGGTATTAGACTTTCTAGCGGGGGCTTCCTTCAGACCAATTCACAGTCTGTCACTACGCCTCTTAACATTGAAAAACGGTATTCTTTGTGGCAATATGTTCTGCCCTGAGCATCTCCGAGCTGTACGCACTATCCTGTCGGGAACCGTTCCTTAGGCTCACTCCTGGAACGATACAGCTTCTCACAGTCTCCTCCTTTCTTCCGAAAGTAGTCTCAGATTTCATTTGAACCAAACCATCTCCGGAGGAACATATGGACTCTGAAGACTCTCGCCGTCTAAACGTTGGTAGACTCCTACTACAATACCTGGAACAATCTGAACAGGTGCGCAAAACAGATCGCCTGTTTGTCCTCCACAGCGGGAAGAACCAAGGCGAAGCGACCATAGCTTGCAGGATCAAGGAAGTAATCAAGGCAGCCTACATAGAGGAAAGCCCTTACCCCTTCAGGTTAAGGCTCATTCTACAAGGGGCCAGGCAGTATCCTGGGCAGAAGCCAAGCTGTTGCCCATTGAGATCTGTCGAGCGGCGATGTGGTCCTTCCTACACACCTTCTCCAGGTTCTACCGCCTGGATATCCAGGCCCGAGAAGACGCAGCCTGCGCAAGGGCAGTATTAAGTGGGCCACAGGCAGCTGGGAGTAGCTTTTGTGCATCCCACCGGTCCCGAGTCTATCTGGCTACATGCTAGGAAATGGAGAAATTACCTGAATTTCGTTTTCCTTAGTGTAGACAGATGGACTCAGCATCCCGCCCACGGCTGCCCCCAGAAAAGGAGAACCTTGGAATCTAACCTCGAGATTAAACAAATTACGGCTAAGCCGTTTCCTACCCCTAGTTCAAGACACCCGCAGTTAGTCTGGTGTCGGCGTTAACTTGGTTGAGTACATTGGTGAGCTCCAGTTATTGAAATCAGTTGCATCAGTTAATCAAGTTGTTTTAAGCAAGATATCTATCCACAATGGCGTTTTGAGGAGGAGCGGAGGTCACTGCAGGGGTCTATCTAGGGTGACGTCAGCTTTGAAATCTGACTCCATCTCCCATCTGCTAGCAGAAGAGCAGATAACCCACTGGTCCTGAGTTCATCTGTCTACACTAAGGACCACGAAATTATCAGGTAAGTAATTTCTCCATTCTGCAATTCCAAATACAGCTCTTGTAAATCCTGAGCCGTATCTGAAGCATCCATCTCTTGTGGGGGAAGTCTTTAAAAACAAAAAATAGTTTTATGACATTTCTATAACTTTTTGGACACTTGCTCACATTGTAAACAGTCCATATAAGTGGGTCATGCCCTCCAGCCAGCAGATGGAGACAGACAGACAAAAAAAAGCTCAAAGGTGACTTCACTCCCCCTGTAGGGACCTGGTGCTGTTTTCAGCTGTTCAGCATTTCTCTGTCTCCAGCAGCCAGTGCAGACACGTAGACCGGTGCTGCAGCCAGGGAGTGGCCACTTCCAGGAAAGCTGTAAGCCCAAACTTCTGGTGGAACTTAGGCCGAGAGTCCTGTGGGTGCTTCACGTGACAGCCCTGTGGCACTGATTCTCCCTTCCCCTTTGGGAAACGACTTAGCTAGGAGTCGGAGGTCTTGCACTGGGCAGTTGCCAGTCACGTTCTTCCCTTAGTGGCTCTGGCAGCAGTCTTTGGACTGATTTCCCTTCTAGAGCAGGATCCTAAAAAGAAGAATAAAGGCTTTTGCAGTACTGCCTCCTGGTTTCCTATGGCGCTGTACTGGATTTGGACAGTCGGGATCAGAGGTGATCATTCTCCTCCCATTGGCTTCTGGTTTCTCAGGAAAAAGACAGGTGAGGCAAGTCGCAGCAGCAGCTCAGCATGTTGGCTGGTACGTTCTTCCTAACCTGTGATCAAGCAGGTGCCAGGCAGGAGGGTGCAGTCCGTGGACACAGGCAGAATCTGTGGAGCAATCCCTGCCAAAGGCAAACAGAAGAGAATTATACGACGTCCAGCATGACAGGCTCTTTGCCCCCTCTTCCTGCTAGTAACCAGATGGTGGGTGGCTACAGATGAACCCTTCGGCAGGGCGGTCTGCACGGCTCCACTTGGCTATGGAGTTATTGCAGCAGGTGATCTCCGGACCTGTTGAAGTTGCTCGCTCTGCCTGGGGAGCAATCGAAGGAACAGCTCGTGGAACCAACGCTCTGCCCCTCTAACTTATCTGAGGCTTCCCAGCGGGCCTCTTAGAAGCAAATGAAGCTGGTGCTGGGGAAGATAACTTTCTTCAGAGGAGCCTGCCTCAGGTCGTCTTGAGTATTTGCACCGTGTCCTGTGGTAACATTGTTTAGCTTAGGTTTTTTTTGCAGGGCATAAAACCTTTTGCTTTACTTGGCCCATTATAGCTGAATGTTTTGAACTTCCTGATTGGACATTGCCTGTTCTGCCTTTTCTTTCTCAGCGTGTTTCTCCCTTTTTCTGTTGGTCTCTTTGAGCCCAATTAGCCTGAGACAGTTTAGTGCATGGGGAGGGGGATTTTCAGTTGGGGAAAAAGCCAGCAGTACATGCATTTAATGAGGTTTTGCAGGGTGAGGCATTTAAACTACTCCATAGCACATAAATTGCCTGAAGGCAGGCCTTAAAGGTGCTTGTAAGGTTTTCTCTGGTTAGACCCATGTTCAGGAATGCCAGGCAGTATAAACCAGGATTCCTCCTTGCCACGTCAGCAACCCTCAAGGTCTATTCTTTTGGGGGGTCTGCAGGAGCTCAAGAGCACACATTTCAGCTCACATGGGCATGAAGGTTCCCAATGAAGTCCTCTGTCTCATGTTCTGGTGGTGCATATGGAGGATCTGTGGTCCATGGTTTATAGCATCAGATCTTTGCAAGAGACATGCACATCTTACATTTTGCCTGATCACTGGTCGAGGCTTTCAGGGTCTTCTCTTGTGGAGAAAAACCATAAGGTTTTCTCTTGGTTTCAGTAGTTCCGGTTCCCCAGCAAGGAAACGGACTTGGTTGGGCTTCCATTTCCTTAGTGGTGTCAAGGGCATAGTTCGACCTATTGTAAGTTATACAGTAAGGCTTTGCGTCTTTGAGAGTTCTTTTTTTTTTGTCTGTTTGCAAAATCTGATGGTTGGTGACTCCTGCAGCTAGTAGGCTTTCCCTTTTGTGCGAAGGGCTGTGATGAGCCCAATCTCCAATGTGATGGGGGGTAGTGGTGGCAGATTTGTGCTCGTCGGAGTTATCCTGCACTCTTATTTGGGCACAGTTCTGGGACTTTGGCCCACAGATGCTGATGTTGGGTCAGAAATGTTCTCAAGACCAAACTGGCACCATCTGAATTGTGGATGCCTGGGGGTGGGGGGGGGAGGGGCAGCAGCAGCTCATTTCAAGGCCAGGGTAGGCAAAGTGTTCCTTTACACAGGATGCTGAAGCTGCAGGGACACATTCATCATTCGTTGCGCCAGGCTCTGGGGTTATCTTCAGGTCCTTGGCTTCACGCTGGACTTGATTCCTTGGGCACGGTGCACGAGAGACCGTTGCAGATGACCCTTCAGTCATGGTGGAATCCCCAGTCGGAGAACTGCAAGGTCAGTTTACCTCTATCTAGGGAAGCCAGCGTGAGTCTATCCTGGTGGCTCTTGCAGGGCATTTGGTCAGTAGCATGTACTTTCTCA